>NC_061490.1:19442306-19789730 GCF_022539355.2 Hippoglossus stenolepis
ACCAGCCCTTAATCTCATCCTGTGCCCTTTGTCCTGACCTGTTCTGTGGACGGTCTCTTGTTGAGGAGACCGGCCTCTTCATTGGCCTTGTCCGTCTTCATCTCCACTACGATGTCGTTGTTCACTTCTCCGCTGGCCCTGCACAGTAAAGGAAAAACAAAAAGTCAGTGAGTGTGTTGAACTATATTCTCCTTGTACGACTAATGGATGTAGACGTGACTGAAGGTTGGTGACCCCTGGTTTGACCTCTGCACTGCGTTGTTGACATAAATAATATTGGGCTGCTTTAGACAACATCCACCTCAAAATGTTGTTTACACTCTACACCCAATGCCTGGGATGCACCATTACATGGTTTTTAAAAAGATTTTCTTTTGATTTGTCTTTGAGTTTAAACACAAACTTAATTGAAATCAAAACTGAGATCAAACTGCTTCTCCAGCTATTTATCTGACTACAAAGACAGATGTGAGGACAAACGTCAGAGGCGATATCTCTTTGAGGATTATTTACTGATAGAGCCTTTCAACTTCTCACCCTGCGTCACCCTGCACACTGATCGAAAAACACAAACATTATAAAACTGGAAACGATTGAGTTTTGTCATGATTAGATCAAACTCAAACTGATTTAGAGGATACTTCTTCATGCTGATAATTTTCATTATCAGCACTTTATTAACAAAATAATCAGTACACACATTGTACACATGTATACCAGCGGCACTCGTCCAATAATACTTTTAAGGCTAAAATAAGGCTTTTTGACAGATGGGAAAATTCTGTCTTTTTCTTGGCATTATGAAAAAAAGTGGAACAATTGAGACGATTGAGATAAAGTCAAAGAACGCGGCTCTGTTACAAGATTTAACTCTGGTTCAGAGTCGATGCTTCTTTCTCATGCATGAGTATCTTCATTTGTCTGACGGCAACTCTTAACTTCTCACTGCATTCGTTTTATTTATCTTTTAATTAAACAGATCACAGTTTCATTTTATGTGATATTTTGCCTATTATTAAATTGGTCTATTTTGCAGGACACAGACATATAGATGCTGGAACGTGCTTTGACTTCACTCTGCTCACTGTGGATTTCAGTAGAGTTTTTGTTATAATTTTGTAATCAATTCTAAGAGCAGAGATGAATTTTTTGTAAATTGGCTCAGGAGGTGGCTCAGAGCGGTTCATCCACTAACCAAAGGGTTGGTGGTTCGATCCCTGGCTCCCCTGGTGTCATTGGGCAACTTGCTGAACTCCAATACTTAGGGCTCAGTATATAGTAGAACGGTTTGAATGTGTATATGAATAGTAATAATAATAATAATAATCATTTTATTTGAGTAGCACTTTTCAATACAAGTAACAAAGTGCTTTACAACAAATAAAATGAAATTCACAAACATTCAGAGTAAAGATATAATAATAAAGATACAGAAAGTAAAAGTCATAGACATCATTCGATAAAAGCTCTTTTATAAGCTTGAGTAGTTGAATGTGGCTTGTACTTAGAGTGCTTTGAGTGGACCACAAGACGAGAAAAGCACCACATAAATACAGTTCATTACATTTACAATCCCAGCCACCATTACTCCCTTCTACCCATCTTAACTTCCCCAGCGCTCTGTACTCACACTTCCTTCTTGTCCTTCTTGCTGCAGGGCAACTTGCGCTTCTTATTCAGGAAGTAGATGAGGGCCACCAGCAGCAGGAGCAGCAGAACACACACCACCACGGCTATCACCACCCCGCTGGAGCCTCCCTGCTGCTTGTCAGCTACAGTGCCGCAAGGGACGCATGGAGGGAGGGGTGGAGGGGTGGAGGGGAAGATGGTGGGAGTGGAGGGTTGGTGGAATAGTTGAGGGAGGACAGAGGAGGCAATGAGGTGGGGAAGTGAGGGATCGATCGCAGGGGAGGAGAGTGGGAGGAGGGTGGAGGGAGCGTTTGATTTTGAAGGGGCAGTGGTAGGGAGAGGGGCATCATGGCGGGTGGAGGGAAAAGGGGGTGTTTTGATTCGTGGGGTAGAAAAGAGAGAGGGAAAAGGGGGTAATGATTTCAGTGGGGGCACCATGGGGAGGAGAGATGAGGTGACGGGAGGATGGAGAGGGTGAGACGGGTGGGGTCCAGGCGATGGATGGATGGAGGGGTGGGTGGGTGATTGGGTGGAGAGGAAAAGAAGTGGGGAAAGGGGGAGTGGGATGTGGGGTTAGTTTAACTTTTGAATGGACTGACTGAAATGTGATGGGACCCCAGTACAAGGGTCTGTACACTCACAGGTAAAACTAGACAGCTGACCAGAGCCAGAAAACACTGAACATACTCACCCATCCACATATACTTGTATCACTACACTTGTGAGGACATGACTCTCCCTTCAAAACTGATGTTGCTGCATAAACTCTAACTTTTAAAGGCCATTATCCATTAATACAGATTTATACCGCGGCCATTAAGGATACTAAGTGTTCCTGACTGGATAGTGTCCTTAAAATAATGGTTTGGCATTTGGGGAAATATGCCAAGTTGCTTTCTAGCTAAGAAAAGGATGTGATAAATTGTAATATTTATACATCCGATATATAATGTGGCTGGAGCCTGGGGATGGTTGGATTATCTTGACAGTCTGGGTACATCTGAAGGTAAAAACTACACCGTCACCTCAAAAGTTCATCCTTAACACACTATAAATCATTCGTTAAGTAGTGTCACAAGGTTTATGCGATGGACTGTTTCTCTGTTCGGAGGAGGAGACTTCCTGGAGTCTCAGCTGGTTGCCTGGCGACCCCGGGAAAATGTCATATTATTGCTCTAAATTCCTCGACCTCTTTTTCTGGCTCTCCTGGTGGTTATTCTAGCTTAACCATGACTTAAGTCAAGTGAAAAAAAAAGCAAAAAATGGACGTTAATTTGAAAAAAGCTTTGAACTGTGATATATGGCTGTGGTAGTAGTATAGTATAGAAGACGCCTGTTGAGCTGACGATTGCTGGATTATACATTTTTTATGAATCAGCCAGGCACCATTTTGGGAATTATTTCCAAACATACTTTTAATTCAGGTGTTTTTAATTGTCTTGTCATTAAAATAGTAAATTGATTGAAAATAATTGTCAAACTTTAAGCTGTGCTTTCTGACACCAGAACCTTCCTTCTTCCCCCTAAAGTCCTAGTTTAAAGCCGGTCCTCACAACAGTAATACAAGTTTGCATACACAAACACATCAGCTCTTGTAAACACAAATACACTAACCTGTGTAATCAATACACACACGGTGACTTAAAGAGTTGTAGACGTACACCACATACATGTCAGTAGGGTTAGCAGTACAGACCTGACGTAAGCACAGGGTTTCCAGAGAGCAGCACTTTGAAAGAAAGAGAGTTTCTCAGTCGCGTAGCAAAGCAAAGCAACAAACACTCAACACACCACAGTGGTAACGCACACAGAAGCTTAGGTTAAAACACAATCCTAAACACAGCACCCTGACGAGTGGAGAAACGACGAAGAGGGGAAAAGCCAGAAACAAGAGGACAAAGTCGGAAAGAAGACCACGAAGGAGACACAGTGAAGGAACAAAGAGAGGAAAGGAAGGAATAGAATAGAATAGAATCCTTTATTGTCCCCTAGGGGCCACAAAAAGTGTAGTAGCATCCACAAAATATAGGACAGACATCATACAAAGGTGACGAGAGAAGAAGAATAACAATATACAATATCCACAGTGTTCGGTAGCAAGAGGGCAAATATACAAGATTACAGTACAGAGGAGGAAGGTGTGTGTATGTGTGTGTGTGTGTGTGTTTGTGTGTACGTGTGTGTGTGCGTGTGAGATGGAAAGGCAGGGGCAAGAGGAGATGGGTGGAGGGGGGGTGTTGCTAAATTACAGGGTCTGTACAACAAAGATTCCTGAGAGAAGGAGGGAGGAGAGGAGGAGGAGGGAGAAGGCGCTACCTCTGTCGGCTGAGTTGTCAATTGCTGCAAAAAGGAGACAAGAAAAAGAAGGAAGGGTTCAGGTTGCAGGTAATAGAGCTGCTATAAGAGCAAAAGACAGCGGCAGTGATTTGAAATTCAATACGTTTTTTTATATAAAGTTATTTTTCAAGTCTTAGTTTAGTCTACTTTAAAAAGAGATTTGTAAAAACAGATTATTGAACCATTCAAATTTGAAAGTCTGACTAGAAACCTCCAGCTTAAAGTAGAAAGGAAGATCAGTTACATTGTACGATAATTACTTCCGCCAAGGAGGTTATGTTTTCATTGCCGTTTGTGTGTCTGTCAGCAGGATCACGCAAAAACTACACAACCAATCTTCTTGAAACTTGTTGGAAGGGTGAGACATGGGCCGAGGAAGAACCCATAAAGTTTCAGAGGGGATTCGATTAAGGGGTTGAATCCAGGAATTGGAAGTGTAGATTGTGCGTTATTTGATATTTCTCATAGAAATAGTGCTGCCCATAGATGCACTGTATGAATGTGTGTGTGTTTGTGTGTGTGTGAATCTATCTATGAATCTATTTTCATCCATCTAGAGTAATACCACTAAATAACAGGCAAACAAACGTGGATGAAAACATAACCTCCCTGGATGAGGTAATCACAAATTCCTCTGAAGAAGACGTAGACGCAGCAGCATCATCGCTGCCGGTGCGTCCTGACACTGACCTCGTTTAAGAGATACTGGGAAGGACTTGCTATCAGCTCCGTGCTCGTTGGTGACCTCGCAGGTCACCCCGGCCTTCAGGATCTCGGCTGTGGTTTGCAGGGTCATGGTGCTCACCACCTTGTTACCTTCCACTGACACAGACTGGCAGGGGGGCGAAGGGAGGAAGGAGGGAGGAGAGATGGAGGAGAGAAGACAAAGAGAAGACATTTATTTTATTTTGATGTTCATCCATCACTTCTTAGCAAATACATTTGAACTTTGTGACTTCTTTTCCTGTAGCACTTTGCACTCACTCATTCTTTGGTCCCTTTCATTGTGCACACACACTCTTTGTTCAATTCTCCTTCTGTATTATTCTCATTCACACAAGTTGAAGTAGCTCCATCTTTGATCATACATAGTGAATATCACTATTTGCCTCTGAAACCATCCGATTTTTCAGGATCATTCATTTTTTATCTAATTTTCTTCACTTTATATGATATAATATTTCAATTATGAAACAATATTCCCTCTGTAAATTTCTTAAACGCCGCTAAATATGAAATTTTCTTTTCAACTGTATCACATCAATATGTAATATAAGTATAAAATATTACAGCCCCACGAGCTGCGTGTGTGTGTCTCTCTCTCTCTCTCTCTCTCTCTCTCTCTCTCTCTCTCTCTCTCTCTCTCTCTCTCTCTCTCTCTCTCTCTCTCTTTCTCTCTCTCTCTCTCTCTCTCTCTCTCTCTCTCTCTCTCTCTCTCTCTCTCTCGCTCTCTCTCCTTTTTCCATTGCGTTTGAAGTTTAACATGCCGGTTTTTCAAGAAGAAGATCTTAAGATGCTATAAAAAATGAATCATGCCTCAAACTTCACATCTTGACCCAAATGGAAACACCACTGGTAATAGCTCTGTTTGCTTGACATACATCTTCACCTCCACAGGCTGTACACTTCCCTCCAGGAGAGCATCAATGGCTCTTATTGACTAAGTGCTTCTTATAAATTGCACAGGAGGAGAGAGGCATCTTTGCCTCGGCTGGCCTCGCCTTTGTTTTCACACTCGTACCTCCTTTCCTGAGGGCTTCCAGGTGAACTGAGGGGCGGGGTAGCCGTAGGCCGAGCACTTCAGAGACACCATGTCTCCTTCCTTCACCACCTCTCCTGCAGCGGGAGCCTCGATCATCGGCTTTCCTGGGGAGGGAGGGAGACAGCGCAGGGGTGAACAATTGGAACGTTTTTTTTATAAACAGTGCAGCCAAACCTCTAAAAACACACACACACACACACACACACACACACACACACACACACACACACACACACACACACACACACACACACACACACACACACATTCATAATCAACAATCAAGGAAGTGACTCCATCTCTCAGCTGCTTCCACCCTATATACTACCTCCTTCCTCTGACTACAACAATACTCTGCACGCCCTAACACTGATCATTGTTATTAGACTATGTGAGTGTGATTTAGAAAGACAAATAAAAAGACTGCACTACTTACAGTGGCTAACTGAGCAGAGTGTGGCTCAGGCTGCATTTCTCTGTCCAAACCCATCTGAGTCTGAGAGGAAACTAAAAGATCTCCACCCGAACCTGACTGACATTCTGTTTATTTGTGTCTGAACCCGACCCGAGTCCGACGCAGTTAAAGTAACCTGCACCAAGTTTGTGTGACACTGTCCCTGAAACAGATGGTTTTCCCTGAAAAAATCGGTGAAATTGTGTGTGTGTGTGTGTTTGTGCACGTGACTTACAGCATTGATATGATTAAAATCTTTACGTAAACTTAAACCAAACGTAAACCAAACACTGTTTTACTTCGTTTTCTTGTGATAGTCTGTGTGTTAGCCTGTGCATGTGTGTGTGTGTGTGTGTGTGTGTGTGTGTGTGTGTGTGTGTGTGTGTGGGGGTTACCTTTGACGGTGAGGTTGACACTATACTCCGCGGTCAGTCCTGGCACAGAGGGCACAGCTCCAACACACATGTACTCTCCAGCTTTATCATAGGAAACAGCTTGTATTGACAGAGTGCCGTCCTGAGAGAGCACATCAGAGCCCTGGAGGAACACAAACATCCAGGAATAAAACCAACTGGACTCCACACTCCTCTTTATCCTATCTGTGTGTGTGTGTGAATATGAAAGCCAGATCAGCTTTGTGAATATCTAGTTGGTAGGCACGCTGCTATGCTGGGAAAGCAGAGGAAAAACTTTCACACTCCACAATGTGCGGATAACAGATCAAAGTTGAGTCCTCCATGATGAGCCTGTCTCTTGCAATTCCTCTCACAGGAATCTTTCTTTCGAAGAACAAACACCTTCTTTACCCACAAAACCAGCAGTCGGTGTGTGTTTTTCATGGCACCCCGGAGACACAACAATGGATAGACAGGTAACAACAACAAGCCTGACACTGCAGGAACACTGTGCACAAAACAGATGGAGGAGCAGGGATGAAAACCCCCAAAATACCAATGGTATCACACTGATTTGTGGTTTTACAGTAACAGAATATACAGGGTTGCTTCAAATAGACTGAAAGAGTCAATAAATCTGCTGCTCCCTGATAAGTAAAAATAAAAATAATTGAGGATATGACATGTTGTGCATAGTTTGTCACTGAAAAGAGACGAGTGGGAGCTTCTTGTTGCCATCAACTGCTGCACAGAGAATACGCAAAATCCAAATAGTTTTTGATACTGGCCGTCGTTCCTCCAAAAAGACAACACATAAACAGTTTTAAATGTGTAAAGTCAAAAGAGATGAGGTTACTGTTAAAAGTTAAAATATAAAAAACACATTCTCCTCTTGCATGTCTCCCACAGGGGTTTGGATTCACACTTATATACTGACACGCACCATGTGTGGCTGTTTTTTTTTTTTTTCTCATTCGCAACACTGACCAAACTCCAGTGTCTCCTCTCCAGTTGTTGCAACTGGATACGGTACAATACAGCCAGTGTAGAGGGGCCACAAGTGTCTGTAAAGGGAGCCCTGCTTCAGACCTGCAGGCTCCAGGGTTGAGTAGCAGCTGCATATACAGTGAAGCTCTGTATCACAGTATGAAATGTGGTATTTGACCACTGAAGAAGGGCACTGCAATCGTGGTTGTTACAAAGCTAAACCATTCTAAAAAAATGTTGAAATACAAAGCCCAAGGAAGAATCTCGCAATATGTCGGAATGACTGGTGTGAAAAATAGACGTTGGTCTATTTTTGTTCCGAACAACTTCTGATTAGGAAAAGAGGGAAGTTCTGCATAAATATATTACATTTCTACGAAGGTGACGGGAAAGAGGACGCACCTTTTTCCACTGAACAGTGTGCACAGCGGAGGCTTTGGTCTTGCACTGCCATTCCACCTTGTCTCCGACCATGACGACTTGAGGCTTGACAGGGGTCACGTTCACGGGGTCAATGTCTGACACGGACAAAATGAAAAGCAAATGAGAGACGGGGACAGGGACACACAAAACTCATCTATATATATTAAACAGTTAAAGAAGTGCCACTTGAAATGAAAAAAGCTTCACGTCGTTTAAACGACCATGTAATAAGGTTCTTAGTATGACCATACTAAGCAGAATATTAGATTTTTACAAAGCTAATGTACTTACTCTGGAGTTAAGCCCATTTCGAAGCCTAAGTTAAGCCTCTTCCGTGCTATTTCTGGGCTATCTGCGCTTAATGTGTGCGATAAGATCAAATTAGGTAGTGTAGTTGGGATAACATTAAAGTAGCAGATCAACTGTGAAAGATTGAATTGGATATCGGTCGGCTGAAAGGATTCCATTAAAGCTCATTCTCCTTTAACCCTTTTAATTCTATGACTTGCTGATGGAAAAGAATGGCCTCACTGCAGCGGCTAAAAACAGGAGGTAAACAGTTCTTTATCTGTTTGTACAGATAGTAGCCCTGTGTGTGTGTGTGTGTGTGTGTGTGTGTGTGTGTGTGTGTGTGTGTGTGTGTGTGTGTGTGTGTGTGTGTGTGTGTGTGTGTGTGTGTGTGTGTGTCTTTGGCTCACTCACAGTGGACATTGAGGTTGATTGTTCCGCTCAGGTCAGCATCTATGTTGTCGAAATCCGTGGCTGAGCACTTGTACAAACCGGTGTCTGTGCGCTTGACGGATTTCAGCGTCAGGAGTCCGCCCTGACCGATAATGACTTGTCCCTGCAGGTGGAAGCACAGGTATTATAGTAGAGAGAGACATGGACAAAGACCAATGAGCGTAAACAAAGATGGACGACATGACAGCCCCGAAAAGTGAAGCCAAAACATCTAGAACGCCCCCTGCTGGCTGGCTGTAGTATGGATAATAAACCCTGTGCTATCTTTGTTAGCAGATGGACCAAACTAAAACAAATCTAAATATATGTCGAATAAACTTTTCCCAAAAATGGTTTCTCTGGCTTCACACCACGATCACAACTGGGCAGACTCCAAATTAAGTCACCAGCACAAGATGGCGGCACCCATATATTTTGGCTTCATTTTTGTACAGTGGGAGGAAGTCACGACATGTCGTCCATCTTTATTCACAGTCTATTGTAAAGACTGAGTGAGGGTAGGAAATATTATATAATATTTATGAAAAGTTGGAATACATGACTATTTTTTTCTATATTATGTTTCTTTCCTGTATGAAAACTCTGTGCACATGAAATACACACGTACGTTTTTAGTGAAGTCGAACTCGGGCTGAGGGTTTCCGTCAGTCTCACACTTCATGGTGACAGTGTCGCCCTCTTTGACTGCATCGGTGTTGACGAGGGAAAAGGTCGCTATCTCCGATGGATCTAGACGGACAAGGACAGACATGGAACAGGTGGAAATTCCTCCTTTGGATACATTTACACTGTTATACTGTAAATCATCAATCAGAGATGTGCGATGCATTCCTGAAGGGATGTTTTACTTTCCCAGCGCCTCCCCTTTCTTTGCCTCATCATTCTTCTTTAGCTCACAATCAAATTCCACTGTGGCTGCTTTAAACTGCATTGTTCGGCAAAATGAGAGATACGCACCCAATGATTTAAACCCCGAAAGCAAATACAAGAGATCATCTATCAGTTTTTATAGGGCTGCGACTACATATTGTTTTCATTATTTATCATACGGATAATCCTCAAATCATTTTATTACCTGATCTATCATTTTGTCTGTTTTGCTTGAAAGGATTACTCAAAGAAAGACTCAAGCTTCATTTGTGGGGCGCCCCCCCATGCTACCAGGCGAGCAGCGGGGGCCAATTCATATTAACTAATTCACCACAAAACCCTTTATGGAGGAATTGCCCAGGCCCATTGAAGACCCTGCTTGAAGAGCCTCGTCATACATTAACCTCCCCAACAATTCTGCTGTCGCCCCATTGCTCTCCACTCACAGTTGAGGTTGATGGTGATGGTGTCGGACGTCTTCTGTTTGATCTGGTCCCCTGGCATGCTGAACTCCACGGTGCACTGGAACACGGCGTCCTTGTCGGCCTTGGTGGGCTGCATGTACAAGGTGCTCTTCATGGTGAAGAGACCCGAGGCTTCCTTCACCATCGAGGGGACCATGAAGGTCTCTGGCAAAGAGAGGGGACGACATCAAATGATCAACTAATCAGTCGAATGGGAAAAAAACGGATTAGTTCCATTCCACTGTACAGAATACGCGCTGTGTCCAAAAATCACTTACTAATCACTATAGAGTCAACTATATACTGAGTGTGAAATTTAATAGAGCTGTCCCAATGTTTGAAATGTACGACATAATCCCACGACAATTAATAACCAACGCAGAGAAAATGATGAGCTCACAATACAATCATCTACTAAGAAAGTCCATATACAGTGAAGTAGGAGTTAGTGACTGAGTAGGTGATTTTGGAAACAGTTTATATTTTTGATCGATAGCCAGACAACACTTACTCTCTTTCCTGTCCTTGTATTCAGGCAGGGGCTGGGCATCTTTGAACCAGATGATTCTTGGCTGGGGATGTCCATTCATCGTCACACATGCGCTAATCTGATGCGACGGAGACAATATGCGGGAAAAACAACAGAATAATTGGCAGATAATTAGTATCGTCAATCTTTATACAAAATCAGTGAACAGGGAAACACACACAAACTACCCACACACCTCAGAGCTGGTGGTCTCTCCCACGGAAATGGCCTGACTCGACGGTCTCGTGAGCACTGGCTTCTCGGGAGCCCCTGAGACAGAAAACGGGAGGGGCCAAGATCGTTATTATTTACGAGAAGGAGAAGCTTTAATTGTTAACCCTGAGATACACACACACACACACACATAACCACACGCTGAACTTCCATATATGCAGCGCAACCCACATGCCTGCTGACCTTGTTAATTAAGTCGAGCAGTAAATATCCTGCCACACATTATTCCACTGTGACCTGGTTCACATGAGCTGATAAGGGTCAGATCACAAAAACACTCCCCCCTTCGCGTGCACACGGGTTCCCTCTCATTTCTCTGCTTTATTCCCTCGCTCACTTCTCCACATGCAAGGTCATCTTATCACTGCCTGCAGCTGTCGACTTCTTGTAAAAATAAACAGTAGACGGGTATTTCTCTCTCTGTCACACTCGATCAGTTCTTTTTCTTCTTACGCTGCGGCAAAAAAACGCTGCTTAAAACCATTTCCTCTTCAGACACCAGACATATGTAAGCATTGAGACGCACAGTGAGAAAATGGTACCATTGAAAAGTAGGTTTCCTCTCCCTGACGCTGAACATGACAAAAAAAAAAAATTCAGTCTCTAAATAAGTTATTTGAGAATTGTGAATATCCGGAGGGTTACGGCAGGAGAGGACACGCGGAGAAGTGGAAGCAGGATTGGTTTTATTCCGTTGAAGTGTGCTTCGGCTCGGTAGACATACTGTTTCAGTCTGTCTGTACTGTAAAGCCTCCAGAGAGAGAGAGAGAAACCAGGCTATCACTGCTATAGCTCAACCCCTCAGGGGACCTCATAACTCAGTCCTATTAAGTGAAGGCAGCACAGACACACTATAATTCATCCCCCAAAGAGTCAAGTGTTCCAATGTGCACAGAGAAAAATTGCTGGTCTGTGAGACAGCCTGTTCTTTTTTGTTTTGTTTTTACAACTTTGGGCATAAAGTGCATCTAAAAAAAAGGCCCTTGTCAAACAGCTCTTTACTGAGACATTGTCAAACACTGACTGGCCCACTCACATCCAACAGCTTATGTTTACGAGGTTGCTTTAAACTTCAGCGCCTCTGAATGGATGAACTTGTAAGCTCATTTTCGAGTGGCAGCTTAACCAAAGCAACGGTTGTTTTCGCCATTCGAACGGTGCAATCCCCCCCCCCACCATTTAGTGTGATTGATCAGTCCAATCCAATATGCAAATGACTCCTATTCATCTCGGTGCGGTTACTAAATGCAAAAAAGTATGATTGATGCCAGTTAAGGGATTGCAGTGGGAGGTGCAAGGACACGGCGCGGCTGCACCAGGGTCAGCCCTCGGCGCCTGGGTGATAAATCTGGACTGTTATTAAGGTGAGATATATGAGACATGACAGGTGGGACTGAACTATTCATCAATTGAGTCAGAAGTGATTAGATTGTGGTTAATTGACCTCTGGGGAACTTATCAAAGGAAAGTGGTAACCCCCCCCCCCCCGATTGGAAAAAGCTCCACACAGTAAAACATATGATAAAAAAAAGTATCTACAGATGTCGACGATTGTGACAGATCACACTTATTGATAGTATATTTCTATATGGAGGTTTTGCATGGCGTTAGATTGAGTAGGTGTGAAATGCAATAAGCAAAATAAATGACACGCATTAGGGGCGATTAAGCCACTTTTAAATCAAAGTATGCATGAACACACGTGCAGATCTGATTAAAGCATTAAACCTAGTGACGGTGACAAGTTACTCCACACATCAACAAGTGTGTGGGAAAGTGTGTCTGTGTGTCAGGGTCGCGTTGAGGTCACATGAAAGGTCAAAGTGCACTGGCCGACTCACAGAAGACTTTCAGCATAGTGGAGGCATCTGCGACCCCGGCAGTGCCAGCGAGGACCTGGCAGTAGAAGAGGAGCTCGTCGGAGGGCTGAGAGGAGGTGATGGTCAAGCTGAAGTCCTCTCCCATGCTGACACGGCCTGTAAGTTGGGTGCCCTCGTCGATTTTTGCGTCGCCACCCTGGGGGCGGAAAGCCACGCGCTTCCTGGCTCCCTGCTCCTCCTGAACGGACAGACGGAGTTTAAAAGGTGTAGGAAGAGGGAAATGAGGAAGATGAGGATTACTAATTTTGGTGGAAAAAAAAGACAGGGAAACTGAAATAAGTGATTAAAAATACAACTTTTGAAAGTGCCTTCCATTTTTCTTGACTTGGATAAGAATTTCTTTTATCTAAAATTGATACTCAGATGTTCCTTACCATGTACCATTCGACGATAGTGTTGCCTGATGGCGGTGCGTCAGTGAACGTGCAGGGCAGTTTGACAGTTTCTCCTTTCAACACCTCCACCTTAGGAGGAACCATCACGGTCACAGCTGCACAGCAAACTGGAGAAACACACAGAAAAAATGGGATTAAGGACCAGAGGGATTTGTCAAAAAGACAGATTTTAGTAAATGATATACATTTTAAATTTGTAGACAGGTCACTTTTCTAATCCACAAACACGCAATTCTTCTTTCCTCCATTCAGTCAGGTAAAAGCTTTTGACAAAATGGCACCAATAGCAGGTTGTATAAGGATTAAGGAAATAAAAAATGTGTAGCTAAGGGCCATTGGGTGTTTGGATATACTTTGCCGTGGCAGCACAAGATAAAGAACATAACTGAATCCCTGCTTCATTACAAAACCTTATGACTTCCAGTAACATCTTCGAGTCGACTTGTATTAGACAAGTCCGGCACGACAGGCACGGGGATGTTCAATTTCCTGATGTCGGCAGGAAATGAGGAGACACAGAGACAGGAAGGAAAAGACAAATAATGAAGTCACAATGTCTACAACCTGTCTCCACTGAACGCCAGCGTGCATGTTTGATACCCTCAGGGCGTCGGAGCGTTCAAACACTGTTACGAGAAGCGGGAACAGCCGCGCGGTGACCATGAGGGACTTTATCAGCACTGGAGCACGCCTTTCCCTGCAGCGCCTTGGGCAGTCTGCACTCATCACTTGTCGTGTACACACATCACACACACTAGGAGCAAGAGGCTGGGGTCTGTGATTACCCCACGCTTTTAGGCAGAGTGCTGTAAATACATATACACACACACACACACACACACAAGTAATACAGTACACATGTTGTGAGGCTCCGGAGATGACAACTGCATGGGCGATGACAGAGGGACTGACCACACATGCACACACACACAGGATTTTTACTGCACCTTGCCCTTGACACAGAAACACACAAATCCTCCACAGGAAAATGAATATTATCTTTACTGGAAAATGTGCATAATCCCAGAATATTAACAACGCTTGAATTTGATCAGATTGGATTGACAGCAATTACAACATTTTCAATGTCAACAGAAAGTCGAGGCAAAGGAGTAAAACTGCACCAAAACCTCCACAACTTCCAGTCCTGCAGCATTTTGTTGAGTAGAGTCAGAAGAGAGCAACATACACAACTTTCATGTTGTGCTACTGTCAATGCATTTCTTTAAAGTGCTGACTGAAGCATTTTTTAAGACGTGTTTGCCAAACAAGGTCTGTTTTCGAACAAATAAGTGACATTTAGATCAATGACGAGTGGATTCTGCTGCAGGAGCAGTGTCGGGAGTTTCTACAGACGTTTTCACATGGTTTTTTTGTCAATGCTCTTGGATTTGACGTGAATATTTGTGATGGCTGTGAATCCAAACAGACTCCAGCAGGTTACAACTACACTTTACCCATGAAGAGATCCTGAGGGAAGCTAAAAGGCCGTCGTGATTGGCACTGTCAGTGTTCTCCATTGGATAGAGACATTAGGATGCACACGGTGTCCTGGATCTCAATGGGAGAGAAGAGAGCGAGACCAGAGGATGAGTTCAAACTGGTTTCTGTGGTTAGAAGAGTTTTTCTCCAAACTCTCTGTACGACTTGCTATCGAGAAAATAGGAGGCGAGTAGGTTACTGCACTATGAGGGGAGGAGCGGGGAGAGAGGAGGCAAGTGACGGAGGGGAAGGATGGAGAACTGGATAAAAAGGACGCAGCTCCCTTTCTGCTAATGAAATCACTGTAGCACATACGGTGTCATAAATCGTGTAAGGTACAGTAATGTATGAAAACAAGGGAGTTCACTGTGAGTGTGAGGCTCTGATATATGGAAACGAAGGACAACAGCAGAGGAAGGACGACGTTGTTTAAGGTTAAACTGACGGATCATTTCAACTAAATCAAGTCATCAACATGGAAGGCATCAATCATCGTCTATCCACCTTGATAAAGACACATGCATGCCCATGATGTGCTTTAAAGAAATAATGAATGAATGAGTGGAGCCATATTCAGAAGTTTAACAGAGAAAACACACTCCAAGTGAAGCTTGGAGTAAACAGCCAAAATACGTCTATACAGGAAGCACGACGCACACTAAATCAAATATCGTTAAAAATCCAGAGATTTACCCTCAAATTAATATTCATACTATCATGATAAAATCCAAGTTGCTAAGGAACGAGCTGCAGCTCCGTATCCTGTATGGTAACATAAATTAATCATCTATTTCTGGACAACAAAATCTACACGTGAATAATTTATGTCTTGCGAGAAACTGCCAAGAGCAGAGGAGGCCCGACTTCTGGGAATCACAGTTGTCTGACAGGCTGGTTTTTAATAACAGGGGCGGGAGAGATGAAAGTGTGTTTGCTCAAAATGTCTAAAGCGAGATGAGAGGAGCTGAGGGACGGCAACCTTGTTATCACCCTGCTGAGGAAGAGAGGGAGCAGAGGATGGAGAGAGAGAGAGAGAGAGAGAGAGAGAGAGAGAGAGAGAGAGAGAGAGGGAGTCGAGAGGAGGTAATAGGAAGAGCTGTCAAAAACACAAACTGCGGTTGCTTCGTTTAGTGTGTGTGTGTTTGTGTGTTTGTGTGTTGGTGAGAGACATTCCATCAGGGGCAGATGCGGTGATTCACCACGACCCACGAACCACATGGAGGTCAGGGGTCAGCCAAGCGTTGACATTTGATAAAAAATCCCATGTCTCTGTCTGCTCTTTAATTCTTTCACTTCCTCTTCACACACTTTTTCCACTTCCCTCGACTCTATTTTTATGCTGCCTCTCGATACTCTCTCTCTTTTTTCTTTTGGTGCTATCTCCATCCCTACCCAGCACACAGCATCCCGCCCTCATCAAATATTATGTCCTTCCTGCTCAGAAGCTCCGGAGTGAACCAACATTAGTTTTACAAGCCGAGTCTCATGTTCCGAGTTTGTAAGAGGGATGTAGCCCAAGAGAAAATCCTCCTCTGTTTCTGCGCCAACACAAACAGCGAAGCCAGACGAGCAAACGCACAAGAATGTGTGAGTAAACCGAGCGCTGTGCTTTTAGGCAGCACTCAGGATTTAAGGGTCCCGCTAAGTGGTGCATGGGAAAAATACACACTCACAAACACACATACCACATTAAATCAAGTGAGTCGCTGGCACATGCAGACCCCGACTCTTAACCTGGCTACTTAAGTTATTTAGGCTTTTGAAAAACACACAAAAACTCTAAAATCTTCAGAGTAAACTGGTTGTGGGGGAATCTAATCAGAGGAGCTAATACATGAGTGGTTATTATGGCCATGTTAATGGAGTCTCAGGGAACTTCATTTTTTCAAACTTGTGTATCAGTGCAGTTTTTGATGAGCCAAACTTTCTATAATAAATTAAATCAAGTAGCTGCTGCTCCCACTTCTGTCTTTTAAATCACCCCATTATATACTCATATACTTTATTAATGGTGCATGAAAACAAGTCAAAAAAAAAAGAGAGACATAAAAGAGCATGTTTTCGGGGGGGATATTGTTCTTTTGGGATTTCAACATGAATAAAAAAAAAGTGGCTTTCACACTTGCCTGAGCAAAAGTGTCAGGAAAACGAGAACATGCCTACAAGTCCCAGTTGAGTTAAGTGCTAATTAGCGAATAAGCATGCTAACTCGCTGAAACGGTCAGGCTCACAGTAACACTAGAGCGGCTAGAGACTCTGGGGCTGAGTCCGAAATCACTCACTATACTTTATAGTCCACTATATGGTGAGTTTGCCATTTTGTAGAGCCGCCTGAATGTTGACTGACCCACAATGCATCATGAATGGTCGCTAGCGAGCAATACACACCATCACTCATTGTGCTCGCACTGAATGAAAGAAAAACAGCCGAGAGACGAGACGAGATTTGTGACCCCGCTGACTGTGCACGTCGACTGCACATACATCAGGATCAGGTAAAGCATGTGTGGAACACCAGAGGGACACGGACCCTCATAGTAGTATGAATGGAATTGTGGGCATGTGCATGTGACTGGAGCGAGTATGCAACCCTCACTTGAACTGGGAGGGGGGGAATGAGGGAACCTTGGTCTTGTCACATGAAAAACTGAAATATGAATAAACTCAGTGCAGCTGATGAAGCCATGTTTATTCATATGTCAACAAGTGCTTCATTAGCTGTGTCAAAAGTTTCCTGTGTAAAATTAGAAACATCTGCGTGTTTTGACATAATGGAATATAAATAAAACTGCTGAACATTTCCTTAGACATGAATCTTTTATGAGGTAGTGGTAGTCACATGCTTATCAGTCATGATGGTCTTAGGATGTGTGAATGGTTTTGTTGTCTGTTCTTCAGACCTGGTATCTAACCGGCACTTGTTTTTCAGTCTTCTTACTGGTGTACGGTGTAAAGAGGAGGTTAAGGCAATGATAGTCTGAAATACATGTTTCTCTCTTTGCTTGTCGCCTCCTCTTCCTCCTCCTCCCCATCCCTCATTTGATTTTTCTGCCCGTCTCTCCTCTCCTCTCTCATCCCTTTTCTGTCTTTCACACACATCTTCTCGGTGTCCTTCACAAAATGTTTTGGACCCGAGTGATCAATCAGGCCGCTGCTCTTTGTTTTACACACACGGCAGCTGGACGGACAGAGACAGGCAATTAAAACATAATTAGGGAGTCTTCTGTCCAATCCAAGCCCAGAGCAGTGAGTGTGTGTTTGTGCATTTAGAGGCACAGTCTGTTAGCTTTCAGTATGTGCACGTGTGTGTGTGTGTGTGACAGACAGACAAAGAAGGAGAGTGGTGGGGGGCAGCTACATGGGGGTCTCGTTAGCTGACGCAGGCCGGCTAATCGGATTTAGCCAAAGAGAGGGAAAGTGTGTGTGAGGTGGAGTGTGATGGGTGCGTGACTGGGAAAGACAGATGGGAACGAGACGGTCAGACTGTGACCTGTATAAAAACACACACATACATGCACACACACACACACACACACACACACACGCATACAGTATATCTATAATGCATGTGATATTTATGAGAGAGTGAACCACCCCACAAAGCTACAGTTAAGTACAGTGTGCGAAAAAAAAAGAGGGAAAAGATCCAAGTGCAGTCAAAGCAGCGTGGCGGAGGGAGACACCCACATCTACTGAAAAGTTAATGTGAAACCATCTTTAATACTCTCTGTGCGCGTCTGCTCCGGCCTTTTTCTTTGACTCGTCTCTCCCTGCTTGTCTTTCTCCTTCACACACACACACACAGCCACAGACACACAAGCAGGTGCCACTCATTATGAAAGGAAGCAGCTGGATCCTCTAACGTCTCTCTCTCTTTCCTGTTCTCTTTTCCTTCCCTCTCTTGTTCTCCCCTCACCTACTGCCGTATTCTGGACATCAAACCCAGAGCCCCTCTCTCTCTCTTTCTCCCTCCGACGCCCCTCTTTTTATTCCCCATTCTCAAAGAGCATCTTTAAATACCCGGCACTGAAACCAGCTCGTGTGTTTCGTCTGCACACGTGTGTTTGAAAGGCAGAAAAAAAGATGGTGGGAGAAAGGCACAAAGAAAGCCACAAACTGGGAGGAAGAGGAAGAAGGGGAACAAAAGATGATGTGTTGATGTGCACATTCAACTAGAGTTTCTTTATGAAGCCACCATGGGCCTCTGATCCCTGCTACCTGCATGTCTCCCTGCTAACCCAAACAGTGTTAGATTACAGTCAGGAAAGAGTCAAAGACGCAGAGCACGAGGATCCGCACCAGTGCCAAGACTGTGACGAGGAGCGTACGGACCACTTGCTCCAGGAAGCGGGTGAAGCTGAAAGAGAAGTGCAATGCGGTACCTGCTGGATGAGGAATGCCATTGTGTGAGTGTGTGTGTGTGTGTGTGTACCTGTATATGTGTGTGTGGTCCAAACACATCCCTGGCCTCTAACAGGATTAGTGTGTTTGACTGTTGGCAAAGCAAACAGTGTCCTGCGGCAGAAGACACAGCCTCAATGTCACGAGGACTGCGGTCATTTAAAAAACAGCACGGAACAATAACTTCCACTGACCAGAGCCTTTTATAAAATGTTCACTATTATTTCTCAATGTCCTTGTTTTGGTTTCTTCTGTTTTATTCTAAAATGACAGCATCTGAAGCAGAATTTATCCTTGAATTAGAATTGAATGGAGACTAAATGCATAGTTCCACGCAGTATATAATGTGAGAAGTTTTATAGTTATATAGTTTTATATTAAACTGACTATCTTTAGGTTTACACTGCTGCTTTGGCAAATTGAATTCAACATTTTTGAAATGATTATGCACATTTTTCACTTATTTTTAAATGTTTTACAGACCAGATAATTAATTGCTGTATCAAGAGAATAATTGTCAGAATAGTAAATAATGTAAATATTTCATATAATTGAGTATATGTCTCAAAAACTATGTAAAAAGTATGTAAAGACCTCTCCTACTAAGTTTCTGATGCTGGTGGTGAGTGTTCAACAACATCCAACAAGTTAATGTGCTTCCACTAATCTTCTGCTTTTCAGTAATAGTGAATCCTCTGCTCACAGCCATTCTCACTTTCTACCACAAGGGGAACGCATGAATCTAAAGAGTAGACAAAAGCCTGACGCAGTATTAAAGTATGTCACTGTAGTCGTATCAATAGATGAATCAACTCCGACAACAGAGGTATCTAGAGTTCATGTACAACTGTGGCTTCGCTCCCACCACATGATGTAATGACTTCTTGTAATCCTGAGCCAGAGGGTCTGTGCACATGTGAGTGCAGTTGTGGCAGCGAGGCGCGGCCGAGTGCCCTCAGCCCCCTCACACTTATTATGACCCGCCAATGTTCCAGACTGCATCTGACTCAAATGTCTGATTTACAGGTCGTCCAATTATTTGCTCCGTGCTCACATTAGTGTGCCTGCACATTTTGAGAAACTGACCAACTTGTTGCTTCTGAGAAAATGACCCAGGAGGACCAGATGTAAGGTGCAAAAACAAAAACCTTCTGCTCACAAAAAAGAGGTTTGTTGATGTGGTTAAAAATATGATTATGTTTTCGTGAAAATCTCAGAAATAATAAAGCTAGTCTGTAAAATGCTGGTATGGCAAGAGGATGTGTCATCTGTTCCCACTCACTCGTTTGAAAATATGTGTGTGTGTGTGTGTGTCCTGGGGTGAGAGGGGGTGGCCAGTGGCAGGCTAGGTCATACCACCAGTGTCAGGGTGGGTCCATGTAAGGCCTGAAGTCCGTCAGTGCCTGACTGATGAGACAAGAACAGGTGCAGTGCAGAAAAGAGCAGCTGCTGCAACTCACTCACACTCACACACGCCAATAACGATTGCCACTTAGAGAGGGCATGGGAGAGAGTGAGACAGACACACACAACGACAGACACGACAGACAAGGCCACAGAGAGGAAGTTTCCCAACCGAGCAGAACCACCAAACAGTTGTAGAAGTAAAACCAGTGGCAACCAGGGTGACATCCAACTTAGACACAAAGGAAAAAACAGGAACACACTCACTGTCTGGATGGAAACTTCCACTAATGTTAAATCAATCGTTAGAGCCGTGCATAGCAGAATAAGTTCTGCAATGTCCGTCAGTGCCAAGTGTCTAAGATTTGAACTTTTTGAGGAAGGCATGATGAAACCACTGTGATGTACTTATATTCTCAGAAAGTTGTATTTCATATAGAAAAGTGTCCAGAAAGAGAAGACGTGGATTAAAATAAGGAAAAGAAAGAAAAATTTAATGCAAATCTCATCTTACAATTGGTTTTAAAACGTTATTTAATACTAAAAACTGTCCTGTTTAAAAGACCATGAACTGCTACATTACTGTGTCTGATGCTGTATCATACATGAAGAGCTTCTGTATATATACACTACATTAATACAACTATTAATTCAATATATTCTGAGAAATGCAACATGTACTAATTACCATTGCAGAAGCTGATTCATTTATGACTCATTCTTCACAAAATGTCCAAACCAGTGTGAATAATCATAGGAAGATTCCTGGTTGACCTTCCCACACACATGCGTGGTTGTGCCTGAACACTGGCCGCTGTTTGCTCTGTGTATGGCCCTTTTGTATTTGCTATAGTGACATGTATTGCTTATGTTCCATGACAAGGGACGTGAAGTATTTCAAGTGCCTTCATATTGGCGTCACACGAGTCTCCCTGATGAGCCGTTCCCCAGACGACTTCCTGTACGTTTGCTTTATTTTACATTTCTATTAATTTATCTTAAGTAACTGTAAGGCTACTTCAGTGGGGGGGTCAGTCTGTTAATGCATCTCCACCAGAGTGTTAAGATAAAATAAACTTTTCACCAACTCTTAATCAACAAACCATGTTCAAACAGTAAAAAAAACAAGGTTTGTTGGTAACAAAGCTCACAAGAAACCCCTGGAAAGCTTTTCTTTTAAAGATTATTAGGCCGATATCGAGGGCAACATCACTCTAAAATACCAATCACAGCAATGAAAGACTCAGGGAAGATGCCTGTAAATCTTCTACGACTTTTCAGACTCCAGTCAAAAGCTTCTGCAGCTTTAATTCCAAGTCAATAGTCGAGCTCTATTGTGCTTTAAAGATGGTATCTGGGCCTCTGATTGGAGTCAAACACAATAACGTCTGCGGTGATCATATTTCATTGTTTGGTGAAACGTGGCGCCTGGGCTGTGTCTAATGCCGGGTGTGCTTTATGAGGGTTATGTGTGATATCTGTTAGCGAGGCAGTGGGGGGGGGGGCAGCTTTGATTAGGGGTAAAGATAGGCCCGATCCCGGATGTGCAGATGCCACATGCAAAGCTCTGGCACCACAATTACAGGATATGGAGAGGCCTGTCTATCTTCATGTCGGGGCTTGTACAGATGTACCACCTGAGTGGAGGTAGAATTAACACCTGGGACCCTGCGGCAACACTCACACACACACAGACACACACACAGATACACACACACACACACACACGTTCAGGTTGCAACTGGTTGTAGAGGTCATCTGAGACTGAGCAGAGCAGACATTTTTACCACTTTGTTTATTTATGGACACTAAAACCACCAGCTTCTGTGTGTCTGTTGTGGACAAGAGAGAGGACATGCGGCCAAAGACAGTGATGGGGAAATAGATTTTATTAGATGTTAGATAAGAATCTTGTAACCTGTTATTATTCTGTTCTCAGGCCTCTAAATCCTCAGCACCACCTTAATTTGTCTTTTCCGTCAGGCTCCAGTTTTATGGTTCTGACATCAACCTTCTCGCTTGAAATCTGATCCTTCTACCTCACCTTGTGTGTAAAGCTACAGCCTTGAAGGAAGCTGACGTGATTAGCACTTGAAGCGCGTTTAACCTAATTTGGATTCATAAGTAGAACTTTGTTTAGAACGAGTAAGGAGACACAGAGGACAGTTGTCGGTCGGAGGGAACAAGGACACGAGTTTAGCCAAGTTCTGATGTTCCCAGGGACTTAACGTTGATGTAATAGAGCTGAGTCAAACTTAAGGCTGTTAGCAATTAGTCTGGGTACGCATCAGTCTTCTGCACTTCCTTGAACCCATTAATATTAGCATCTGCCCATGCAACTCGATGCAATAAAATGCAGAGTTCAGTGACTCGGCAAATGATGTCTGCCGGCCAGGCTGCGTGTGTGTGTGCGCGTCTTTGTGTTTGAAGGAGTGTGTCGTGTTAGGGTAGAGGGCAGAGAGGTAACATCACAGTGTGTGCAGTTGCGACGGATAAATCTCAGACGTACTGGTGTGTGTGTTGTGTCATCTCATGGCAGTTTAAGGGCTCAAGACAAACAGTGTGAAGTGGGCTACAAGGTCGGCCCCTCACACACTCTTTTGTGTGCTGGGAGATTCCCCCTCGCCGGTGCTGTAGTCCCGGCAACGGGGTGAGAAGTCAACCCCATTCAAACAGGGGAGCTCGGAGCTGTGTGGTCACCGAGTGTGTTTGTGTGGGTGGGTGGGTGTTGCTGCGACGGGTGTGGGTGTGTTTGTCCTCTTTCGAACATGAGCCAGTGAGTCAGGAGGAGAAAACGAGGACAAGGATGGATGGTTGGGACAAGGAGGACAACAAACAAAACAAGGAAACAAAGAAAAAGCGAGACGGAGGGCATGAGAAGAATCTAAATCCCAGCAGCTGACATTGCAGTCTCACGCACCATTCCGCAAAAAGCAAGTTTGAAAAATAAATAAATAAAATAAAGCTCAGACGTCGCGTAAAGAGATTTATAAATAGAGCGAAGAATACATGAGTCTGGCGAGTTTTAGTGCTGTGCAAGTATTTCTGCAAAAGTAGCTTTGATATATTGTCTTACTGATAAACCTAAGGATCCACTGAGTGTCCTACCCCATTAGAGTTAGTGAGTAAATTGCACTCATCTCTCACACAGAATATCTGGGCCATTTGTGAAACTAATATCTTTTAGCTGACACAATCTGGTGCCATTATATGTGGCTGCATTAACAGTGAGTGAGGATGACAATAGACATGTCGCGCTCCTGCTAGCGCTCACATCTGGCTCTCAATACAGAGGTGGCAACAAAGAAAAAAATAGCCAAGGCCAAGGCAGTGAATGACATGAAACATCTGATAAAAATATCAAGTAGAATTTCATTACTTTTTGAATCAAAGGGCACAAAACAGAGAGGCTCCACCAATTACTGCTGTATGTTTCCTCCTGGCAGCCTTTCATTTTCAGGAGGAACTCAATTTGGTCAAGAGAGAGAACAGCGAGAGGGGGGGGGGTGAGGGAGTGTGTCCTCCACGAAAGAGAGAAAACCCAATCAGTGGATGTCACTAAAGGGGCAGAGATGAGAAAAGGTGTTAATATTTAATGTTTTGGGGGCCCCCGAACCTGGGCCTCCTTTCCCTCTTCTCCCTCTCCCCTCAGGCACTCCAATTAACACACCCTGTCCTTTGCTTCCCCCTCTCTCGCAGTCTTCTCTCGCTGTTCCCTCCTTCCCTGAAACAGCCCCTGGCGAAATCTAAAATTTAGAAACGGGAGGAGAGGGTATGCAGCGATGGAGGGGATAGGCAGGCAAAAAGAATAGAAGAGAGTTTGCCTGGGATCCTGTTAGGCAGCACGGAGCAAAGTTTGGACTTGAACAAGTTGAGAAGGAGAACGAGCAGACGCTGGGGAGGATTGATGCGAATGCAAGCGTGAGCGCGGCATTAACCCGGAGAAAATGAAGTTGGCACAGAACAGAAGCTCAGTGAAAACTGGAGCAAAAGAAAATGAGAAAGATGAAGCGACGGGGAGAAGAGGGCCTGCCGTATATATATTTTCTATTCCCCACCGTCTCTACCTATTTATCAAGGTAAATGACTTGCTTTAATGGGCCAGAATGATATGCAGTGTTTGGCAGAGGCAATCTGCTTGCATGTGTTGCCGCTAATGTTGCCGGCGCTCCATAATGGGGTGTCCTAATGAGGTGCATTCAATGATGAGTGAGGCAGTAAAGACCTTAAATTCCTATCAGAGCCCAATAAAGGAAGAGGCAGCCCTGGAGAGATGATGGATGGATGGATGGATGGATGTGTCTATGTTGAACTAGACTTTGACAAAGGGATATTTAGTATTGCACTATAACTATAGAGTTGGGTAATCCGGGAGGTATAGATTTGTTTTTTAAAAGGTCAAAATTGAAGCAACAGAGTCCAAGAGCATGTTTTAGGCCCATTTAAACTTCTGTAGTCTACGATGACATGGATAAAGGCTTTGAGGTAACACCATAGGCTGGCGTTGGCTGGGTCCAGAATATATCAAGGTGATGGTGCCAACATAAATACCACAAGAAATAGGATTAATCCTCGGCTCCGTTTACCTCCCACGTGTTTCCAGTTTTCATATAAATATGAACAGTGCAGCTACAGTAAGTTTTGTCCATCTTTCTATACAGCATAGAGCACAAACATGGAAGTTCACAGACAAAGCTAAATATATGAGCATCCATCTCCCCATTACAAGCACTAACAAATGACCCTAAACTCATGGTGACAGGATTTAATCAGTTTCTTTGTGAGTTAGTCTCTCGTGGTCATTTAACATGTCTGAGTGAGTGAGATATCTCCCCTGGTATCCCCCCCGACCTACACTGTAACCCCGAGCATCCAACAAAAATCTATTCCTCCAGTTTGTAAGAGGCTTTTGTAACAAATTTGTTTTCTTCGGGCCAAGTGGACCTCCGAATTGACAAACCTCCCTGCAGAGCCAGGGCAGACACCATATTACTGTTTTCACACATCTGTAAAGTCAATGGAGCTTCCCTTTGAATATATCACTTGTGCCCGGGTGGTGGTACAATTTCAGATAATGCATGATAAAAAAGAACTGCAGCATTTGGTGACTTGTTGAAATTATTGTCTTACTGATCTGCAAAGGATAATAACTCTACATACTTCAATGCTATCCTAAAGGG
Organism: Hippoglossus stenolepis; assembly: GCF_022539355.2. NCBI lineage: Eukaryota > Metazoa > Chordata > Actinopteri > Pleuronectiformes > Pleuronectidae > Hippoglossus > Hippoglossus stenolepis. The sequence goes on from NC_061490.1 coordinate 19,467,874, forward strand.
CTAATTTGGATGACAAACTATCTTGAATGAAGATATTGTACATTTTTAAGAAGTCGAGCATTGTAGGTTATGCTCCATTGCTCTTAGTGATAGCACCTCAAGGATTTTCTTAAAAGTACCCATGGCCCATCCCATTGCAATGTGTGCAGGGTTACCATTGATATCTACCGTGACACGAAGAAAAACAAATAAAAAAGAAACGGTCGCCTGGGGGGAGATTGTGCTCAGGATTCAATGTCCTCTTTTATCTAAGGCAAAACTCACATGGCTCCGTGTTGTTAGGGATTAGAGAAACCAAAGCAGTGCAGAACAAGGTCACTCCTGTTGTGTCAATGGATATCCTTTAACAGAGGTGACTTATGGCAAGCGCTGGCATTATCCATTTTTGTCACATTGGACTTGAGGAAATAGGAAATGCAAGCAAACTGTCTCAGACTCGACTGCCAGCAGTGCATGCTACTGTCTCTCCCACTAATTATTTTGTCTTTCAAAATGAAAACGTATCGACACCGCTGTCTGTTCCAGTCAAGACAGATTGTCAGAGAGAGGAGAGAGGGAGGACGAGGAGAACGGCTGACTCAGAGTATAAATAAGGGGAGAGACATTAAGACTGCAGCTAATCTCGCTAAAAGGGTTAGGACAAAGTGCTGCCGCCTCTGTCGTCTCTCTCGCTTCCCCTCTCCCTCCATCCTTGAATCAATTTATCCTGCAAGTCATTTCCTACTGGTCTGATAAAACCTCAGCACAAGGTAGTGCTTATGCCCATTTACTGTAAATACAAAAACCCACTGGCCTGTGTCCATTACAGTGTTGGTATATGTGTGTGTGTGTGCATGTTTTTAAGTATACTCTGACTGAAGGTGTGTTTGATTAAGATAAAAAAAACTCACAAACTTTCTGTTGTAGAGGGGAAATCAGATTTGAGATAAGTTGTAAGGTGAGGAAAAGGTGAAAGGAGGCCAACATGTGGGGTCTTAGATTTCTGCTCTGGACTCTACTACCAAAGAGACACACACACACACACACACACACACACACACACACACACACACACACACACACACACACACACACACACACACACACACACACACACACACACACACACACACACACACACACACACACACACACACACAGAGTAAGAGCCTGGCTGTGGGTCCTGATAGGTCGTCCCGCCAACACATGTATTTTAATACTGATGAGCCTCGGGATGAATGTCTCATGTTCTATTTACAGTCGCCTATTTACAGTGTGTGTTTACTGTTACATTCACAAACACACCTGCCTGGCCTTCATATCTCAACAGCATGATTCCTCACACACTCTGGGTCCCTCTGTCACCTGCACAATCGGGTCGTGCTGATTTGTGGCACCCAGGTGTTTTGTTGGCCGGAAGAAAGGGGCCGCCTCTTCCTGGGTGCTCGGGTTAGACACACAGAGTGAGGTAAACGAAGGGAGGGACCACAAGGCAATGTGGGTAAATAACACCAAGACGCTACTGTAGCTCCCGCATTGTTACCCTGGTGAATACTACTTGCATCCAAAACCTTCCTGGATCTGAAAATGCATCCTTTTCTCTCCGATTTGGTTTTCGGTCTCACCTAAATCTTCTCAGAATCCTTTTTAGAATCAATTTTTGAGTTTGACTGCAAAATCGTTGATCGTGGAGGTCACCGGAAGACAGAGCGAAGGATTCAGACTGTCTCACTCCTACCAGATGTTGGCTGTGATCACAGTAAAGTGCATTCTGAGATTTGGCCAGTTCCCTCTGGATTTAGAGTTTTCGTGTGGGTGGGGACCAGTAAATGTTTGGCACCGATGCTCATTTCCAAACAAAATTGGATTTTTAGATTGAGCCTGGGCACACTCTGCCTTCTCCACATTTTCCTTTATCCGGTGCATTAATAAAAGTGGCGACAATGTTCTTGCTTATTTCTTTGCTTCACTTAAGCAGTATCACCATCTGCATTATCACTCTGATGCATCCTCTTTTTTACAGACTTTCCTCTTGCTCTTCCTTGTCTCTCACTCTCTCTCGCTCTCTGTTTGTAGAAGTGCAGAGGAGCACTCGGCCCATCTCATTTGGAAACAGCCCTCCCTGCACTTCTAATGAGCCTTCATTTTGGCAGAAGAGGGAGAAAAGCCAGAGAGAAGAACACCATTTCCACTACTTGAGCTGACAGCGGCTCCCTCTTGAAGCCCTCTTCTATTATCCACATGGGACGAGACAAGAGGGCTGGTATAGGGGGAAAATGGTGGAACAAATGGATAGCCACTCTCCCTATTAGCCTCCATTATCCGCAAGCATCATTTCATAACTAGCGACTAACAAGGCTTCTGTGTCTGCGCCTGTGCCCCTGTTGTATGTTTGAATGTGTGCCTTGGCTGAGCTAGGATACACAAATCTGGTGTGGACAGCTCGGAAACCAGAGAGAATTGCCCTTCTTTGTGCCCGAGCTGAAATACGAGAGTACTGGCTGTATAAAGGGGGTCTTATAAAGGGGCGAGGGCACTCCTTAGGGGGCCAGTCAGCCGGGCGTGACAAGCCAGTGCCGCTGTAATGAGATAACAGGCCACTGGAGTACGCGTTGATTCATTCCTCCTTTCTTTCCTCGCTTTACATCCATTATCCCATATCCATCCATTGCTCCATTTTTTTTTTAAAGCAGGCCATCGTGCTCAGCAGCCTGGTAAAGCCCTGTGAGGGACAGATAGAGGGATAGAGAGGAAGGGGTAAACACACTGCCGGAGATACAGATAGAGTGAAGGAGAGCGGAAAGGGCACGAGAGGGTGGAATTGAAAGCCGGGAAAGGAGCGCGTCTCTTTGGGGGGGGTGTTCCTGAAAGCATATTCAAGCGTACGTGAACAGGAGCGTGGAAACGTTGAATTTAAACATGGCCACTGTGAAAAGAAATGGAGATAGAGGACAGGGAGTAATCTGGAGGGTGTATACACTACGGGTCACTGCCTCCAGACAGGCTAGGTAAAGATTACCTCCACTCCTCAGCCATCACAAAATTACCCTTGCACCTGCCCTCTAGTCCCAATTCCCCTCCCGTCTTGGACTAACCCACTTACACAGTGTTGACAGTGACAACACTCAGTGGGAGGTAGCAAGACGCGGGAAATCCCGGCTAAAAGCTGAAGTCAATGTGTGCTCGGGATATTTGACTTTTATCCAAGCAAACCGCCCTCAAAACAAAAGCCCCCACTCATGACGTCTTGCTCTTTGACCTCAGCTACACCACCTGATTCCAACTTACCTCTCTCACCTCTTCATACTCCAACAATGATTCATTCATTGAATAAAAACACGTTTGTTTTTTCTGTCTCGCTCTTCAATCTGTGTCTTCTCCTCCTATTTTGGTTCATTTATAGTCATGATAGCCGAAGCCTTGATTTCATCAGAGCGACATGAGCTGTACGCCCCTGCTTGGGCTATCAACACCCGATGTCCCAAAACGGAGTATAAGCCGGAGATTTAGAACATCTGTCCAGCTCTAAATCTGTAGGCTCCTGCCTGCCATGGCGAGCACACACACTCACACAACACACACACACACGTTACCTACAAGCTCTACCTCCCACCTCCTGTTCCTTCTCCTCTATCTACCACTCTCCCCCTCTTCTTCTTTTTGCCTATTATGGCGGATTAACTTATAATGCTTGGATGAACTTAAGTAAGTGTGGGTTAGTTTGTGTGTGTGTGTGTGTGTGTGTGCGTGTGCGTGCGTGCGTGCGTGCGTGCGTGCGTGCGTGCGGGGTGTGTAGGAAGGGGGTGTTATTAAGTCACACATCAATGCACACACAATCGCTGGCTGGCTGGCAGATATGGTCACAAGCCCACTGGCACAGACACACGGAGCCTTCTGGACACCAGCAAGACCCACACACACACACACACACACACACACGAAACACACAAACACACATTTACATACAGGAACCCAACTCCGAAATTGAGTGAAAGGTGCAGAATCCAAACCTAAGCCCGTATTAATCCCCCTGATCCCTCAGAGATAGAATAATTTGGAGTTAATTACTATTCTCCTGCATTCCCCTCTTTCGCCTCCTTGATTTCTAAATCCACTAAACTCCCCCTTTTCCCTCAATCAGGCAGCCGTTTTAACATGCCCTCTATTCTAACATCCGTCTTTGTCTCCTCTTCCACATGTCTATTTGTTTCCCTCCACTGTTCATCTCCTGCTTTGGCACCCTTTCCTGCACCATGTCTTGGCGGAGATGAAATAAGAGGTAAATGTGGTTATGAGCTCCTCTCCCCCCTTCGATTGTCCTCTCTCCCGCTCTCTGACACTAACACACACACATGTACAGGTCTTGGCAGCCGCTGACACACACTCTGGCATCGAGAGCTTGAGTTTCTGGAGTTTGGAGCCACTGTGAGTTTAATTAGAGTGAAGAGGGACCACATGGCCGAATGTCTGGCTGCTGTAGGACTTGCTGAGAGGCTGCAGAGACACACTAACAAGCGTGCTGTTTAGATGCAGGCTGAAAGAAGAATATACACCCGCGTGCAGATACAGCTAACTGCAATGTATTAATAGCTATATGGATACAGTAGCTGCACACTCATTTGTATGCAGACTGCTTCCTCAAATATCTCTGTCTCAAACTAACTGCATTCTCATGCAGATAACACTTTAACAAAAAGATAAAATGCTCTCATGGTACAGACTTAAAAGCTTCCTACATCATTGCCCGTGTCACACTGCATTATCTTGTGTGTCTCGTGGTATTTTGTTGCATGCAAGGTGCATACTTTACACAAGGGAGGGGAGAAAAAAAGAGAATGCATTCCCCCAAAGTGGTTTCTATTTTCTGCACCAACACTTCAAGACAGGCCGGCAGATAAGCTGGAGACGAGGAGATAGCGAGGGGGGCCAACGCTGGGCCATACATGGGTATAGGGCAAGGAGACAGAGAAAATGCTGAGGTCTGCTCGCACGCACACACACACACACACCCATATTTACACGCCCAGAGTGCATATTTCAAATATCATTCAGCATATGGGCAGAGCGAGCACACATATCACAACTGGCATGCAGATCACGTCTTATGCGCTCATATTTTAACGTAAACTCGGGGGAATATGAGCGCGCAAACACACATTCCAGTTAGCCAACTCCCATCTGTGTTAGCCTTCAGCATTCCTCACTAATCTGCACCATAATGGCACACCTGTCTTCTCCCATTCCCTATTACCTCCACAGAAATACAGTGGAGGGGGGTTTAAAGGAGGAGGAAGGGGGGGCATGCTAAACATATTCATGAACAAATAGCTGGTCCATCGTCTCTTCTCATTTTCTCTTCCTTTATCCATCCCTCTATCCATCTTCAACCCTGAACAGTCTATTCTTTTTTTTTTAAAGAAGGGGAGTAGTGGTTTGTCTTTACTTTAGACGGGGGGGTGTATGTAACCACGGTAACAGACATCGAGGTTATTGTCATAGCTAGACAGGCATTATTGGTGAAAGTGGGAAGGATGGGGCACGAGAGGGGTTTTTCAGAGGGCAGGTCAGAGATTGAAACAGTGCAGGCCAGGGGGTGAATAACTAAAGCAGTGGGCAGGCGGGGTAGATAGGTAGGTCACATTATTATTGATTGCCTGACATTATGTGGACGGCAGGGGGAGTCCAAAGAGACAGAGGAATAAATTGTGGCTTGACATCAAAGTCAGGCAGCTGACATTGAGTCTGCGGGGGACAGAGGCTGCCCAAGGCTGGATTAGAGGTGGATGGATACACACAGACACGCACACGCACCGAAATAAACAACGAGCGCCGCTGTTCGACGGTTACCTGATGACACGCATGTTGTTTGGAAAGAGCTCGGAAATGAAAATGGCAGAAGGAAGCAGGAAGGAAATGTCAACTTTGAATCATTTTCATTTCAAAGATATGATTTTTTCATTTTTACAAAGCTGCTTCTAAAAAAAAAAAATCTGACTAAGACACCAAAAATGTCTCATTTACACATCAAGCCTCGCCAGAGGTGCTTTATTCCGGCGCTCATATAATTTCCAATCTGCTACCTGGTACAGTTTTACAGTCATTAATTCTTTATTAAATCATTATTCATAGCTTGGCTGATGATGTGATTAGAAAAGAAGTGGGAGATAACAGATGAAATAATTAGGGAAATGAACCTCGGATTTAAATATTCAACATTCAATCTCATTTTAAACTGATTCCAGATACACTTGTCTTGTGACTCTGCAAAGCAAAGCCGAAAATGTAACTGACAAGGGAGCAGAGTTGTGTGAGAAGATGATCGCACCAGCGTCCAACACACACACATTATCCAGCGAGGGTCACGCCTGTTGGGGTCAAGCTTTCATCTGTGGGCATCAGACCTGACACAGAGGGCACCATCCGTCATTGTCTGCTAAATGATTGACCGCCCTGTGGAGATGGCTATCAGCTAAGCTAACCGGAGCCTGGTGATAATATCTGGAATGTGTGAAACGAGAGAGAGAGAGAGAGAGAGAGAGAGACAAAACAAGGCGCGAGTCTCGACCTGTGCAGACGTGCAGCTCCAGGAGACACTGAGGGGCCGAGGGGCTGAGGTGGATGAGTGGTAGGAGGAGGAGAGGGGGTTTCAGGTGAGTAGAAAGAAAAACAGACACAAACAGTGGGACGTTGTCATGGGTGGAGAAAGAGACAAAGACAAGTGGTGTGGTAGTGGTAGGGGGTTGGGGAGTTTGACAGAGTAACATCCTCCAGAAAGGTTTTCAACAAACACAACCGCTACTCTCCTTCTCTAACTGTGGACGCAAAAGCACATTCATCCATATTCCTCTGCTCACAAAGAGACCATGTCCTGCTTTTCATTAGAAAACTCAAGTGCCATCAACTCTTTTTCTCCTTTTTTTTACAGTCCCAAAGTCGCACAATGAAGGGAAATGCTAATGGCCTGACATCTCAATCCAGATGGGCCTGTGACCCCTAAGGCTTATGCTTCATATCGCACCCACACACTCAGACACAGACAGACCAATCATTCACCCTCATGTGAATACAGCGAATTTACACTTTTGGTTTGCCTGTGTTTCCCACTGACATTTCATCAATATCCCGGTCCCTCCATTGTAGGTTCCTGACACTGACTGACCACTGAAAACAAAGGGTATGACTGGTTTGGCATTGAGAATACTAGAGTCAGCTCAATTAGAATAGCAAGTTCAGAGGAGGTTACAGCTGTCCCGAGTAGTTATTCATTTTAATGTTGAAAGGAAAAGACAACTCAAATAAATGGACAAGAACGTTGATAAAGAGCCAAAACCTGTTTCCAGATTTTCCAATACTCAATAATTTGGGGTTTTCAACTGTTGGTTGGACCAAACAAGGATGATGTCACCTTTAGCTATAAATACTACAGTTTATATGTTTTCATATCGACAATTATAAAAATGGTAATAGCTAATAAAAATGACAATAAGTCGAAGACGTAATGTTTTCTTTGTCCATTTGAGCGAACCCTCGGACACAATCCTCTCCCTGCCACAATCTGCCCCTCCGTGCCTCCATTCTTATGCAAACACACAAATCACATGTCGAGTCAAGATACCGTATCAGGGAAACAATAGATTTATGAAGTCAGAATAACTCAAGTGACGACATGAAGATGGAACCTGACAAGCAGAGATTACATGGCTGATGGACACTGATAAAAAGAGAAGGGGAGGGGGGGCACACACCGAGTCAGTGTGGCAACACCGGCATGAAGAGGTACTTCTAATCGCTAGCATACCAAGATCAGAGGGGAAATGAATCATGAGAAAGGAGTGTGACAGGATGTCCTTGTATCATTTGAATCAAGGCTGCTGCTCCTGCTGCTGCTGCTGCTGCTGCTGCTGCATACCACGGAGGCAGACAGGATGGAGAGTGGGGCTGCCCTTGACTCAAGATTCTCCTGCTCGTTTACTAGTTAGTTCAATCCATTATTCGACTAGTCCAATGCACATTTATGATATCAATTGAGAATCTGGAAATGTTTTAAGTAACTGTGATAACAGTAACCGTATGTTTGTGTAGGCGGGTACACTGACGTCCACACGGAGCCTCACACACACCCTCTGATGATAACATGTCTGTCACAAGGACCTTAGCATACCTTACATTCTCTGTTCGTCCCCTAAGAGCTGTCGTGAAGCAGGAATTGTTGTTGGAATCCTGCTTGAGACCCGTGCCGATCAAAACTTGGTTTTGGATCGGCCTCAATGAGAAGTGATTTGTTCTATTCTTTTAACTGTTTAAGTTTTTTAATACAGAATCTTACTTTTCCTAAAATAGAGAACCAGTTACATCAGTGGTTGACTTGGGCACTTCGACTCCTGTGCAGTGTACTATTCTAGAAATCAATTAAATCAATCAATGTAATTAAATAACATTTTATACACAACGTGTGCAAGTGTAAACACCAGCACCTTGAAGTAAAATTAAGGTGATAAGTATCCACAGTTTTCACAACAATAATAATAATAATAATAGTTAAAATGCAGTTATACATTGTTCACTAAGCGTTCAGCCTGAAAGGAACCCCTGCTTTCTGTTCAAGTAGATGGATCTTGTTGTTGGTGTTTTAACGGAGCAGATGGTGTTGGTAGGCGTTGGAAGTGCTGGTTGTTTAGGATAATGGAGGAAATAAAACATCATGTGGTGGGAAGCCGAGCTGGCTGTTTGCATATCAGTGTGTGTATGTGTGTGTATGTGTGTGTGTGTGTGTGTGTGTGTGAGAGAGAGAGGAGGAAGCTCCTGGAAGTCTTTTGGGTGTTGAAGCCGAACTATCAGCACCTCCGCTACCCTGGAACCATCTCATCCACCTCCTCCATCCCCAAGCATCTGGTGATAATGTAAAAACGTTAAAACATGTGAAGGTGGAGGAGGTATGGGGGAGAGAGAGAGTATGAATGAATGCATAGAGATGGGGAGGTGGGGGAAGTCCAGAGAGGTGAGGACAGAAGGGTGGGGTCAGCAAGAGAGTCGCGAGGTGGAGACCAGTGTGAGCAAGATTAAAAGATTAAACCATAACCAGTCCTCTTCAAATTTTTTTGCCGTTTAGCCAGTTTTATAAAAAGGGGGGAAAATGTCCCTGCAATTAAAAAAAGCAGAAAAAAATAAACTAAAGAAGTTAAATGAAATGCAGCTCTTATATTAATGGACATCTGTGATCACACGTCTGCCTGTGCTCTTCATTCTCAGGGTGGGGGATGGAGAGAGATCCAGATGAAAGCAGACGCAACACTATTGAACTTATTTCAATCAGATGAACTCAAAGGCAGCGGCGGCTTTGCTGTGTAGCTTCACCTCCCATCAGCATCATTCATTTATTATTTCCCTGACATGAAATCACAGGCCTGTGGGCAGCTGCGGCTCAGGAGGTAGAGCAGGTTGACTGCCAAGCAAATAGTCGGTGGGTTGATCCCCTGGCTTCGTCCGGTCTTCCGCTTTTTGAGGCGTCAATGAAAGACACTGAACCCAAAAGTAAGAAACGCTATATATAGTATTAATGTAGCCTCTTAGTGTAAAGGGCTTTGAGATAAGATGGGAAAAGCACTGGAAAGATTCAGTCCATTTGTAAAAAGATGTTTTTTTTAATGAAGGTCACAGATAACTTGGAGCTTGAGTAAGAGATTCACTTTACATTTCCAAACAAAAGATGTGAGTTTAACTCCAATAATGTCCTCTGTCCCTGTATGTCACCAAATATCACTTGGTGATAGTGTGCTTTTGTAATGCCTTCGTTAAAATTACACATGGGCTGCAGTTGGGTTAGAGACCCTGAGGCAAGTTTTGACATTTATGGTGGGGAAGGTTTAAGACGGTGTTTAAGAGGGGTTTGCAGAGGCAGGCAGAAGCTTGTCCATGCAGGTATATGGCAGGAAGGGGGAGAGTGGGGGAAGACGGGAGGGCTCAGGAAGGAGGAAGGAGGAGGAGGGGGGGATCTGTCAAACTCTGGAAGAGGTGAGAAGAACTAAAGAAGTGTGAGCTGAGGAATGTGGAAGAGAAGTTATGGAAAGCTGACGGACAGGACGATGTGGAAGCTGTCGATCACCCGCTGTGCCGCAGAATTTTCCATGACTTCAACCCTCCGTCTCCCGAGCAGAGAGGTGGCTGGGAGGCAGGGAAGCCATCGTCGCATCTCCATAATGAGCTGTGAACCGCAGGCTGAGGTGGCAGGGAGACAACACTCGGAGGTAACACTCTTGCTTTAGGTTCCAGTCGTGCACAAGTGGAGGCAGATGGGCTCCAATCTCCCAGTAGATTGAGTACAGTGTGTTCCCTTGATTAAAAAGGCATCATATACATTCAGTATACGAGCACCCAGATGCTCACCACCCTCTGGAGACATAAATCACAACAACTGGTGGCTTCTTCCACAATATTTTGCGAATAATTAGCCACATATAACACGTCTGCTATGCCACAAAAGCTGCATGATGCAAGATCCCATATAAGAAAATACAACCATTTTGTGCAGACAAAGCACAGGGCTACTGCAGGGAAGTGTCTTGAGTGACATTTTTCTGTTGAGCAGTTGCAGGAAGTGAGAAGTTGAGCAATAAAAACGCTCGGTATTTCTGCAATACAAACTCCACTTCCCACCCACATGCATAATAACCTCATGTGAAAACAAGTGATAACAGTTCTGCATAAATATATCTGATAATTCTTTCCATTTTGGACGGTGTGGCCCCAAAAAGCCAGCTGCTTCAAACAAACAGAAGCGCTGCTGTGTGTCAGTGTTACCGGCTAATGTGGTTTACGGGCAGACCTGTGAACCGAGTCTGGCTCAGGCTGATATGGGCGCTTGTTTCCACGGTCCAAAGCCAACCGGCCAATCATTTGGACATTGTCTCATGTTTGCACTGGAGGCTTTGGCTGCCCTCTGTGAGTCAACTGACTGATAATCCACTGCAGGGGCTCTCACCACATAGTGGAGCGGGAACAGTCAGAGAGAAACAAGAAGTAGAGAGAACGAGGTGTGACGGATGTGCCATGACAAATCACCTGAGCAAAAACGGTATTTGGTGGAGGCAGTAATAGCAGTAGTGAGAGGGGGAGAATCCGAGAAACAAGAGGAACTGGAAGAAGGTGAAAATGTCAAAAGACGGGAGGGAGACGACAAAGGAAGAAATGAGGACACGGAGAGAAAGAGGTGCAGACGGTGTTGTAAGTTAACACATGCAACATGATCTGGGGTCTATGACCGTCCAGCTGTCTTTTTCTATTTCTCAGTCCCTGCCACCGTTTCCTTTGTCCCGCTAAATATGCTACGCCTTGCCCATGGGAGACGGCAAAGAAAGAGAAAGAAATAAAAAAAGCACAGAGTTGGCGGGGGAAAGAGAAAGTTGTCGATGAAGGAGGAGGTCCTGTTCTGATACTTGGATACAACTGAAGTGTGGGAGGAGAGAACAGGTGGGCAGCCACATGAAGACAAGTATGCCATTGTGTTGGGTGGTATCTCTGTAACCATAAGTTCCATGTCTCCTCAAAATGCTCCTCGAGTTTATGGCCATTTTCAACTCTGGAAAATGTACAGAAAATTGGGTCTGGACACTTTCCTGAGTTTGTCCGGGTCAGACGTGTTCACAAAACATTCTGGCGAGGGGTGGCTCCTGGGTCGAGTGTGCAGAAGGCAGGACATGCCGTAAAAGCAACGGCGGCATCGCCCCTTATCGCCAAAATCTCGCAAATCTCACTGTGTTTCCTCGTTGACATCTTTGTCAGCATCATTTACATGTATGGCACCTCTTTTTCATTCGGAGATATGTGTATTATTTTAGTGTTTTGCACTTTTGTGTCCGACATGCCCTCACTTTTTCCTGGACATTTTACGAGGGGTCTGGCATGAACAGTTCTGGAAGAGAACAAATGACTCTGATGTTTACGTTCTCACATTCAGTCGCGCCAGAAAACTTCAGGAGAATGTGCAGACTACAGTGCACGTCTGAAAGCAGCTTATGTGAGTTGAGGGTTAGCATTAGCTTGGTGTTAGTGTGGGATACTGTGCTTTGACTTTGATTGACCTGTCATGCCGATGGTGGGCCTGGCTTTGATGCTCTCCTGAGCCGTTACACCAACTGACGCCAAACGGACGCACACACACAGGCACACACAAACAGATGGAGCGAGGCAGGGTGTGTGTGCATGTGTGTGGGTGAGGGGCTACAGAAAAGGGTGCAGGGTGGTGGATGGTAGATTTTTGGCGAGCTGTACCTTGCTTACTTCCTTGCCAAGGAGAACAGGCTCTGACTCTGACAGCCTGGATCATGTGCCACCAGCTGGCAACTGGGAGACACAACCATGGGGGCACAATGTGACACACGGCACATCGGGAAAGGCGACAACTTTCGACAGAGAAAAGGAGGCATGAGAATAATTTGAGAAATAAAGGAAACAATTCAGGTATTGTTCCTTTTTAATTAAACCTTGATTTCCCCATTTTTGGTCAAATATATAAAAAATTGTATTAATCCTCTAATCGAGAAAGAGAAGTGGTTCTAGCCACGTGAGGCCCTTTAGTGCACTGGTGGGCTCTCCTCCTCTTAAATCCACCGCTGTCCCATCACCAGCTGGTACCGCCATCGATGTGGGTCTGGACGCGCACACACACACACACACACACACACCTATTTATAACCTCTGTTAAGTCCGGATTCCAGTTCACATTGGGGTTGCAGAAACGTTCACATGCTCTTAACACCCCCGTCTGCTCCAAGTGACGGGTGCCCACACACACAGCAAAGCCCTGTCATACACCCAGCCCTAACTCTCCCCTTTGTCACACGTGCACAAACACGCACGCGCACACTCTGGCATGTTACTTCAGTTAAAGGGGTGTGCATTCCAGACACACACACACACACACACTCTGTACACACTTTTAAAAAACCAGACACCTCTTCTCACGAAAATGCAGATACACACACACACGTAAATACCTGCACATGCATGTAGTCATCCATGTGTGCACATGGTTTAAACATCAACAAGTACCACCGGTCGTCAGGCTCTCCCTTTCACTGTGCCCCAACTCCCTTCACTCCCTTCACTCTACACCTCCTCTCCTCTCCATTCCTTTCTCCTTCCTTCCCTCTCCCTGTCTCCCTCTTGGCTGTGTGTGTGTCTGTGTGTGTGTGTGTAATCAGGCCAGTATTAATACCTGCATTCCAACAGCCTACAGGAATGTCTTAACAATGTAGCCTTGTTCAGGTGCAGAGAGACAAAGAGACCTCCCTAAAACACTGTGTGCTACGAGTGCAGCAGTGAGGAGTCCCAGGGCTGCAGCACATGAGAACTGAGGCGCATTATGATTTTGAGATGAACACTGTTGAGTGGAATACACTTGGCTCTTGTGCTGCCTCCAGCACTCGAGGCCAATATTCATACTCATGCATACACTGTATTACAAAGTACTGTATAGCACTTGATAGCACTCTCTCTTAGCCGCAGAGTGTACAAGCTGAGAATGCACAGGGCAGATACTCGTGCAGCTGAGCTATGCTGCTTCATCACTCCTCTAGTCCTGCTTTATTGATTTCATGTTTCATCTTGTAATGTCAGATTATATCATGTTGCAATGGCATCCAAATTACAGCTGTGGTGATTAGTCAAACACTCTGTCGATAATAATCAGCAACTGTTTTTTAGATATTATTTGTTTGATTGTAAAGTATTTTTTAAGAAAAACAAATATATCCAACTGTAAATCAAACAAAAGAAGACATTTAAAAATAGCAGCTGGGGTTTTCGGGTTTTGCCTTTTTAGACCAAACAAATAAATAATTAAAGGGAGAAAATAATTGGCAGATTTAACAGATAATGGAAATTATAATTGGTTGCTGCTTTAGCCCAAACTAATTATTCCAAGATAATTGCACTCAAAATGAGTCATTTTGTTCCACTGAACATAATCTATTTTTCTTATCATTGTAAATGTGGTTGGCCGTAGTGTGATGTGATGCATTTCAATGTGGGGAATTATTCTTATTAATAAACTGATATTGATTTCAAGGCTAAAATAGAAGCTGAATAGAAGAGAAAATGAAAAGCAGTGACATACTGAAGGCTCCATCATCCTCCCATCCTCCTCCCCCCCCTCCCTCTGCCTGTCCCCCTTTGTCAGGCCTTATTATTGAACATGTGTCCTTTCTGCCTCTGCCATTAACCAACCCCACCCTCGCACACTGCCTTCAATGCACACACACACACACAAAGTGGAGCGCACACTCCCAAATTGCTAATTGACATGGGGAGTTGGTGCTTCTTCCATCATTCTCCAGGGAGACGAATCTCGAACGTGTGTGTGTGTTTGTGCGTGCGTGTGCGTGTGCATGTGTGTGATGTGAGTGGGGACTGGGGATCAAAGAGGGTCCTCCACGCTGCCTGTCCAAAAGCTCTCAGCCCCTCTCAACACTCCATACAGCAGCCAGCAATGGCCGACCATCTATCGTACTCATCATTCACGAGTAAAGCACAACGTGAATGTACAGTACGTTCAGCTGACTCCAGCTTGATAATCATTCAGAACTAATAGTTAACTAAATTTAGACTTACTGCTGCAACATGTCCGTCGGGGCTGAATGCAAGATGCTCTCGAGGAAAAACACCGGGGTTATAATTACTTTAGCCCTTAATAACAAGAGGCTAAATCAGTTAGCCACTCTGTAAGTCCAACATTATCCCCACAATAACTATCCATCACGTTTGTTGTTCTGAAGATTGCACAGACACATAATTGGGAATCATTTAGCCTGATGGAGCCATAACCCAATTGAAGGCAATTGATTTTGGATTAAATATTCATATGGAGCAGGTCTAAAGCTTGTACCTTTTTTCCTGGTAGACTGAATCAAAACACAATGCTGTGAAACATGACTCTGCTTGTGTTACTGGAAAAAGGCCCCAACTGAAGAACAGCTTTGAAAAATGCACTTCACCTAATGGAGGACTTTCTACCACTGCAGCACTGAAGTGATGCAACTTTGCAAATACATGTACATCAGTGGAGAGGGAGTGGAAGTCAAAGCCCTTCTGGATTTGGATTATTGCCATTAGCTGAACTGTCAGTTAAAAAAAAAAGATTACCTTCTCCCAGTGCTAAAAATCACCACAGATTTGAGACGCCCTGCTTGTCTTGGTTCCTACTATTCAGACTTTTGCAATGATTAAACAACACATGGTCAGGATGATACATGTATTTCCTACGGCCCTTGGCAGGGGTGACTTATGACGGATGGAGGGTGAAACAGGGTTGGACGAGGAGAGAGACAGAGGGGTGTGAGAGATGGAGAGATAGGAAAACACGGTGATGGAGGTGATGATTTACAGAGCTGGGCAAAAGCAGGGTGTAGTAATGAGACTGCAAAAAACTAATTCCAGGGAGAAATATAACTAAGAGGAAACTTAAATAACTCACACTGAAGTCAGGAAGAGGAACTGACGTGATGAGAACATTAACAGTCAGAGCATAGTAACTTTACCCCTCTACTCCCTTTCAAAGTCAAGTTCACACAGGCGCAGCGGTGCAAAGGGAACTTTTGTGCTGTGGTAGTTGTTTCAGAGGGGCTCGTAAGTGAAACCTCAATAAAACAAGGAGGGGTTATGTCCTTAGGCAAGTTGCCTGACTCAGGAAACCTGAAAACTGACACTGGATCTGTTTCGGTGATGACACCCTGGCCTGGCTCTCAGGTAACATGGGGAGCCCCCACTTCTCACACACACACACAGACGTGAAGTCATACCAAACATCCAACACACAGCACCAAACACTTGTGTTGTAACACAAATACCACCTCTGGGTCTCACATACACACCAACCCACTTTTCCCCTCCTCCACGTACTGCTCCTCCTCTTCCTTCCCACCGTGAAGGATTAAAGTTCCCACTCCAGTCTCCCAGATCCCCCCGGCCCAGTTAAAGGAATAGGATCTCATTGTCAAACAGTGACCAGCCTCACCGGAGAGGTTAACCACCGCTGCTTAACCATTAACCAGATTAAAGTCGGGTGGGGTGTGAGGGGACGCAGAGGAATGTTCTCCAACAGATGGAGCCGGGAGATTGGACAATGTGAGCTATGTGTGTACAGTGTGTGTGCACATAACGCATGTAAACACAGAAACTTCTGTAGCCTGGTGAACTTTTAGTCACCCTCCTGGTTATCATCATGCAATATGGATAAGGGAGAAGAAGAATCCTTTGGGGCTCCTCTACCATCATATTTTTGAAACCACTCCCTGGGAAGCAAGAATTACTGGGTCAGAGGTGAATTTAAATATTTGTCCCCAGGCTTCATATTTTGCCTCGGTTACATGGGAACTGTTCAAAATCACGTGCAATCGATTTCCGGGAGCATTTTCTGAAATGTCAAACAACTAAGAGGCAAACGAGTTAGATGCAGGGTGCGTGCACTGCAAAGAGTGTCACTCCCTCTCTCCTCCCCCCACACCAGGCCAAAAACTGGTGGTGTAGAAAGACACAAGGTGGTAATGGAACCCCAGTGAGTGTGTGTGTGTTGTAGTTGGAGGAGTGTGTGTGTGTGTGTGTGTGTGTGTGTGTGTGTGTGTGTGTGTGTGTGTGTGTGTGTGTGTGTGGGGTGCATTCAGCAACTGCTGCTGAGGCAACTGTTGATGTCTGAAAAGCAACAGCTTGCGGGGCTCCCAGAGGACGCCCTGCCAGCCAGCAGTCAGATGGAGGGTTTAGGGTTGGAGGGGCGCAGGGGTTAGGATTTCTTCTCCGCTGCCAGGAAAATGATCTCCTTGGCCGCAGATCCAGGCTTTTCCATGGCATTCCCCATCCCTAATTGGTATTCCTCAATCCTGACATCGTCCGCCTGTCTGATCCGCACTGCTGCTATCTGTGCCTTTATCGCTTTTGTTCGCTTGATCCCCACGTACGTGCTATTTGATTGATCAAAACAGCTGGACAGGACACAAGAAGAGTGTTGAAGAAGACTATGTTTTGAGGCAGATATAAAATATGTAGTTTATCGTGCTGTAGTTATTTCCTTGCTGGTGCAGATTTGTCCTGCGCACGGCTAAAAGTGCTCAAGCCAGTGCTGCATTGTACATTACTAAAGCACACGCTGAGAAATTATCCTCATCTTGCTGCGGCACTCTGCTGATAAATGGATTGGCAGCACTTAACCTCGTCTCCCAATAGAGCTTTGTGAATTTCCAATTTTGCTCCAACCCTGAATTTCAACGCAACTCCCCTCCCCCAACCCCTCCCCCCAACCCCACCCCCCTCGCCCTGCGACTAAAACAACCATCAAATGTAGAGACAAGGACGCACACACAGATGTGGAGCCTCATTTCAAGGCTGCATTTGAAATCACCCATCGCCACCATCCTTCCTCCCCTGAGAAGAGACTGCACGGTAGCAAGAAAAGATTCCGCTTTAATCATCTCTTATCCCATCAAAAGATCTGTGTTTATCCCCCCCGTCTCTGATTTCTCCCGTCCTTCCCTTCCTCTTCTCTTTTTTCCCCAACTTTCTCATCTTCTTTTTTTTTTTTATATTCGTGTGTCAACTTATATTCAACGTTTTCAGACCTATAAACCTGCTTTGAAGATTCAAATACAGACGGTGGCAGAGACTGTCACCGGACTTAATTTGTGCTTTGGAAAGTGAAAACCAATGAACGTGCCAAGGAGGGGGAGGATGGTCATTCTTATTTCAAAATCATTAATAGCAGCCATAAATCTGCTGAGGAATGGGGCTCTTGGGATTGGTGTGAAAGCAAACAGAGTCCTCTGGCACTGAAACACTGCAGGCAATCTTACTGATGCTATGAAGGGTCATTAACTGTGACCCACGCACAAAAGCACAGTGGTCGGAACGGGCAAAAGGCAACATGGTAAATCACAGCAAGCAAACACACACACTCACACACACGGGACTGGACGTCCAATGGGCTCCTCTCAAGTGTCGTTGTAAAGAACAAAACAGAAAGAATGTCGGGTAATATAGAGACGGGCCGAGACAGACAGAGATAAGAGGGGATGAGACAGAGACATAGACAAAGCTGGTGCTTTTGTTTGTGTGTGTTTATGAGTTTCTATGGAAGTGTGGTATGTGTGTGTGTGTGTGTGTGTGTGTGTTTGTGTGTGTGTGTGTGTGTGTGTGTGTGTGTGGCTTCAACTCTTTTGAAGCTCCTGTGAGGAGATGGCGATGAAACTTTTCTGTCTCATCCTGTCTTAGTTACTTCAAACCAGGATGAACCACATGCGTAGAACCCATCATCTCCTGATGCTCGGTTTCCCACCGGTGCTCGCTAGGAAACATCAGTGCCTTATCAAACCTCTGTATTAAGTTTAATGTGCCATTCAACCATTCAATAATAAGCACAAGTGGGTGAAAGGCTGACAAGCTCAAACCAATGTCCCGGAGTTCAGTGTTTACTTAATGAACTTCCCTGCACGAGTCAGCGGGAACATGCCTTTTTATTGTGAATGACTGATGTTTAACTGGGGACCCCTGCTGAGTGACGTCCTGTCAAACCACAAGAATGCACCGTGGCTGTGAACAGATTCCGTCTCTACACCTGTAACACTGACTCTGTGTGGTGAGAGGCAGGCCACATTGAGGCTACCTGTTTGCATGTGGATTACTGCCTGTGACTTGTGGTGAGAGGGGGCTTTAAAAGCAAGAAAGGGTCCCCCTTTTCCACAGAATTTTAAGTGATGACACACAAACACACACATTGCAGCGCAAGCTCGAGCGTGTCCAGAGGAATGCCACTCATTCCATCTCAGTGCTCTCAGTGTCTCACACATAGTCACAAACACACGGGGGAATGAATCACCTCAACAGTAACAACCCAACCATTCCAAGACCCCCCCCGGGGCCTAAATTACAAGGGGGCAAACATGGACTTGCTCTCCCAAAGCAGCAGCTATTAATCTGTCACTCACTGCTATACGAGCTAAGGTTTCCAGTGTTGCATAACACTAGAATGTTGCAATTGGGAGGCTCTCTGTGTGTGTCTGTGTGTGTTCTTACAGCATATATGTGTGTATCTCTACACTACTTTACAGTTGTGTGAATGCACACTGAAGTGAATGTATTTGATCAGTGAATGATTAAGAGGGTTTTTTGCATTCAACCATTCCAGGATGCACGTGTGTGCTTGCACAAACAGAAGTCAAAAACCAAGTGCCCCAGGACAGAGTTTTAAAAAAAGTCCCCTGGTTTTTATCTCCTCAAGGCTAAATGGCTCTTTTTCTGGCCTAATACCATAATAATTACACATGGCTGCAGGGGTGCACGTTTGATGCTGCGCCGGCAGGGGGGAGAGAAATTAAAAGTGAGGAAATGACTGTGGGAATTAAGGCAGCGATAGACAAAGAGGCTGACGCTGCGTGTTAGTGGTGAACACCTTGAACTCAGATGATGCTTGTCACAATGATTCTCTCCACCGGTCTCTGAATACTTTGGAGCTGCCACAGCTTAGCTCGGACTCATCTAATCATTTGACTCTTGTTTGGTCTCTTTACCTTTAGGTGACTTTGTACTTTTTCATCCCCCCCAAAAAAAATCTAAGTTAAGAGAGCAACTAAGACTGATCTAAAGTACCTACACATTTATTTCAAAAACTTGATTTTTCTTTGTCATTTCCTTGGTGATTGTTTCTAATTTCAGAAGGAATGTGCTATCACAATTTTGAGACACCTGAAATGAAGTTATAATTCTGCATGTTTCCTCTGTGGAGGCCTTAGCTGCAAATGAACCGGCAGTGGCATCTCAGAAGCGTAGAGCAGGAGCCATTTAACAACACGTCTGGGGGTCAAAGGGTCAGTGCGGTCCTGGGCACAGGCATGCTGAGCACCTCGGGGTGTCCTGCGTTGCCATGCATCACATATCTGTGTGTCAGAAATATGAACATAGATATACAGGCTGAGAAATGTGTAGACACACTTGCAGGAGAGGACACACACCCAGGTGTTTGGTGAGCCATGGTTTTATTTAGTGCACTGCATGCGCAACACTGACATAGTTGCAGGTTGCAAGAGTGTGACCATTAATTGTGAAAATGTGGGTCTGTGTGACAGAATCCCACTGAGACCCAACAAGAGCTGCTATTATTAGACAGAGGTATGCTGGTGTGTGTGTGTGTGTGTGTGTGTGTGTGTGTGTGTGTGTGTGTGTGTGTGTGTGTGTGTGTGTGTGTGTGTGTGTGTGTGTGTGTGTGAGAGAAAGAGACCTGGCAAAGCTTTTCCCTGAAGAAACTCATCTTGCACCAAAGTAGAACAAATACCCTCTTTCTCTCAGACTTTACCAGACTTCAGGGCGGCAGAGCTCAGCACCTGGACCCAAGCCTTTAAATCAGTGCACCGCAGCTGTAGAGAGGGATGTGTGATCTACACAGCGTCCATCAATTACAGGGCACCTTTTTAGACACCTGTTAAAAGGCTCCATGAAGGGCAGACCAGAACAACAACCGTCTGTGAGATCAGAAAAGAGGGAGAGGCCGATCATAAAAAAAAGAAAATGTGGAAAACGAAGTGGTGCAAAGAGGAACATGAGAGGAAGTGAAAGTGATAAACAAATCTGATATTCAAAAAATGGCTGCAGAAGTGATGAGAAATACACCAGGATCCACTGGGGACAGGACGGTTTAGAGGGGGAAATGAAAGATGGAGGGAGGGTAGTGTCGGACATCACTTCAGCCCCGCCCTTTACCTCGTCCTGCTTCAAACCACCAGAGGCTGCTGCTCCGGCTGGGAATAAGAAACTACTTTCTCTAATTTACCACAAAGCATTCTAGCAAATTTGATTTCGACAAACACAAATAGCCTCAAAGGAGTGACTGACGGCTACGCTAGATTTCTCCAGAAAAACATCAAACAAATAACCTATTATACGGATAACAAGCAATTTAATATCACAGTGACACTAATAGAGATTTTTACTCTAAAAGAGAATAAAAGCCAGTTCAACATGATCCCACCAGCAGCTTGTTAATTCCCTATAGGGGCCATTAACCACTGGAGATCAACGTACAAAGTACACTGAGGTCAGTAATAAACTTATGGACAACCACAGCACCTCCTGGGATCAATACACAGTGGGCTTTGGTCGATAACCGCAAACCTTCCTTCACAGATCACATAAGGCCAAAGTCAAGTTGCATTTAGACCAGCTCCTCTCTGGCAGCCCTGATGGGTGAGGAGGGTGAGGAGGGTGTGGAGGGTGAGGAGGGTGAGGAGGGTGTGAGGGTGAGGAGGTGTGAGGGTGAGGAGGGTGAGGAGGGTGAGGCACTCTGCCAAACAGGAGACGCAAATCCCGCAGATCAGACATCAAAGCGCTGGAAACTGCAGCACAGCAGCAGCAGCCAGACATGGCAGCATGAGAAGGACTGGGTGAGCAGGGCCTTCAAAATAAAACCCTATAGTCTACTCTTCAGGTGAAACCGATGGATAAACAATAGGGGGTTCAAATTGTAATGTGGACATTAATGGTTTAAATACGTTTTTTTTTTTTTGAAGAACACATTTTCCACAGGTGGACATTGTGTTTTTCAAAAAAAAGTTTTACTTTGAAAAGTCAACATGTTTTATACTTATTTAATGCCCATTTGCTTGACATGCGGTGTCCGGAGGACAGAACCCCTGTGCCACCGCAGTCCTGTGCGCAAAGACGTGCGTAAAGAAGTGCGGAGCCACCACTAACCCACCAACCATCCCCGCAACGTCGGTGCTGCGTAAACCTGCGGCACAGTAACGTGTCCTATTTATAAACCCACTTACTCCACTGTAGTTTAAACATTAAATCGTTACAGGCTGAACCCCAGCAACACGTTAACAGGTTGTTCAGCCGCCAACACGCAGCGAACAAACTACAAAGTGTCTGATTGAACTTAACGAGCCGCTCCTGACGCGCTCACTGCGGCGGGGGACGGACACGTTTTCGTCTGCGGGAGAGGAAAAGTGAAAACCTCCAGCCTGAAGCCAAGAAAAACCTGCTCCGCCTCGGAGCCGAGGTGAAGTTAGTGGAGGGACAAAATCATTTTAGAAAACATGTCGCGGAAAGTATGAAAGAGACGTACCCAGCAGTGCCCAGAGCAAGGTGCACAGGAGCGACGCGCGTCCGAACATTATCCCGTCCATGTCTGCTTCTCTCAACTTTTTCAAGGAAAAGTATTCACGGTGTTGTTGTTCTTTAGTCTTTGTGCAGAGTGGAAATCTGGCAGCAGTTACAGTCTTCTTCCTTCTTCCACTGCTCCAAAGCTTTCTGGACCCCTCTCTCTCTCTCACACACTGCTGAAGGAGTGCGCCTCTCTCTCTCTCTCTCTCTCTTTCTCTCTCTCTCTCTCTCTCTCTCTCTCTCTCTCTCTCTCTCTCTCTCTCTCTCTCTCACACACACACACACACACACGCAGAAATCTGATGCTGGTGGTGGCAGTTCACTTGGTTGATATATTTGCACAAAGGTGATCCCCCTCCACTCCTCCTTCTCCTCCTCCCAATACAATCCCCTCCCCCTCCCTCTCTCTCTCTCCCTCTCTCCACCTCACTTGCAGTGAAAAGACCTGCTTGACTAATCGTGTAGTAGCCCGGGTCCACTGGGGCCTGCAGGATTTCTTTCAAGAAACTTAAAAGTGATTTTATCATGATGCTCCAGCTCTCTGCGACTCCACTAAATAAATAAATAAAACCTTAGACAAAATAACCTAAGTTCTTTCAGGACATACATACATACATTTTCGAGCAAAAGTTTTTTATGTGTAGTTGTTTATAATAAACTTTCTGGTAGAACTGTAAAATATCAGTCCTCTGAGACATTTGTTTGTCATGGGTTTGATAACGACGTCTTTGCAATCATTAACATTTTGTAGAAATATATATATAATCGGCTGTCATATCGGTATCAGAAATGTTTTACTCTCTAATATCGGTGTTGGCATCGACCCCAGAACTCAATGCCGGTCAGGCTCTACTTAATAGTTTAATTTCTTTTATTGCCTGAATATGATGGAGGTAATGACACAGATTTGGGGAATTAGCCATTCAAATTTTGGCATTGGATTAAGTGGAAAATTGAATATGCATGAGGAATTGTTTTCACCCTCTGTAGCTCAAGGCTACTAGGTAGTAATCATTATCCAGATGTCTAGATTTCTCCCCCAAACTAAATGGTTGGAGGAAAACAATCGGCCTTCTTCAGCTTTTCGTAGACAAATTTCCGGCCCTGGTTTAGACCTTTAACATCCCCAACTAGCATTATGTCTCAAATAATGATTTTCATTTTCAAAGCAACCAGAGGCCATTTCATGGGACTGGGCTAAGCTGTCTGTCATTGACAGACATACCATTCATTCCTAGACATGTAATCCCTTCAGAATCTGTTTGGGTATTTACAGGGTATATGGGACAACCCATGTGGGTATTTACAATTCAGATATACAGTTATCATGAGGGGCTAAGTGGCTTATTCACAATGCTATAATTCCAGTCTGAATGCTCGGAGTGGGTATTGTGTGACCCATGAAGTTGATTTAAGCCAAATCCTATAAGCTGACACTTGGAAAGCAAAAACAGATGTTAGTCCTGCGTAAAATGGTTTAATGGTACCACTGACCATCCAATCCTCAACGAGAACATCCATTTTTCTTTCTATTGGAGACAGGTTGACTCTGGAGCTACGCTAATAATCGGCACACCCTGCAGGTAATAATAGACCCTTGCAGAGCAGTTGCATTCAAAGACATACATTCCAAACATAGCTGGTCTAAAACAGCTGGTTAATATTTTCTCAGGCCCGTTTCAAGTCGAGAAGTAATACTTGCAAACTGTTCCACAGCGGCATACAGAACAGTCACCACCCTTTGCATGCACTGATAGCTGGAATACACACACAGAGCTGGTCTATACACATTGAGAGGTCACTGGCAGCAGTGTGTGTTGGCTACTGAGAGTTTAATGGGACCTAGGTAGCTAGTTAAGCTTCTCACTCCTGTCATTCTCTCAGTCTGTTCCAAGCAATGACAGCAGGAGGGAAATACAGCCTTCGCACTGACTATCTAACATCAATACAGCCACTTATCCCTGTTATCGAGCCAGTAATAATCACCTCTCCATGCTGCACAGACATGAGATCCACTAACAACTTCTATGTCCTGTGGTGATGGACTTAGTGTGGTGAGCCCTTACATAATACCTGCTGTATATCATGCTGCATTGCTGTGGTAAATGCTGATTTAACCGAGCACGGGGTATTCTTACATAAGGCCCTTGGTCGTACGTACAGTAGCTGAGGGTGTGATTTACTGGATGGGCTCATTACCTAATGGAGCTGTGGGAGAGGAGAGGAGAAATAAGGACGGGAAAGGATTTGTCCTCCTGACACAGAAGAGGACGGTGTAAGTCATATAAAGGGGAATGGGGACACATAGAAAGGAAAAGAGAGGGATTAATAAGGGGGCAGCAGGAAGAAGTGAAGAATAAAGAGAAAGAAGGAATGAGGAAGGGAAAGAAGGTAGTTATGTACGCAGACAGCTGCAGATACCACGGACACACAGTTGTTTGTATTAGACTCTATTTGGTGGACAGATACCAGACATCAACAGTAGATCTGTGTCTATATATTCTGAGCATGTGCGGTACAAATCAAATCAAAATGGTGACATCCATACAAGAAGAAAAGCAACTAAACATGGTGGAGGTCGTAGTCTCCTCGCAGTCTTATTAAATTCAGTGCCCATTTTTGTTTTCCAGCTCATGCCGTGTGTCCACGTGGACACAATAAATTGGCAGTTATACGGAGGACCACACACAACCATTTGTACCCTCTCTGATGATGACATTTGTGTCTCGCGGAGCTTAGCACACCCTCACTCCCAGAAACGGAAATTAGAAGGTCTTCTCGGCGTCTCATGGTTCAGGTTATTTAGTTACTACAGGTAAGAAAGGTTGAGCAAAGAGGAGCATGAACATCACAAGGAGGCAGCCCTGTACTTGATTTGTAAAAGCTGTGTCAGACAAGACACATTTTGAAATGATAGGGTAGTAATCCTTCAGACACACTGTCTTTTGTGTACTTTGACATAATCCTTCAAGTGCAAAGCACTGTTCAAATGCTATTATTTCAAAACTGTGTCCCCCATACTTGGCATTAAGATTATATGTGTTCAAGTTTATACATGTGTTAGATACACATATTATCTTAAG
Source organism: Hippoglossus stenolepis (assembly GCF_022539355.2). NCBI lineage: Eukaryota > Metazoa > Chordata > Actinopteri > Pleuronectiformes > Pleuronectidae > Hippoglossus > Hippoglossus stenolepis. The sequence continues at coordinate 19,493,073 of NC_061490.1, forward strand.
CTAGGAGTAAACAAGTGTAATTGTACTGTTCTCGTGTTATGGTGCATATTATGCAAAGTCCTATACTAACATGCCACACTTTCTTTATGAACAGGACATTGCTGAATTCCAAGTCTTTAATAAGCACAACACCAGAGCCACTTGCCATTAAAGATTGGCAAGGTGCTGTTTGTCTTCTAACAGTCAATGGAAACATTTGAATCCACACACCAACCCATCTCCTACATATTACCATGTTGTGGTGACAGATTGCAGTCATTGCAGACTAATCTAGTTAAACCACATGTCCTTCACCCCATGTCCTCTTGATTCCCACAAGGACACTGATATGTTCCCAGGCCAGGTGGAATATAATCCCTCCCATGTGTTCTGGGTCTGCTCCAGGACTCTACCAAGCCCTTCCTAGAATACCTCCACAAGGAGATATGCAGAGGCATTCTGCAGATATACCTGAAACACAGCAACTCCATCCAAATCCTTGTGGAGCGTCCATACACCCCTGCAAAGAAAACTCATCTCAGCTCCTTAATGAGGTCATGGCCATATACTAGTGCTGAGATGAAGATAAATTAATCAGGAGCATTGCCTTTAGGATCATCTTTATATTTACTTACGCAGTCTGTTGGAATGTCTGCATCCCTGCTGATGCCACATCAATGATTCTGTTGATCTCAAACTTCATCTTCGGCTCACTTGTGTATAAGACCCATCCATGACACCCTTCACATGGGAAAACTCCAACTCTGAAGAGAGAAAGCACAACTGCATCACACAGCAAACCACCCCTTTGCATCCAAAAGGTCACTCTGAAATATAAAACATCAGAGCTGCAACACCAGCAAATACCCAGAAGGCAAAGTTGACCCTTTGCAGCACCGTGGAATAAACTTGCCTGGGGAGAGCAGTGTTTTACTCAAATAATTCTAAGTCCTCATCGCTTAACATAAAAAACAGCTGAGGCTAGTGAGAATTGCGTCAGATTGGGTCAATTAAAGTATGGGACGAATACAAATTGTGACCTGATGATGGCACTAGATGAAAACGTATTACACCTACTTAGCATTGCACTCCTATAACTCTCTGTTATGCACAGTTAAAGAAGAAAAAGTAGTTGAGATTTGGGTGCATTATGGCGTGAACTGCTAATGAAGCCTTGAGCAGACTATAGAGGTCTTACAAGCTTGTATCTAACCGCACATCCCCAGATTTTCACATTATTAAACTTAAGATCAAACCATAATTTTCTCACATATCACTTGAAGCGATTTATCAGACTTTGCACAGCTCCCTCTGGAGCTACAAAACCAAATACAACTTTTTCTCCACATTTGCAGCCGCACTCCCCAAGACCTATAAACAGACTTTGATGTGTAAAACCGGCAGAGTTCCCCTTTAAGGGATCACCAGATTTAACAAAGTTACTCATGATACATTGTCTGGAAATAGTCTCGATTAAAAAATGGTGTGCCCATCCATCCAGTCCACGATGCGATATTACAATGAAAACTTTGATCTGCCCATTGTGCTCGGTGTTAAAAAAAACGGTCAGTTCGGATTCCACCTCTGGGGAACATTTCAATACTCGTTGAGCTATTTCAGTCAGGAGCAAAGAGGCAGATGGACAATGCCATCCCTGGAGCCATGTTTTTTTTTCAATACAGACATTTCATGGCCATCAAACACCTCCATGACTGTTTAAATTATCTAAAGGTCATAACATCCAAGCAAAACCTGTCTGCTCGTCAGCATTTTGGAGACTTCAAGAGAAATGAAACCGTGCAGTTGTGTGACACTCTTTGCAGGGAAATTGTCACACCTTGCAAAACAGACAGCCCGCTTAATAGACCCTTGTTTTATGTGATTTACCACCCCCACCCCGTGTCAAAAATTAGGCTACCTGACAGGGAGAATATTTGACACATCAGCCTAAAGCAAAGGGATGAAGGGAAACAGAAGCATGGAGACACTACAAAGGGAACTGCGATGTGTAATGAAAGAATAATGAAGGGAACAGATTAGAAGAGGAGGAGGAGGGGAGAACTTTAATTCCAAAGTCAGGGGATGGGTAACATGTAGCCTCGGGGAATAATAGTAAAGTAGAGTCAGAAAGAAAAAAGAGGGGGAGCGATAGAAAGTGAGAGTAGCTGTAATCTTGTATAAATTCTCATGTCTGGTTTCAGCGTGGCAGGGAGAATGAATGAAAGATGTGCCGAAGCTTCATCCTTCCCCCGTGACTCTTTGATCTATCTCTTTGTTGCACTCTCTTTGTCTCTCTTTCCGTTTGTGCCCTCCATCTCTGTCCACTCCAATCCCTCCATAAATCTTTATCACCCTCCCCTCCCGTTCCACTCCTCCCTCGCTCGGACTCTCTCTTCTCTTCCTTGGCCTCCGTCCTCTTGGCCGGACTACAGATGATCACGCAGCTGTTTTCCTGGCATTGATACATAGCGGTGCGTGAGTCACGGTGCAGGATTTGTGCAGTGATGAAGCTATTCTCTGGGAATGCAACGCTACTTCATGTAATGTGACTCACTTGCAATAGCTGCCAGTTGGCTCTGATGATCAATAGACCCAACAGCAGGGTCACTGAAATGAACTAATCATCGTGACGCCTCCTTAAGTAGCTTTCTGTTTTCTGTCCAGTTGGCTTCACCTGCCTTAGATGTGACAGATTTAACAGATTGGACTCTAGAAACAGTCTGTACAAAAACTTTGTGCTCTTCATGCATTGTGTATTTGTAGTGTCGGGGGATCAAATGAGTTGTAGTGCATTGTTTATGTCATAATGTGTGTTTGGGTCTTTAAGTGGATTGATCCTGACTAGGTTCCAGGTACTATGACAGTGACTCTGGGAGAGAAATCTGTCCTGCTCACTGATGACATGAGCCAGGAGACAGGAAATTGTGCTGAACAATACGGGCCACACCCCCTTCTGTACCTGGAGTGGGTCACTGCAGGATAAAGGTCAGATGTGGTGGCAGCTCTGTTAAAAGATCCAGGTCATACATAAGAGTAAACAACTTCCATGTATCCACCTCAGTTCAAAAGGGAAATCCAGCTCATCATACAACATGCATGCACAATTTCTATGTACAGCAGCAAGATCGATGTGCATTCATATCCACACCCACTACACTATACACCATGGTTATGAAACTAGGGTATAGAAGCATTTGTGATTCACAACAGCAAGTCCTGCCTTCAAATACAATATCGCAAATAAAACGTGTCTGATCCCCCGAAGGTCAGACTCTAATTCCATGTCACTGAGCTTCTCCAAATATCATTTCCAGCGCAAATGATGCGTGTTATAATTCAGTGTTTTGTGTTTGGTATTATTTGTACTGAAAAGCCCATGAGGGAAACAGCAATGAAGATTACTTTTGCTTTTCTTCAAAGTCTAACCCAGTGTTTTGCATGTTTCATCCCACGTATAACTCACTTTTTAGATCATTTAAACCTCTTTTCCACCCATTTGAATACACAGTGAATCAATTTGCGATAGTACTTTTCGTGCGGGTAATCCCTAACTGAATATATCTCATTTAAAGTTTTGTCAGAGTTAACTTGCCAGCGTGTTGAGTTGGTTGATTAATCGGACCATTAGCCCCTGAATGTGTGTTGCCTGAGCAACACAGGGGGCATCTCTAAGGTCTTTCAAGTCGTTTTCCGCTTTCTTATAGAACTCAGAGGAACCTCTTTTTTTCAATAAAGCCTTTACTCCAAGCTACAGCTTTCGCGCCATCACATAATGATACATTTACAGTCTGTGTGGCTCTTGATCGGTATCACAGTGATGCAGTGGTTAGCGCTTTTCTGTGTCTTGTTTTCACCAGGTACCTCCGTGGGCTTCGTCTGTCCAAAGACAAGCAAGTCAGGTTAACTGTTGATCCCTCTGTCGTGTGTCTATGTGTCAGTGAGACTTAAAACCTGCTGCAAGTCCATATAAATGGCCCAACATACTTGTATCCCTGTCCATACATATGGGCCAAACACTGTAGTGATTAATAATGGTGTTGAGAAGTGCAGTTAAAACAGTGTCTGACTGGGGAAGGTCAAAGAAGCCTTAACCCGACCCAGCAGAAACAAACCACTCACTGTTTTTTATTCAAAACATCTCTAGTCTCATTTGCTAATATTGCATAGAACTCTGAAAACATAGAATAACCTGCCTTAGCACTTTTCAGTCATTACGTCATAGCTCATGTAGTTTCTCTCAGCTAATGATTGGTCGATTTCAGAATGATCCTGATGCTGTTATTCTTTGAATTTCAAAGTATCATAACACAAGTTATCTCGGGGCACTTTTTATATAGAGCATGTTGAAACCTTCCTCTTCATTATTTTATTTATAGAGATTCATACAGGTGGTGAAAGCAGCCTTGAACAGAAGAGACTCAGGGTAGGCGGCCTGTGTGGGAAGCACGATCCACAGAGCTGTTTGCTATAATCGAGAGTTTACTTAAACGGCAAACGGTAAGTTTTTAGGCGCATCAAGTTTCTTATATAAAAAAAATGTCTTCAACTAATTTATGCTCCTTTCTTTTGGTAAAAGCTCCTTTGATGTAATAAACAAAATTTTCTTTAAATATAAGTGATGCTGTGACTTCAGGCCAGAGGAAACTATTTACCTGAAATATGACGACTAGCTGTCAAACATCACCCGACTCCATTTTCATGAACAGGCAGACCGACGTCAAGCTTGATTTTTAATTGAGTGTCTATGATTAATTAAAATTTAATCCTAATCCCCAGTTTATTATTTAATTTCCATGCCCTGTGTCAGGTGTAAGAATTAAACCTGATCTCCTTGGCTCTTACATCCCTATGATAGAGTTCTCTAATTCTGTATATTTTTCCAGTCACGATCTGAAGCTTTTCTTTTTGAAAGTTATATTTTGCCTGTCACAATCAAATAACCAATAGAAATGTTTCTCCCTCAGAAAATGACCTCAGGCTAAAAAAAGGAAGTGGGTGAACAGTTTAACGAAATTCAAGAGCAAAACCAAACAAATACGACTTTCCTACAAAACTCTAAATTAATATATTCCTCCACTGGTTCTCTCTTTATGCATCTTCCTCTTTCATGCTCATGAACCACAGTTGGCTTTTCTTCAGACGTCTTTTTTTCCCTGTAACGCATGTAAATGCAGCTTTCAGGAGGGAAATTAATTAGGATTCAGCGCTTTGCCTTCAAAGTCTCCAACATCTCTGCACTGCACTTTCTGTTGCTTACAACACACACACACACACACACACACACACACACACACACACACACACACACACACACACACACACACACACACACACACACACACACACACACTCCTGCGTGCCTGCTGGGCTGTGAGGACTTTATCGTGCCTACACCAACTCAACGTTTGGCGTCATCTCTGCGCTCAGACCCTCAGGCCTGGAATATGAATACATAAACCATTTTATAGAATATTAATCATCCTTCGCCACTGAATGAATTGCAGGCAGCTGCATTTTCTCTGTGTCTGCCCCAGGGTTATGATCGGAATATAAAAGTGTTAGCACCTCTGTCAAACTTAAAAACAGTGGCTCAATGCGTGAGCACATTCTTGCATGTTTACTCTGTCCTTGTGGGCTTCCTCATGTCACCTTAAGCAATGTTACCCTGCGATTTAAAAGCCCTTCTTCTTTGCAAATTCTTATACACACACACACACATTGATTGTGTAACCAGTGACCCGTCAAACATAATGTGAATTATGAGCCGACCAAGAAAACTATGTGGAGTTTATATTTAAATGAGAAGTTCAAGATTAGAAAATAGCTGTGGATGCAGATGCAATGACAATAATGGAACATAATTTTTTTTTTGTTCCATCGACAGCATGCGGGATCAGTTGTAAATATTGATGCCGAAATTCTGAATCAGTGGAAGAAGAGATGTAATATTAAATAGATCAAAGGCAGAGAGACAGAGACACAATTATTCATGATTTTTATGATTTGCTATTCTGTAAATTGTAAGTACATGAAGGATCACAGCTTTGTAACCCAGAAAATACACTTGCAGAGAATTTTGATCACAATCGAATGAACGGCTCTTTAATGTCTTGAGATTTAACCAAATCTGTCGTCACGCCTGTGTAACGCTGCTGCCTGATCTGTTTTTCCACCTGTGTGTGCATGTGTGCGCCTGTTGTAACCCAAGTCAGGGACCCATCTGTGTGTGTCCAATGAAGCCTGAACCATTACATCTCTACTGATGTGCCCCCCACGACAGGGCCAGGGCCAGCGTGTCCCCCTGGGATGCACAGTCCCAGATTGTTTCATTCTCTCTCACTAAAATCAATCCAACTGATCTACTGACCAACAAACCCCCCAAACAACTTCCCCTCGCTGTTTTTGTCAGATTCCAGTATCTTCTTCCTCACTCATCTCTCCATCCAACCGTTTCATCCACCATATCCATCTCTTCTCTCATCCGCTCCCCTCCCTCCGTCCTCGTCTGCCTCCCTTTGAAACCACCTCGCTTTCTCCTCGTCTTGCCCATGATGGGGGGTAATTACAGCATCACAGCCACAATGACTGAGCAGAGGGGGCTGAGTAACCGTGACACACGCTCATGCGCCATGGCCAAGTGTTGCCATCAATACAGGCTTCTGTGACTCCACGGGAGGGCATTGGGAAGAGAGAGAGGGGGAGAGAAGAAGATGAAGGGAACATAAGGGATGAGGGGGCAAAGAAAAAAAGAAGAGAGATGGGGACGAGAGAGAGCAGTAGGTGGCTGACAGAGGTGTGGAGAGTCAATTAGTACAAAAGGACGAGGATGAAGAAGAAAGGAGATGCTGGTTGGAGAGGGAGTGAGAGACAGAAGAGAGGGCGAGTACAGCCAGGATTAAAAGAAAGTGATTAAGTGAAAGAGAGAGTGATGTGTTTCAGACTGGGATGGACTGCCTGAGGGAAGGCGATGAGGAGAGAGGAGGAGGAGAAGGTGTCTTTCAATAAAAGCAGCAGTAAGCATTTGCAGGCCGGTGGGCCGTCTCTGACCGGTCGTGCAGTTCGTCCATCTTGGCGAGCTGAGCTGGGCAGACCACTCGTCATGACAAGATTTACTGCAGCTTTGTGGTCGGCTGCCAATGGGAATGAAATGGATAAAATGGCTGTTCACCTCACTGCTCTGGCAGCGCAAGAGGAGCCAGCAATGTGCAGAGAACTTTTTCAACCGACTCACCTAAACAGACATGGAACATTACTTTTTAATTATTTGTCTAAAAAGAATAATCAGAAACACTTTCTGATTTAAGTGGTGTACAATGTCTGTGGCATTAAAGATTAAATGGCCAAATTAAGTGGTCAGCATATTTTGTACCACCTCATTACCCCCCCCTTGTGAGTGAATTACTTCTGCTGCTGAGCTTGCCCGTTCAAATCAATATCTGTTATTGTAATCAAATGGCAGCAGATGGTTTCTCCATAAATGGGATTCGACTGAAACTGGAGTGCACGGCAGTGCAGCACTTAAGAGGAGTGCATCAGGGGCCCCGTCCCACAACACTAACATCATTCTGTGTGTTTGTTGGAGGGTAAGTTTACACTTAGACCCCTTATAATGGATTCTCCTGGAAGATGCCTGCTCAAAGCCTCCTGCGTTCCTTCAATCCAAAGACAATCGTCCATATTCACAGATCACAAGTCCACTTTCACTCTGCCTGCACCACTAAACAGAGGTCTGATGTCATCAACACAGGCCGGGCTGTTAAATCACAAACGCACCACTGACCTCGTGGTCATTTGTCACCGCTGTCAGGATGCGAGGGAGGGTGACGCAGCACTTGACCACGGGCAGAGATGAACAGATATTGTCCCTGATTGTAATGTGTCATAAGGCACCCGAGCAGGAAGCCTATGAAACTGAATCCTGCTTTATTGACTCAGTTGTGGGCAAAGTGACTCAGCTTTGTGTATGACTGTGCAGAAATGATTGTCCACGTGAAATCATGAGGAATTACCAAAAATGCATGACTGAATATGTCCTCCATGCTTTTCATCACAGTCTTTTTTTTTGAGTAGATTTTCAATTTGTACAAAGTAATTTTGTCGAAGGTGGTAAAACAAAACTCCTGGATCTGTCCCATTGTCGAGATCCTTGCCAAACTCTAATGGGTCCATATTGGCCAATATCTCGTCCTTCCACAATCTTTTGTGGAAATCCATTAAGTAGTTTTTGTGTTTCCCTGCTGACAAACAAACAAACGAACCAACTGGCAGGGGTGAGACCATAACCTCCTTGGCAGACTTGGTAAAGTGCACACATTTGCTCAAAAGTAAATAGTATTATTTTATAGGAAAGTGGTGTCAAGACTTTTGGACTCAATTGTGCATAATATAACCTCAATAATAACAGATTGTGTCCTGGGGCCAGAGCACGATTGATTTTCTATTTTATACAAGATTTGTTTCACTGTTCAAACTTCCAGAGTTCATAATATTAAGTGTCTTGAGATTTTGTCTGTTGTTAGTTTATGCTAAATTATACTGAATAGATTAAACCACCGGCTCAACCAGGTTAATGTAGTTAACAGCAGGAAGTGGGAAACCGGCATTGCAGAGGACAGTGATTGACACTTGGATTAATAACGGCACAGTGGGCTGAGAGTCTGCTCGTCTTTGTTTCAGCCTCAGACTGTGAAACGGTTTTGAATATAAATGCAAATGCAAATCCCTGACAGCTGCTTGTTGTCTTTTGAGGGCTATCGGCACCGAGTGTCACATGAATGTCATCATGTGCTGTATTTGTGATAAAGAATATGACGATGAAGATTTTTGATGTGCGTAGTGTGAGGTGTTCCAACTTTGAATGTGAGCTTAGCAGGAAATAAGCATTTTGGTTTTCACCTAAACAGCGTCTGCAACGTCAGCTCTCTTGACAGAATGTGGGCACAATTGTGGTAAATTTACTACTTCAACAGCAGAAAATGTGAGAGGAAGTAATCAGTCGCTGTATTTGTTTCTCCAAGAGGCCCTGAGACTCCTCTGAGCTCAGGGTGACTTGTGCGAGCACGGGTCTGATGGGGTCGATGGCCTGGACGACCTCTGCTGTGGCAACTGAAAAAGTGAAGTGGGCGAGAGGCAGACGTAGACAAACAATGAACTGTGGACAATTTATATTCAATGCATCTTAACGTCCTTCACAAGTTGTTGATTTGTAATTAAAATATCTTAAAGAACAATAACTGTGTATCGTGAGCTGGGGAAGTCTCTGTGTCACTATTAGGAATTACACCATTTTACGTATTTATTAAAGAAGTAATCTGCTACAGTATCTTTTGTTAAAGATGAAGAATAAAGATCACGGAATGTAGAAAAAAACTGGTCATGGTCACATGCACGAAAACCAGACGAATGCCAAGACGCATTTTCCAGCACCATCAGTCTCCATCTTGGCTCACTATGAAAACTTCAGCCAATGACAGAGCCAAGTGGGGTCAACCACACATTTGCTTCTGCTACGTTGTGCCTGGGTGACCGTGCCCTAACTCCACCTATGAAGCAATAACCGATCATCAACGGGGTCCCTCGGTCACGTGGGGGCTGAGCTGAACTCGGGACGCCCTGCTGAAGTCCCCTGTGAACACCAGTTTTCCTTAGTAACTTTGAAATTGACGTCTCAATGCATGTGACCAGATAATAGCCGGCACACACAGAGGAAGCAAATCCTTTCGTTCCCTCCTCAGTTCAGACTGCTGCCACATTCACACTGTGCCAGTCCATGCCCTGTCTGCTTCCTGTTAAGAAAGAGCAAAAGAAATAGGGAAAGGATTAAGAAACAATTAATGGACTGACTTAAATAAAAATAAATATATTTTATTAATAGTCATTTATATCTAGAAAATATATGGATAATTAAAAATATGTATAAATATATACAGAAATAAAATGCAAAAACAAATGTGAATATACTTATTCTTTTATATTTGGTTATTCATCTTTGAATTTCTATATTTATTTATTCTACTTTATATTTCCACATTTATTTTCTTATTCTTTTACAGGTTTCCTCTTCTGTATGGGTCCAGCTGTGAGGGGGAGGATTGAAATGGAAATGGGAAGGAGGGAAAGAGCAGATTATGCTGCTCAAACGCCTGCACTGCCTCCTGGCTGGACCACCAGCTGAGTAGAGAGAGAGAGAGAGAGAGAGAGAGAGAGAGAGAGAGAGAGAGAGAGAGAGAGAGAGGAACAGTAACACGGGTGGGTGAGTGGATGATGGGGGCGAGGAGGCAAACAAATTAGGAAGTAACAGTTAGACGGCAGCAGAGTGAGAGGCGTGAGGTCAGTGAAGCGATTTTTTGCGGCAAAAATAAAAGAGACAACAGACCCGGGGGCTGCGAAATGCTGTAAAACAACATAGAGACTATTTGAAAGTGTTTTTTTTTCACTGACACACACACACACACAAGGTCTAATGGACGAGACAGGACTCATGTGAATAGACTCAGGCCGATGGCCAGACCTTGAACTGAAGCTGCTGAGATAATTAACTATGTGCAACATTATACACTGTGCTACACATAGCAGAGATACACTACACCTCTGATAGCAGGTTTGACTCTGAGGACACTAGCTGCATTGTGTTGTTATGGCAGAAAGAGAACTGTGTAGGAGAGAAATCATCACAAAGGAAAAACATCTGTAAAATTCTATTTACCAGCTAAGAAAGGTTTTGTGATATGCCAGATGTTATGATTTTTTTTAAATAAAGTGTAAAAATAAAACAAAACATTCACATCCTGGATCCTTGGTACAATCAAAATATTGAAATGAACTTTAGTTTTACACCCACTTTCCAAATGTCAGGAGGCCTGCTGGTGCATTGCTATTCATGAGATTCCTGTGTCCCGGTGCCACGGCAGAGTGGTGGGTATTGACCTCAGCTGGAGAAGCCAGATGGGAGAAAGAGGGGGAAGAGGGGTGAGAGAAAAAAAAACTGTAATGGAAAATGAAATAATGAAAATACGACAGAGAGAAATCAGCAGAACAATTTCTCCATCAGGACCCAGAGTAGCGTGACCCTGCTGCTTTGCCGCCTGCACGTTTACGGCAGGCCCGGAGGGTAGTGCATATTGTTAGACTAATGTCGTACCGTCCCTCTGCCACGGCAGGACCGGCCATCAAATTAAATGCTATCGATGAATATGGGTCCCTGTGGTGTGCTTGGATTTTTATGGTACAGTGCGATTTGTGCGACTGTTGTCCGGCGGTCAAATGCGGCATTTGGTCTCAGATTCTCTTTCACCCTAAAGTCGTGAATCCAACTGGTCCCCAATGACACATACACAGCAGCAAAAAATACTGTAGCCAGAGCCATTTTGCAAAACTCACAATTTAGATTTACACTAGTAAAAAACAGTAAAGGTATAAGACACAGCAAAGTTTCCCAGGAGATGTTTTGACAGTGTTGTGAGTAGAGCGACGAGGAGGCTTTGAAAGCAGCTCAGCTCTTAATAAGATTTCTGCAAACACAACCTCACCTCTCTGTCACACTGTTTTTGCACGCGCACACACATTTGCAGTGTCTAGGAGTTTCTCTCTCACACACTTTCCCCGGCCATCCTTCTGATGCGCATGTGCACCAGGACGACAGTGGCCTATTGATAGGGTTGAAGGATGGCGGAGTTTATCTCTCTCTTCAGGGAGGTAAGATGCACAAACAAAAGCCCATTGACCGGCTCAGGGTCTTCCAGGTCCAAGGACTCCCAGGCTTGAAATAAGTGGCAGGATAAGGGAGGAAAATGAAAAACAGAAGCAGAGACGTGCAGAAATAACTCAGGCAAAACAGACAACTCTGAACAACAACACAATAGTATGAAGAATGAACACAGGAGGGGTGCAGCAGGGTAAGAGCGTGGAAGGAAAACAAGGAGAAAAGAGGAGAGAAAATAGGCTATGAGGAGGTTGAGAGAAAATAAGAACATGTTGGAATTGGTCCAGGGGGAGGGGGTGTGCAGAGAAACAAGTGAAACACAAGAGCACAACAGCAGTATGAAATGAGTTCCCTCACCTCGGCAACCCTGCACCAATAACACAACTACACACTCACATGTGCACACATACAAGCAGCACACCTTGGCCGGGTGTCCTGAAGGAAAGTCTATCAAACAGCGCTCGTACAGAAACTACAGCCCGGGCCCGTACAACGAGCCTGCAGCTGCATGATCCAGTTCACTGCCCAAAATTCAATTGAGAAACATGTCACAGAGTCACAAGATAATCACACTGAAGCGACACTAACACGAGCTGCTTGTGAGGAGCAGGTCGGAGTTTTGATCGTGTGATGTTGACAATTTGCTTTGAAAAAGTCCAACAGGGAAACAGACGAGCAGTTGCACAACGCGGCAGTTAAGCCAAAGTTTAACAAAGTTAAGTGGTAACATCTCTATTCAAAGCATCAGTTTAAAGCCCCACTTCCTGATACAGTGCTCCCAGACAGTGGTAAGACCCAGTCACTCTCTACCTCTGCCCACGAGGCGACGTTTTCACCCTGTCTGTTTGTCTGGAAGCAACATTACACAGAAGCTACTGGACTTTGACATTTTCTCCAACTTCCCAGGGAATAATTCATGCATCTTGAAAATCAGGACATATTTAGGGGACTGACATTTACGAGTGTTTTCCATTTGGAGCAGCTTAATCCAATTTAAGGGAACTGTTGGGCCGTGGCAGAGGCTTGTTATTCTAGCTTCTGTTAGGTTGCAGCCTTATGTTAGAATCACTTAAATGTGTATTTGTATTTATTTGTGTATTTATTTCAATTATCTATTTGTTGTGACACTTCCGTAAAAATTTATAAATTTTTGATAATTGACAATAATTCTTTTTTTAATACATCGACAATGCAAGAGATAATCGAGATGGGTCTGGAGATCGAATACCTGCAGTTTTCCAAAAAACTGATCAGTCATAAGAATGTGAGATGCAGATTTAATGAATTTAGCTTCAATCCCATTAACTCGGAGAAACTCAAGAGACATCAATGGGAGTTATTGTTTGACAGTAAAATTAACTTTGATGGGCTGAAGTGGAATTACAAGTCATGTGTTCACTGTTAGGATTTAAATTGGAACAGAGGAAAGAAGCTGATTGAATGCGCGTGAATTAAGTGAAGGATCTTCAGTATCGCACAAGCAGTTTTTAAGACAATTTTTTATCCGATGTAAGAAAACTGTTTTTATTATTACTCACATATTCTTTATAGTAGTTAGAGTTAGTGATTCATATATTTCTTCTTACTATATGATTCAGAGTCCACATGTTTCCTTTATTTCTAAAGAGATAAAGTTAAGAATGTACTTTTGACATTTTTCTGGGAGCATTTCTTATCACCATACTAGTGGAGTATAAGAAATCCCAAGCATTTTGAATATCAGGTATTGGAATATTCCTCAATTAACTATAATTGAGAAACATGTGAGAATTAACTTTCTGACACGTAATCCCTTTTACAAATGACATAAAATCTGTAACTATTAGTTTTTGATTGAACCCTATGCAGTAATACTATTAATGTATTCATGAAAACCCCACAACCAATGTACAGTCTGCATTCATTTGATACAAAATATTAAAATATAAATGAGGTTTCCCTTGAAATAATTGTAAATGTGTGATTCCATTATTGATGATTCAAGAGGTGCAGGGGTTTGATGGAAAACAACATTTTAGAAAAGACCAAGCAAGACAAAGAGAATCCAAGAGGCGTTTAGCCATGATAAGACTTGATGAAGATCAGGAAATTGGTAATAGAGAAGCCATGGCACTAGGGGATAAGGATAAAGGGGAATAGGGGAAAGTGGACATGCAGGAAGAGGAGGAACACAGACCTAAAATAGAAAGGTTGAAGGAGAAAGTGAGAATTCGAGGGATTGTTTAGATTGGAGGGGGGAGTTGGAGGAGAAAGGGGCTTGGACTGAGAGAAAACAGAGGAAGGAATGAGGGTGAGAAGTCAGGATAAATTCTCTCGTTTAACTGAAGTCTCAAAAACTGGAGCAAGTTCAGTCAAGAAATGCAGCTGATTGATTATTTTTCATGTCTGAAGAACATCTTATTGCTACACTTTGGAAGCTTTTTGTACTTTTATCTCATCGGAAACTATAATTAAATCACACAAGTTACTTTTTTATTGCAACTGATTACTTATTTTTATTCTTCAGTTTGTATATTTAATTCGAAACTATTCTGTTATTTTTACCCTGAATCAAAGAAAAATTTAAAATCAATTCTGTCACTGCCAAGAGTTTGGTTTCAAAGTTTTCCAAGTCAAGAGCTTGTGTTTACAGTAAATTCAATTACATAAAACCAAGCAAAAGGCCACAGGTGTCAGGACGGCTCAACCAATCATCCTTAATGAAGCATACCTGAAAGGATCCCATCCATTATCTCATGCACGCTTTAAACCTTGAAAATATTTCTGCAGGTTAGCACAGGAAAGAGACACGGAGCTGTGGGTGATGAGAACTCCCGGTTATTAGCTGCAGAGTCCGGAAAGCTGTGTTACATGATTTGGTCACTTTCTGACACTTCTGCCCGACGTTTCTTTAGAGATTTCCCTTTTACCTCCCACAGACATGTAGGGAGATAGAGGAGACAGTGAGGGAGATAAAGAAATGATGAAGCACAGAGCTACAAACATGAACACTTCCTCCTATCTCTGGGTGTCAGTGTCAACTAGCTCCACAGCCATTGGTTGTCACACTGGTGTCTGACTGTCTCCCTCTGTCAGTTTTTTTGTTCTGTGCTGAAGAAAGTGCCGGGCTGCAGCATCAAAGTATGAGTGACTTGAAGGCTCTGATCTGGACGTGCACACGGGCAGGGGCGCGGGCGCGGGCACACACACACACACACACACACACTGTGCAATTCAGTCAGTTGGGCTGGCTTTGTAGACAGCATCTGTTCTGCGACCCATCATCTTGCCTTTGCACCCCACCCTCTGTGACAGGTGGAAGGGATTCACACTCGCGAGGAGGGAGACGCACACACAAACTTCACAGAGACCCAGAAGTCAGTGACACATGGTTAGTGTTTGGCCTGCACACACACACACACACACACACACAGAGATATATATACACCTGCTGTGGGGCAGTGCCCTGTGGTGCCAGGCAGGCTGAGCGGCATGTTACATGTTTACACCACCTGCTCTAAGGCCAAACACACAATGAAGGATTGGAGCTGACGGCTCACAGACGAGCAACCACACACACACACACCAGGCAGATGTATATAAAAAAAAACGTACACTCTCCAGGAGGTCAATCAGGTCAAACTCTTTCTTTCTTCTATAAACAGAAAAACCACCAAACCCATCCATCAATCAGCTTTTACACACGCGCTGGGACGGATTGTTGTGTAAACCAGACGTATTGTAACAGTGGAGCGTTGTGTCCCGCACACTTATGTTACGCAGAAGGAAGCGACTGTGCCCACGATTAAAACAGCACCGGCCTTTTGGCCTTGGTCTAATTTCTAAGAACACACTTGCAGACACAGGGCTGACTTTAGCCTCACAGCATCAACACAGACTTACACTGGCTTATACTACATGATAAATAGACATGGACAGGGCTCGAGATATTCTCTCACACCGGACATGCATGAATGCATGAGAAAAGCATTGTGTTGTTCAACACTGGGAGATTGTTGTTATTTTGGCTGAGACAGCTGGGTGTTCAATGGGAACCGCCACTGACTCAAAACATGCCAGAGGTGGGGAGTGCTGGGGAACATAGTGAGGCAGGCCCATGTGTGCTCTTCGGAGGAAAACACGCCACAGGACATGAAGCTCGGGGTTGACAGTGTGTGTTTGTGTGTGTACCAGTAGCCCACCTGATAGTGGTTCTATTTTGGAGAGACTAGTGCAGCGGAGACATTTCTTAGTTATCTGCAGCCTCCAGCCCCGAGGAGGTGAGAGGGCTGCATCAATTCTCAGTGTGATCAAACCGAGCTGGAGAGAATGATACACACACACACCAAGACAAACCATGTGCATTTATGTGGTAATTCTTCCACAGTAATAATTGTTATCGTGAAACCTCCTAATATTTGTACGGAATTTGACTGGAGCTTTAATAGCTGTAAAAACAACAACCTTTTCTCCAAAAATGGCTGCACAAGGCGCAGACAGGCTACATGTGTGAGCATGCACGTACATGCAGCTGAATTGCAGTAAGTGAAGAAACCACGGCACGACCTCCTCTGGTGGATTCCACACATTTCTGCCCAACTCTCAAGGACATGTTTATCCTTCTCTCTCCCCCAAATTACAGGGTGAGAAAAAGAAGAGGGATCATGAAGGGGAGAGAGGGGGGAGGGAGAGAGGGATGGGCCAGGGGAGGGAGGGTTCAGGTGTTCAGGAACAGCTGTCTCCAAATGAGAAAAAAAAAAAAAAAAAGAGTGGGTGGATGGAGGACAGAGATGGAGGGGATGAGTGAGAGAAAACGAGTGGGTGTATAAAGAGACTAGAGATTAATATTTCCTGAGAGACGTGCAGAATAATTGTTGATGATTGACAGTATAAAAAAGGCAGATGTGCAGTCGGGCTGTGTGTACTGTGCACACAGATACAGAGATGACACACTAACAGAGCAGGCTCCACTGTCCAGGGATCTACGACACATGATATCTTGCAAACACACAACAGAGTGTAAGCGCTCACACACACACACACTCTCTCTGAGCTGTGTACAACAGCTCAGCTCCGACAGCAAACAATGCCTTCTGGTTGTTGATCTGCAAATCTGGACATGAATTGAGTTAACACTATAAAAGCAATCTGTATTCTCTCGGAGGGAACATGAGATACATGAACACTGTTGCTGCACAAGCCGCCTTTCTCATTTGGTTGTTTTTATAGTTCTCTTGCCTCAAGGCTCGCGGAGAAACCCAAAAAATAAAAAGCCGACACATGAAGCTCCACTGGCCCAAAGTGAAGATGACAATTAAAATAGATTGGATATTTTACAGCCAGTTGGACCAGCGCATTACATTTCTGTGGAAAAGATCCTGAAGCCCTTTCAACGAACACATTTTAGGGAGAGTTATGCATAATGAATAAAGTTGAGTTTGTCCATTTTATATAATAGATAAAATTAACTAAACGCTTCTTCTTAAATTACACATGGAAATTGCCCCTTATAAAAGAAAGCACGTATTTACAACACAAGGCTTTTATACTATTCTTCAGGCTGGTGACAGTCTATAAATTACTACTTTAAATATCTGTGAAGGCTCCTCGGAGACCATCACCCCCCGAAGTGCACATATAGCCATGATATATATTCTAGAGGCTTTGGCACCCTCTGCAGGATTTCACGAGCAGGGCCAAATTAAAATAGTCCAGACGTCATTGATTGAACCTCGTGCTTTACAATGTCTAAATGCACCTCTAGATGGGAATTTCATATTTTGTCCACTGACTCAAACTGAACACCACAAAGACTCAATTCATACCATTTTAGATTCTGGCCTATTAACACCGAGGACTTTAGCAGAGTCCATCTCAGCTGGAGAGGCACTGAGGCCAGTTCTATATCAACCACATCCACACACATTCAATGACCAAAGGCCAGTTCTGCAAACAGTCTTGTTAACGTGGCAGTGATGTGTTAAGCAGCGCGCACGTTCATTTCAAATCGACACATCAACTTGAGACCCTGTTTTTGGCCGTTTGGATCTCTAGATGGCACTGTGGCCATGAACCAATCTGCTAAATAATGACATCATTCCTCATCAGCTACTGAACTAACGGCGTTTCCTGTTTGAAGTTTAATCATCAGCTTCTGTTAATTATACTGTTGTCATGGTATCAAGAATCAATCAGATACATGAACACATTGGCAAGAAACCAGAGTAATATGGAAGCACAAAGTGGAACAGACAGTAGGGAGCTTCTGGACTCTGATGAAACCGCTCCCACGAAGCATTATCAAGCTGCGTGTTGAAGCTGCACCCTGATGAGAGCATTCGCTCGTTACAGGATGAGGATCTAAAAACTTCATGGTCATTCGCTGCCCTTTAAGACCAAATGACATTTATAACGAAGGACACAGATCAGCTTGGGATAATTTAATGGAGCAGATTTTCTTTAACAGAGACGTTGTTTATCGGGTAAATTTATCCCATCTTTTCAATTTATCTTCAACAAACTGTCTGCACTAAAAGAGTGAGGCAAGTTGCAGAATTCTGAGGCGACCATGTTCTCAGATGGATATTGGATCATTCAGTTAAATAACAAAAGACAAACAGCATTCGACTTTCTCCAAAAAAAGATTTATTGAACGACTTTCTTGTTTGCAGCTGAAACCTGGGGAAAACAAAAGACAAAAAAACAACATTAAGCATATTCAGAAGATGAAAAAGCCATCAGAAACTACACACAAGGGGGAAACATGCATCCTGCCAGTTGTGTGCAGCAGACAGGCGGGCCGGGCCCAGGTCTGCTCATCTGCATACTGCTCATTAGCATGGGTAAACAAGGAGAAAACTGCTGCCATACGGCAGAACTTGCCAAGCATGAAATTCCCTCCTCATGCTTCCCCCCTTTACCCTTGGATTATCACATACGCTGCTGCCTCGCTCCTGATTTTTGACATGGCTAGACAGAGACTTTTCTGTTAGCGTAGCGCAAACTAATAATTCTAGTAGTCTGCCATAAAGGATACGCAACTCACTTTCCTGGCAGAGATAAAGGTTTGCCTGAGGACACGTGCTTTAAAAAGCATTGCGTGTTGACATGACACCAGGGCCGTGTACTCCCGCTACAGACAAGGTGTCACATCAAAGCAAAGGGATGATATTTGTGTGATCAGATGTGCTTAAGGCACCACCCCCGGAGCGTCTGTATGTCACACAAAATGGCAGCGTATCATTCAGTTGTTGAAACCAACCTTTGCCTGACCAGCATGAGGTTGCGATGACATTCATTAGATTTTAAAGCACCAGGATGCTCTCTCCCCTTTGACTATTTTATTCCTTAGCAAAACATAGGTGGAGGGAGATCTGGTTGGATTCAGTCCACAAGCAGCTGTGTTGTTTATGGAGGACAGATATAACAGCACAACAGAGAACTCAGTTGTGTTTATGAAACGTTTCAACTGAAATGTTTGCATATTAATCAAGGACATTGTCTAATATAGACAACTGCGAATGCTAATTCTCTACATGGGTCACAGATAAACTGAATACAAGCAGTGCGTTTAAAAAACTTGAAGGTTCATCACGAGATGACATCCTGCAGCAAACCCAAAATATCAAAGACACGTATCACTACATGATTTACATAATTGTAAGGAGTCATGAAATTTTTTGCTGTTAAAACAAAATTACAGTTTGAGGACAGGCAGACAATCACTATATCCCCTGCATTATATACCAAGGGTGGTGGTGGTGGTGGACAAGTGATGAGTCACAGTGAAGGTAGTTAACAGGGGATAGCAATTAGATTCATGTTACACTTGATTTTGACAAGCACAACTTGTCAAGTTGTTAATTATAGGCAAACATAGCCAACAGTACCAGTATCACTCATTAGTGATCATATGTAGCAGCAATAGTGATTTGTCTTTTTAAATACAACATTGTGAGTGACAGACATAGTATTGTAATTAAACTATTTCGCCGGGGTATAAAATCTGACCCTCGAATTGTTTTCCGTCAAAGCCATAGTTTGTTGGATTCTTCCATACACAGGGTATGCAGTACACCATATTAAAAAGGTCAGATACACTATGGTAAATACAAACTGGATATGGTGACAATAATTCTCAACATAGTTTTTGTGGTAAAAAGACAATAGGCTCTATTACCCAAGTTCTGTTAATGGGCTTCATATGCCTGAAAAAGTGATGGTGCATCCAAGACACGTGCAATAATAGTATTTTTAAAAAATATATCAGATTAGTTATGATACCATGAATAGGTATGCTCTGATTTTTTAAAATCCAAGTAATCAAACTATGATGTTACTTGTGTGTTAAGATAAGGGAAGACAGATTAGTTTCTCACCTGGCCGGCAATTCTGTCCAGGTCTCTGGTTCCCTGGGAGGTTAGTCTACGACCACTGAGAAAAATTGAACAGAAACAATTAAAACGTGAAAATACAAAAACGCATCAACCACATGAGGGGGTCAAAAATCATTCACAAAAAGCTTAATACTTCAATAACTTCCTCTTTACACAACATTAACAGTATTACAGTCACAGGATGATCAATTCTCCATCCAAAAAGCATTCAACCACAAACCAATTCAGAATGAAATGTAATTTTTCTGCCAACTTGTACTGAATAAAACTAACAATTACATTTTTGTTACAGACTCACGGAATTATTAATATTGTGCAGAGCAAAATACAACCTCGCGTTTTTAGAGGTTTCATAGTTATTGGGTATTGATGGGTCTGTTTCTCATGCTTCTACATAGATGAAATGCAGGTGGGGGAAAAAGAGCTATGGCTGAGTATTGCATGTAAGAGTGGGAGTGTGTGTAAACTACAAAATTATCATGTATAGGCCAACTTGATCATGCCAGCTTTGTCTGCATGTACAATGATACATATCCTAAAAGGCTCCAGTTAAAAATCCACAAACCTCTTCAAAGTGAACTTGAGTTTTGAGAACATACTGTCAACGAAACAGGCCCTAAATTCAATTAAATAGTTCCAGCTGTAAAGACCCAGGATATGCGTACCCGTTGGGATCCTTCTCGACCATCTTGAGCAGCTCCAGGGCCTGCAGCACCTTGCGAGCCACGTTCTTAGATCCTACACTGTAGTGGGCAGGGCACACACCGTTCCTCTTGCGACCTCCATAGATCTTGGTCATGGAGCCAACACCAGCCCCTCCACGGAGGTACAGATGGCGGACTGTGGATGCTGAAAGAGCAGAGGAAATGGTGTCAGAATCACTTGGTGATTTACTTCGGGCTTCACTCTCAACATTAAATGCAAATGATTGGACGTGTGGGTTTGTGGTCTCAGTGTAACATCAATACAATTAGTGCTGTTTAATATTTCATGAGCAAAGCACTTAGGCAAGAGTGAATAAGTTGTACATCATCATTAAGCATTTGGTCTAATCTTGCGTCCACACATTTAAATTGTAGGACCTAAGAAACCAGTCACACATTCACAAGGGGTGGAATACAGTCACTTGTACTCCATTATAGCCATGACTTATCAAGTCTCAGTGACAGACCTGAACACATTTAGTAAAAACGAAACTAAAACCATACATGACTAGATATCAGAACTGGGGTTTTGGTTTTCCAGTGAAACCCACACAGCATTTATAACAGTATCCACTACAATGTGACAATCTTGAAACATCTAAACAACCCTATAATAAATACAGCGAGTCCTTCAGAGGGACAGCAGCAACAATGCCATGTGGTTGATACAAGTAGTTTTTGTTAAAAATTAAAAAACTATGTAAACACTTGTCAACAAATCCAATACACTTGGTAGTGGTATAAGAAAATATTGTCACACATGAGCATTAAGAATTGTGATAGTGAATTCATGACTTGTATTTCTACGTAATTTACACTCAAAGATTTATGACAGACAGTTGATCATTTTGTGGGGCTTCAATCCCTGAGCACAAGATAATGTTGAAATCCCTCTGCATCCATTTGTCTCTTCAATCCCAGTGTACATTTGTGACAATAAATTGCCTGTACATCATCATACATTGAATTGATACCCAGGTAACATGCTGACACATTGCATTTACAGATTCTTGCCAATACAGCGCCTAACTTTGTTAAAACAAAAAGATACAAGCATTTCAGAAAATGAATGAGCCTGAACACTCAAGACTTACCGGTTCTGATGTAGAACCAGTTCTCATCACTGGGGGCCAGCTCCTTGTGCTTGCCCAGCTTGACGAGGTCCACCCAGTCAGGCACCTTCAGCTTTCCTGACCTGGAGTAGGAGAGGAGTCAGGGTGATGTTAACCACAACTAGCTTCTATAGAGATGTTTGGTGTGCAGAAGCCATTTACATCAGTATTATACGATGTATTGGCACAGCATCCAAAAAAATAAACGTTTTAGGGAAACAAAACAGTGGGCGGATTATTCATAGTTATACCAGAATTAAAACAAAATACTCACTTCTTCAGGAAAGCCGCCAGGGCTCGGACAAACTCCTGCTGGTTTACGTCTTTCACTGTGATCCCTGGCATCTGAATAAGAAAACACATCAGCGTTACTCCACACTTCCTCTGAGATACATGAGAAAGAGCATAAGATGGCACATATCAGCCCAAGTATTTAATATATATATTAATATACTTCAGCCTGGAGCTGTGTCCGGTAGAAAAACGTGATCTAGATGAAGTCAACTGTTGCTTCTATGGATATTCAATGTGTGAGCATGTCTGAATCGCTCCAGTTTGCTACAGATGATGTACAATTACTCTCAGAGATGAACAAACTCAATATAAACCACACAAAGCCACATTTATGTCAGATATAAGTAGACACTGGGCAGCACGCTTTCCCCCGGCACTAGCAAAGCTAGCAGTTACATGCTAGCTATCGTAGCTGTCTTTAGAGAACCCTTTACAGTCGTGAAACCGTACCATTAGTCAATTCATGGCTATGACAGCAACATGCAATGTAAAAACCAACGTCTGCTGTTTCTGAATACTTAGTCTATTCAGAATTTCGGCAACAAACGCAAGGCTACATCGCGAGTTAGCCGCAAGCTAGCAGGCCTCAAAGCGGCAGCATGGGGGCAGCCATGACTGAGACCGACGGTGGAAGAGCAGCACTCGAGCAAAATCCTCGTCAAAAAACTACTAAACGCTTCTAATGTCCACACAACAGCTCGCCGGGTTTATGCAGCTACACTTTATATCCCACCTGACCGCGTTTCGAGGCGAAATGGTGGAGTTTTGACGTATTTTAACGTGAAATGACGGGAAAGGAATAACAGCGCTTTACCTTGCGTGCGGACAGCGAAGGGAAGAGGGTGCGACGGGGTTTCCAGCCCCTGTTTAACTGGACAGATCTCGTTTAGTCACGCGAGACTTGGGCTTTGTTTTTTCAATACTACTACTACTAATAATAATAATAACCAAAATAATAATAATAATAATGACGATGATTATTATTATTATAGATTTAATTTATATAGCACTTTTCCTTTCAATGTTACAAAACAGTAAAAAGATAGAACTTCTTACAGAAAATGAATAGAACAGAAATAAATAGGATTACTGTAAATAAGAACCAATGTCAATTTTCTTGCAAAAGTTTCAATAAAAAAATAAAAGTTTTAAGGAGGTATTAAAGAAGTTATAGAGAAGTGGAGTGAATTCCATTATACAGGGATAAAAGACCCATCTTTTTGTCACCTTAAAAGTGAGCAATACAATTTTAAAATACAGCAAAAAATAAAGTGGCAGGGAGCCAGTGAATAGGCAGAAATACAATTTTTTTTTATCTGAACTTATTGTTCTGCGGTAAAATGTCTTTAGGACCATAAAATGAGACTAAGAAGTAATTCTGTCAATCTCTGGGTGTGTATTATTTTGTGAAATCCCCCTCGGCTTGGCTCTGTACGACCCTGCCTGCAGCATGGAGCTTGGCCCTTTGGCAGACAGTGAGGAAATGATTTGTAGACACAATGATATGCTTGAGTGATTTATTTTATTTTTAATTTTTTTGAAATACAGGCATATTTTTCCGAAGACATAACAGTCAGTCCTACACTTCAATGGATCTCCTTTACATGTAAAGCAAAAGTAGCACACAGCATCAGTTCTCAGTACATTTTCAGGAGTAGCACCACCCTGTGTGTTGTGGTTCTCATTAGAGCTCATATTGCTGGAGAGTATCATGTACTATTGAGTGAACTGCCTAAGATCACAGGACCTCTATGGATAATTTTAAGTACAAGACTAAAGGCGAGGGTATAGATTCCCTCTGTTCACATTTGTCAGCAATATAGTTCAATATGTTCCAAAGTTATTATACAAAATGAGTGTATATTTTGTCCCATGGCACAATTCTTTCTAGATAAGACTGTAAATGTCTTTGATAGCTCTATTCATCTTTATTACCTCCAACTCATACCCACTCCATCAAAAAGCACACTGCCTTCAGAGTTCAGAGCTCCTTATTATATTCTTTTATCTCTCTCATATTAAGGGAAAATTGGAGAAATCAAAGAAAATCTGAATGAAAAAGGGTTTTTACTATAAAAATGAAAGAGAAAAAGTGTGTGTGTGTGTGTGTGTGTGTGTGTGAGAGTCCATGCACATGTATGTGCATGCGTGTGTGTACCTTATTTACATATTTCCCTGGCCGGCCGAGTGTTGCCCTTTGCACATCTCAGATGGAAAGGGCAGCCATGCTCCAACATTGACACAATTGATATGTTTGCTGAGACAGGAGAGAGAGGTCGGAGGCAGGTGGATAAGTAGAGGTCTATGAATCAGGTTTACTCTGTCAGTGGGGGGGGAGACAGTTAGGAGTGAGAGGTGCGAGAGAAAGAGAGAGAGAGAGAGAGAGAGAGAGAGAGATCCTGGAGGAAGATAAAGAGGCAGCCGATTATAGAGCTTTTTATAAACTATCTGCGTCATCGCAGGGCTTCACAACAGGTAACTGGGTCTTTTTATCCTAATTTACTTCTTTGATGTAATACCAACATAATGGCGCTCACTGACTTTTCTCTAAATGCCAGCGACCGCGCTGAAACGCTTTGGCCCCCATCGCTCGAATGATGCTTCAAAGAGCTTAATTGATTAATTAAAGCAATTAATTACACTGAGAGTGACCAGCCGCCAATATGAATTGAAATCTCACACAAGGTGGATTAAGCTCCATTAATTACTTCAGTAAATCAATTTTGCCGAGGCCCCTTCAAGTGTTGAGACAGGAAACAACTGTGTAGAGTGATTATGAAGCGGTATAAAGAGCTTATTCTGTGTAGTCATGATTATTATGGAAAAGTGACGACTAACACCAAATGTTCTGAAAAGGTCAAACTAATTACTTGGAATGGACAGGTGGCAAATCTTCTATTTTGACATTTCATCCACTCCACTTTATGTGAGACTATTGTTTGAAAAATGCACTGGAATTAGCTGCCAATCTTTTTTGAATACCTTTGCTGGGAATTACTCATCGGGGGGAGCGCGTGCTCGTGAGACTGAGTGTCAGCGTTTCGTGTATTTCCACGTAGACGTCCAGGTCTATTTGCGTTCCGGAGAGTGTGAGCGTGTGAATGATGTCCGGCTCGCCAGCGGGCGACGAGAGGCGAGACAAAGACAAGAAAAAAGAGGAGAGTGTGATAACAGTGTGTTGCCACCCAGCTTGGTGCTTGTTGCTCTGTGTTTGCATGGTGCTCACATTCTCAGTGGAGAAGTTCTGTCAAGTCTGGTCTCGGGCTGACCTTTTCACTCTCCGGGCACGTTTACAGCTCTCCAATAGCTATCAAAATAATCTAGTTTCCTCCTGCCCATCTCTGTGCCCCCAGCACAAACCTGCATCATAACCTGCATCCTGTATTCTCTCTCCCTCTCCACATCTGTGCTTCCTGCTTCTCTTGCTGACTGTTTTTTATTATTCTGACCGATGCCCTTATGCTTAACCTCAAAATTTTCCTCCACCCTTTATCACTGCATTTGTATGGTCCACCATTCTTTCGATGATGCGGCTGAGAGCTGCAGGGGCAGAGTGTGTTGAAAGAGACATGTGGGAACATAGGGAAGGGGTGCTAACTAGAGTGGGAGTGAAAGAGATTTAATTTCATGAGCTTCAATGTGTTTCTCTTTATTTTACTCTCTACAGTAATGGCTTTTTAAACTGTAGTCAAATATATTCTTTGCTTTTATCATCCTCTGTGTCTCTCTCTTTTTAATCTCCCCTAGATATGGAATTCATGTGGCTTTACTCCCTGTGCCAGTGCATCCTATCTGTATCCGTAATTGTGGTCAGTGTGAGGTTGTGCATGGCGCTCAGCGGCAGCGGTACCGTGGCCGACGCCCAACAGGGAACCCAGGGTGCTGGGCCTCAACCCGGGAGCGTGTCGCGCTGTCTTCGACTGTGCCTGGGCTGGGTGGGGGCTGTAGGGGGCGCAGTGGAAGTACCTGCAACCGTCCTACTCGACCTGCGAACCCCCCAGTGTCTGTACACCTGCATAACCATGGTGTGTTTCCCCCTGCTGGTCAGGCAGTTCACCATGTTTCTGCTAATGCTGCTCACGCTGGACACCCACCTGCAGCATCACTTGGCAGACAGGTGAGTGGAGCAGATGGTTGAGTTGGTTTAAGCTGCAGAAGAATAAGTAAATAAATCCTCAGAGTTAGTTGAAGTGGAAAAGTTTCTGTCAGACATTAAAGGGATAGTTCACAGAAAAAAAGAAAATCCACCTATTATCTACTCTCCACTATGCCGATGAAGGGGTGGGTGAAGTGTTTGAGTCAACAAAACTTACACACACCACGCGTGCCCTCTGGCAAGAGTGTGTGGGGTGTTCAGATGTGCCCAAAGGTACATGAACGTGCCTCTGAGGAGGAAATCAGAGGACATTTAGGCTTAAAACTTTGTGTAAATGACGCCTTTACAAGTCAAATTTGAATGTCGGGGCTTGCGGACACTTGGATGACACCAAACGAGCAGTATGGAGGCATGGTATGTTTTTTTCTGTTGTTTTATTACGTCTGAAGAAGCGGTCACAATTGACATAACCCCCCGAGGCTCCAGAAGTGTTTTGTGGACTCAATCACTTCACCCACCCCTCCATCGGCATAGGGGTGAGTGGATAATGAGTGAATTAACATTTTTCGGTGAACTATCCCTTTAACCTGGTACAAAAAACGCATCACATAGTCACTTAAGATGGGTGTTTACATAAGATGTTATCTCATAAATGTGATAAAGCATCACTCACGCTGCAGTTTTAAACTTTAATACTTACTTGTATGTGTGGAAGAGAGTGAATATGTGGGTGGCAAGAGTCAACCAACCGATACTCTCAAGTGTGCTTCTAGCAATAATGAAAAAATCCGTATGAGGGTAAAAGAAATAAAACAGTAAACATGTTAAGATGTGGCGACTGTATGATCCCTTCAAACAGATTGTTCAGTGCTCATACAGTTGCTTTGTCCACCTGGGAGATGAATGGGTAAATATCAATTGGCTCAGAAGCTCTTAGATGTTTGATTGGCAGTGACCTACAAATACAGCGTTTCTGTGGAGAGTCTGTATTAATATGTCGGTCTTCTGTTGCTACGTAACAATCAGTTAACCTGCCGATGTTAGAAAGATTGTATTTTTCTGTACTTCTTTCAGAAATGTTTTCAAAAACAGTTACCTGCAGTCAGTTAGTGAGCTTGCTTACATCGAGAAGATTTTACAGGTTTCAGAGCAGATCTTTTCCAGACATTTAGACCACAGACTTACAAAAAAGTAAAAAAGTAAAACGCATATCCATTTCTTTCCACTATCCTGAAATGAATCCTATGTCCATGGTTTAGCCAAACTATAGTTTCATCATCAGTGTAAGATAAGTGTGCAGGTATAATACAAACATGTTAATTATTGTTCTATAATTCCAAGCTATAGGGTGAGTTTAAACTTGTCCACACCCTCATGTCTTTGGGCGACAGGTACTCCAAGATGGTGACCCGTCGGCGAGCTTTGTGTGTGGTTCTGCTGTGCTGGGTGGGCTCTGTTCTGTCTTCCTTCGCGCAGTTCATCGGCTCGGATATCCTCGACACCTGGAGAAGGGTTGGCACTGGTAAGGACACAACTGGCCTCGGGCTGGATGGCAACTGGACGACCTCTTCACCCCATCTTACCACTTCCCCACCCCCTAAGTACGACCACGACCGCAAGATCATCGGGAAGTACCTTCCATACGGGGGCTTCCTATCCAAGTTTTATGTGGAGGACATGAGCAACTTCACCTATGCTGAGATTCACAGCAGCCACTGGGGAGTGTGTGCTCCCGACGCTATTCTCAGTCCCCAATTCCTGGTCTATGTACATGGGATGACAGTGTTCATGCTGCCCGTGCTGTGCCTGCTGGTCATTTACCTTGATCTGCTATGCATGAAGCCCAGGAAGACCCCTTTTAGTCATACAGACCCTCCAAAATATGACTCCCACCAGGTCCGCTTCCTGGCTCTGTCTCTCTCCCTTTTAGTCCTACTGTGCCTGCCGATCCACATTATCCATGCTCTCTTGCTTTTCACCCCCAGCATCAATCTTCCTGCCTGGGCTCATGCAGTTGCCCTCTTCCTCTTCCACCTGTACGACCTCGTGCCCCAGATCCTCTTCACTCCTCCGAGGAAACAAGTCGCGGAGGAACGAGCAACCTTCCCTCTTTCTGTTCCCACTGCAGGTGGAAGGCTACCTGCAGTGGCTCAGTCCAGACGCAAATCTGTCCGAATGGCCCTGTGCGAAGCGGTGCAGGTGGCTCCGTGGTTTTCAGCCAAACACTCCCTGAAAGCCAAAGTGTGCCCAGAGGTCTGAGATCTTGACCCAGTGGAAGATGTGGGAGGTTAGAAGCAGCTAAATAATCTTCCTATCGCAATGTTTCCTTGGTGATTTGGTTGTATAAGTGTTCAGATGAAATGACTTGTGGACCGAGGAAGAATAAATATAGCATATTCGTGTTTGTTGTTGGCTTTTTAACTAATCAGCGAGCTCATGCACAAACATTATGCATAACTCGCAAATGAAAAGGCCAGTTAATTATCAGGTCCCACACCAAATGTCAGTGAGAAAATTAAGTCTCCAGATGACGACTGCTATCCTGATCACAGATGTCTGTTTTCTTTGACTGCTCTTCCTGTGGGTCTCATTCTAAGCCTATTTTAAGACTCCGCTAAGCCAACCACCAGTAATGTAGATATGTAAGTGACAGCGTTTAATTAAACATTCGGTAATAACATGGTGGTCCAGGGAGGACGCCGCATTGTAGGGAAAACATAATTAACCTGGTTATGACACAATCTTCATGGCTGTTTTGATTAAACGTGTGAATACAATGTGACGCTCTCTTGTAATAAAAGGGCCCTGCTCACACTAATTGGATTGTTCATCTTGAACCGTGTTGGTGTTAGAAATCACTGATGGAGAAAAAAGGAGTAATCTATCTATTTCTGCATGGAACATGGCCGTGACAGTCAACAAGTTCTTGTCTGGCTTCTTCTTTTGTCTCCATTGATCGTGGACTGTTTCGCTCCGTTTCCCTCCGCTCAGAGTTTAGAAGTATTGCTTGCAGAGCTCTTTCCCAGCTCTTTTTTTACAGATCTTCATGTCATGTTCCATCTCCTCCTTATGTAGCCCAGCATATGAGTACAGTGTGTCTTCCATCACTGCAAAAAAAAAAATCCCTCAGTAGGAAACATTACTGAAACACAGATCTGGTAAAGATCTGTCCTCAGCTTCCCTAGTGTGACAGCCCATTCAATTATTCTGTCTGCCTGAAAGCTTCCTGATTACGCTAGGCCTCGGCACACTCAGCCACCTCAATCAATGCCTCATGCTACGCTGCCGCTCTGTGCAAACCAGCATCCTCTAGGGTCACGATGGTCGACATTAAAAAAATGGACACAACTGTGTATAATGCACCATGTAGCCACCAGAAATATAGAGAGTTTGTGTTTGGATGCACTGTGATATTTACTGCAACTCGTAGAAATGAAATACGATTGTCATAAATGAGTCGTAAATGGGGAGCTCTCTGATGTGAACCCGTTCCAGGACGTTAATCTGTGAAACTAGCACCAGGGAGAAAAGCGTAAGTTATTCATAGACTTCTTCTCCTCATTATTGGTCGGATTATGGTGCATTCACTGCACGTCGTAAGGTTTGGGGGGAATACAGCTGACTGTTGTCTGGCTTGTCTCCGTCTAATTTTTGCTCATGTCCATTGATTTGATAATCACCCTCTATGATCGCAGTGGTGGTCTGATTGTCATCAGGTCCAGCAGCTGAACTGTATCATTGTTATGGTCAGATAATGGCCGGTTTCCCAGGATGCAACAGTGTAAGCGGTTACAGGATCATTAACTAACCAGCAGTAAACACGATGAATTTCAAAATGATCAAAATCTTTGTCTATGATAAACAAACAAAACTATTCCTGAACTAAAGTTTACTTTGGTGATGAGTTTAGTTTGTTCCTGTGAGGAGAAACAGAAATAGCTTCAACAAACACAAGCAGCCTGAGTGCTGTGAATCCCACAGGAAAACAAACCTTTTTAAGGACACACTTCTGTTTTGAAGACATAAAGGGACAATATTCCCAGTTTTATTACCCATCGACCACAGAGGATCTGATAGCGGGAACAACCTGTGCTACGTTTGCGTCACCATAAACTGAAGATATGTCTCGTGTTGACTTGTGCCTGAATTGTTTGCCGGCCACAGTGTCAACTCATGCTGGTAGCGCCTGGCAAGTCCATTACTTTGATTGCCATTTGACAATCTGTCTTTATGACAGGCGACCGTGGAGCCTTGCCATCGATGCAAGAGAAACACATCGATCTATCACATTGTGACCTCCGGCGGCTTTCAAATTTAGCCCTGTGCACAGATGGACATGTTGAGTGCTTCTCGACAGAATCGGGTATTGATTGCATGGAAGTTAATGGCAGCGCCATATTTTTCTGTGTGCATCTGACTCAACCCTCCTGTCACCCTTTCTCCCTCGCTATCTGTTCCTTATGATTCATTAGCAGCACCACAGAACCTTCTGCTTTGTTTATTCTATTTATTCTGAACGAGCTGTCACTTACAACCGGCTCCTCCGCCTTCATCTTTATCTCCCCACCTATAACTCCACCACTCCCCATTGATCTAATCATAGGGCCTGTTCTCTTTTCACGTGATATCAAAAACGGCATCTGTTAATTACACAGTAAAATACACCCAAGAAAAAAAAAACAGCCTGATACCGAAGATGATTTTTGGAATCTTTTTTTTTTTAATTTTGTCGTGCTTTGTATCTTTCCCCTATAAAGAAATAGTTAGCTATATATCAACAATGACACATGGACTCTAAAATAAACAAGAGTGAAAGACAGGAGAAGAGACGACTAGGCACAGGAGACGAAGAGAGAGAGAAAGACTGGGAGAGAGAGGAAAGGTAAGGTAAGGTAAAAGACAGCAATTTCTCTACAGTAGAACCAAAAATAAAAATCATGGGAAGTGTACATTTCTTCAACATTTACAATTATAATAATAACAACAGCAATAATAATAACAGTAACAACAATCATAATTGTTCAAATAATAATTATAATAATTAATAAAAAAATCAATAAGACCTCTGGTTTCTCATAAAGACAAACTTTTTTTTTTTTATTCTTTTCTTTTTTTCTTTAAAGATCACTGGACAGTAGTTTGTTCGGCTTTGCACCTCTATAGGCTAATATTCTGTGTTAGTATAGTTGCTTCATAATGATATTCAATAGTAAACATTTTTCTTATTTCTTAAAAGTTTCATTTTATGTTTTAATTTATGTTGCTGTTCATTTTTTATACAAATAATGAATTCAGAGATATGTATACTTGTTCTGTCGATGTGTTCACTGTACGTATGAATGTGTGCATGTATCTGCATGTGTGTGGTAGCATTCAGGAAAAAAACATCCATTTCCTATTCCCATTCATTCCTTTTGCTATTGCTCCCCTTGCCCTTCTTAATAAGACTTTTAAACCTTTTTATCCTCTTAATGACATTCTAAAATAATTAAGCTTTTCTTTAATGCCTTAGCAAGTCATATTCCTTTCTTCTTTGTCGGGAACGCAGCCCAACACTAATCCTTTCATTATTAGGAGCCAACAATGGAGGAGCGATTGAGGGAGCGGCGGACGGAGAGAACAAGAGATATAAGGGAGAGGGAAGAGGACGGTAACAGGTGAGTGGAGAGGAAGAAGGAGTAAATTAATTTTCCTCACTACTGCAGCGAGAGTGAAAATACAAGTTATTGGCAGATCACCCAACAGGGGAAAGCAAAAGAGGACAGTTAGCTTGTTCATAAAGTATGGATCCTTCCCGGGACTCTGGGCTTACACACTCCAGTGTTGTTATGGAATTATATATGAGCGACGCTCTGTAGGCAAGATGCTTTGGCAATTTCTACAAAATTTCAATTTTCTAGCACCGGCTGCTCGATAGCTCCTGGTCAACTCTCCCCGGTTCCCCCCCCATCCCTCCTCGCACACTGGCTGCCTCTGTCTCCGCAGGTTAAAGATTGAGCTTTGTGAAATGGTTTTCTCCAGGCACGGAATTATAGCAGTCATCTGCCTCTAATTCCGCTTCCACTTTGGTGGCTGCACGGGCGGAATGCCAGTTTTCTTTGTGCTCCCTGCTTCCCTCTCGATCAAAATAATTACGGCATAATTCCGTTATTGCCTACATGCACCTCACCCTCCCTCCCCTCTCCCCCCCGCTCGCTCGCTCTCTCCATTCCCCCCCCCGGTTTCTCCTGCTTACATTATATGGCACATTCGTTAATGGCTGGTGGGTCTATAGGCTCTCGCTTTCTCAGTCTGTCTCTGGGTCTGTGTGTGAGTGTGTGTGGAGGATATGGGCTGGAATGGAGCAGGATGGACTGGCTGTGTGCGGAATCTGTATACAGTCGTTTTTCAGAAGGCTGCCTGTTATGGCGCATTGTGTACAAGTGTGTTTGTGTGTGTGTGTGTGTGTATACTGTATATAAGGAGGGAGACGGGGAGGGGGAGGGATGGAGGGCTGAGGTCAGAAGAGAAGGGGACTTGGATGGGCTACAGTAGGTACTCCTTCTTGCCCTGGCTGGCGTCATTCCCATTGAGGAAGGCTTCCTGCACCTCACCATGTTCATCCAACCCACTGGCCTCATGGGTAAGATAGGAACCTGGATGAAAAAGAAAGAGAGAGAGACACAGAGAGAGAGAGAGAGAGAGAGAGAGAGAGAGAGAGAGAGAGAGAGAGAGACGAAGAGGGAGATCGGAGGGGGAAGGTTAGTTGGCAAAGCGTCATGATCACTCCAGTGCCATGCAGCATTATCAAAACAATCAGCACAACATATATTATTGAGTACCATACCTGTGAATGATTAATTCATTAGTTAACTGATTGTTAGGTCAATACCAAGCAAGAATAGGCTCTCGGGTACGATACGAGCCTACCAGTAGATATTAAAAAAAGGTAGGGGGTGGGTGGATGTGTGAATAGGAGAGACAGAAGAGGAGAGAGTAGAGGTGGAGAAGACAGTAGAGAGAGCACCAGACAGGGAGGGAGGAGAGATTGGCAGAAAAGGGTGGAGGGAAGGTTAGGTGCGCGAGAACAACGGCACGTGCATCACTCAGAAAACCCATCAAATACATTTGAACGCCCCGCAGGTTGGTATGATTAATGATTCGGTGCCGTGCAGGTTACAGAGGGTGAGAACCTCGCAAGTCATCTTCCTGCCGGAGTGTCCCTTCACTCCAGGGGTGAGTGACACTCTCATTCTCCCTACCAAAGAGGTTGACTGGCGTGCTGACAGTCACGGCAGGCAAGGGACAAAGCCCTAATGGCCCTGTCTCAACACTGATTGGTTGTAATGGCCCTGTCTCTGCGCTGATTGGCGGTCAAGCCATGCAGAATGTTAACTGACGGCCTGTCTAGCCATAGGGTAAGTAATGGCTGTTTGCAGCCGGCTACACTGTTCCAGGATCATTTCTTGGCAGCTGCGGTGCAGTCAAAAGGCTGCCAAAGTGAGGGCACTTAAAAAGATAGGGAATGCAGGAAGGCTGCTTTTAATAGATGAACCTTGATACACTAACATATAATCATAAAACATAGGACCACTCCTATAATTCCCACCCCACCCTATCTCTGCCACTATCCTGGCCAAGGTCGTCCATCACGGGCCGTGCCCGACTGGAGAGGAGCATCCCATCCTGATCTGCTTTGAGCTGACAATTTTACACCTTCAGTTTAAAAGATTACTTCGAAGAATCTGGCAATAGCTGGTCTCCAGTGATTTTTTTTTTTTTTTTACGGCAGAAATGAGAAAGCATGCCTGTGAAAAATGTGATAAAATATTCTGAGTGCCAAGATATGCCCCCTGCTTGAGAGAGAAACTTTTGTGTAACTCGTGTGTGCGAGTGTGTGTTACCTTTCTGCCGGACGGAGCACCAGATGGTGACGATGAGGACACAGATGACGGTGAAAACCAGCAGTGCCAGAACACCACCTATCACTGCGTATGGCACAGCGCTGTGAGTCTCCACCACTGCGCCAGGATCTGGGAGGAAGAACAAGAGAGAGGCGATTAAAAAACGTGTGTGAGGCTGGAGCGAGTGGTGCAAAGTGAAACTATGGAGATAAAGGGAGAGAAAATGGAGTCAAAGATCAAAAATGAAATAAATAAAAGCGAGAGACAGAAAGTGCATTAAAAACACCAGTGTGGGAACCCTAACCCTGTGGGAGAGAGCACATAGGAGCAAGAAGAGAAGTCGATATCTTCCACCCAACTTACATTATCACCTTTCATCGCCCCCCACCCCCCCCACCCCGCCGCGCACAGAATGCCAGACAGTCATATATTGGAGAAATGAGGAGAGAGAATAAAGAAATAAGAATGTCAGCCTGTAAAAACCCCACTCCAGCCAAGCACCTGTCAAGAGAACAATGCATTTTGAATGAGGGGACTTTCAGCGTGTTTACACGGCAGGCAGCGCAGCGCTGGGAAATGGAATCAAACACTTTAGCAAAAGACGAGTCCAGAGAAATAAAAAGATAAGACAGACAAATTAAATTCTCTGACATTTTTGTAATATAAAATCGCAGCAGTGGTTATGTAGAAGTTATTTGGTTGTTTTTTTTTAACCAACTTTACAGACTGATTTAAAGTAGAAAAGAAAAAATACAAAAACAGAGGAAATGGAAAAACTGTAGGTTAGTGATGCATTGATTAGTAGATGAAGCAATTAATCAAATGACGGACAAATTTCAATAATTGATTTTCGATTTAAGACATTTATCAAGGAAATATGCAAAATATTTACTTATTTCAATTTTGGCAAACATGAGGATTTACTGCTTTTCAGGATTGGTTTTATATCAATTTAAATTTAATAAAGTAATATAACAAATTGACTGTTGACGAGGAAAGAAAGACAGAAAAAACAACAACTCTGAAGTCATCACCTGAGAACGCTGGTTAATTGTGATGCAAAGTTTTCTGTATTTTCTGACATGGACTAAACTATGAATCGATAAGTTTCAAAACTAATCAACAGCTCAACTGTTTGCTGCAGCCCTTCATAGAGCAACACTTAAGAAACAGATTGGGTTCATGCAGATACTGTGCAGGTCTCTGTGCAATTTCACCAAGAAATATTATCTGACAAAGCAGGCGATTGAGTTCAGGGATACAGAGAAAGAGACAGAAACGTTTAGTAAAGTACAAATTAAGATAATCTTTGAGTCTGCACTTAAATACTGAGACTGAGTCCAAGTTGCTGACGCTAATAAAAAGCCTCTTTTTTTGATGGCGCTGGCGGGGTGTTGTGTAAGAGCTGGTGAGGCCAACAGCAGGCAAGAACACTGCGTTATTGATGCAGCTCCTGGAGCGTGACAGAGCGGATTTAAAACACATATCATTAATACAGTGCTAACATATAAGATCAGGAGAGGAAAGAGAGGGTGATGGAGGAGAGGAAGGAAAGGAAGAGACTGAGCCTACCTGGTCCCATATAACAAAGTATATTTCCTTTCTTACTTAGGGACTTTTTTCATGTATCTGTACTTTAATAAAGTAGATTTACTTTTACCTTTTACTCCACTCCATATATCAGCATATACGTATTTACTCCACTTAATGTTTACAGAGCATTGTGTTGCATGATCATATTATGTAAAAAAAATAATGAGATGGGAATTGATCCATTGATCCAATCAGAGTGACCAGGCAACATTAGACCCGCCTCCTGCAGCAGCAGCATCACTGTTGAACAGAAACATCTGAGATGGATTTGGAAGAGGCCTCCACCACGAGCCATAATGATGTAGTAGATGGTGGCATTAAGGAATAGATAAATTCAGCAAGTACTTTAACGTTAAATACTTTGAATATATTCAAAGCAATACTAGTAGTTTTTATACCTTAAGATAACAGCTTCAAAATCATTTTCATGGTACACAAACTTGTCTGAAGTTGCTTCAGCACTCTCTAACTTTGACTTACTTTTTACTACTTTGACTATATACATTATGTGGTACTTTTACTTTTATATTGTTGTTGATTCATTTGTACTTTTAGTAAATGTTTGAGTTCTTGCTCCACCACTGCTGATCCACATGATCAACTGCCGGCGTGTGTGTGTCTGTGTGTGATAAAGTTTATACCTGTGCATCTGCAGGAACACTGATAGGATCAAGCAGAAGGCTCAAGCAATATTTCAGAGGGAAATGAAAAAGCAAGCACTCGGTTCTTAATCCACTGGCGCCCAAAGCTCCACACAAAATGACTGGCGCTATCAGAAAAGAATGTTGTTTCTCTCAGGAGCCCCTCGAATGACACATCACCATCGACCAAATGTTCCCCAAACAGTTCAACCCGCAGCTTTTATGACTCTCGATGACATCTGTGCCCAAGCCCAGCAGGTGAACAAGCTCCAACCGCCACAGACGGCCGCCATAGCTGTAGCAGAAGAACAAGAGGGATGCTGTCGCTCCCTTTGCTTCATCCCTTCTTCAAGGAAACAGAGAGCGGCCGAAGGTGTGGAGATAAAGAGGAGATACCATGACTGTGTTAGTGTGAGTGTATGTATGAGATAAATAGATATAAAAAGGGGAAAGTGTGTTTTATATGCACGTGCACACACATTCTACTACTTCTATCTTAGTGAGGATTCTCATTGGCATAGTACATTCCCTAGCCCCCCACCCTAAACATCCAAACTAAATGCCTCACCCTAACCTCGACCTATTTCTAACCCTTAACCCTCAAACAGTCCATGAGGATTTCACTTTCCCAAAATGTCCTCACTCTGTAAGGTCTATGTTTAAAATGGTCCTCACAGAGGTATAAGTACACATGTACGCACGCACATACACACGCATGCACGCACACAGTCGCAGCAGTGTCACACAGTTTCTTTCTCCTGCTGCGTAACACTCCTAGGATTAGACAGCTACCGAGACCCCTGCGCTCTCTTTCTGTCTGTCCATCTTTCCTTCAGTCTGTCTTTCTTTTTTTACATCTGTCTGTCTTTCTATCCTTCTGTCTTTCCTTCCTTCCTCCCTTTACCCTTTTTCTGCACGTGTGTGTGTGTGTGCAGATAAATATGTTTGTGTAGCATCTTCTTAGTCCTCCAGAGGCCGGTGTCAGTCAGTTAGAGGTTGAATGTGCTGCCAGTTCCTTAAACTCTTAACACAGATTCATTAATAGTACCCACCAAGCACCAAGGGACCCACCCCAAACCACGCACGCACGCACGCACGCACAAGCACGCACGCACACACACACACACACACACACACACACACACACACACACACACACACACACACACACACACACACACACACACACACACACACACACACACACACACACACACACACACACACAAATGCTGACTGGGCAATGTGTGTGTGTGGGGTGCATCAAACAGGCAGTGATAAGAAAGCGAGGGAGAGTGGGTGGTTGTGCATGATGCATACCCAAGTGTCTGCAGACGCACGTACGCTCATGATGCAGGGCAAAGGAAGGTTGCAGCAGAAACAGGGTGTGCACAGGCCACCTGAGAGCCATCAAATGAGTTGGGGAGTAGGAGACACTGAAGGAGAGCAGGAAAGGACGAGGAGAGAGATGGAGTGTGGCGGAGACAGAATAGAAAGGTGTACATGTGCGTTACCTTTCGGGTCCAAGGCCAAGCTGGATGTTAGGAGGGTTGGGGTGATGGAATGGGAGGTGATATGTTGAGTGGAGGTGGGAGCGGGAGGGACCGAGGTAGTGACTGACACATTATCTACAGACAGACAGGGAATGGGATAACACACACACATACACAAATACTATTATCTACAACATGCAGTGACATTTCCACACAGGCATTATTGCAGGGTTTTATAGCAAAGTTACTACTGCACATAAAACAGGAAGGGAGCTTTATTATAGCTGAATATTAAAGAGGCTCTGGTTCAGGATCCTGCTTGATAATCAGTGGACGACTCGTCTCTTCCAGTGAGTTCAGATAAGCAGGCACACATGTAAAACACATTAAATGGAAGAAAGACTTATTTGAAACACGCTCTTCAGCAGTTGAGGCCGATGCCATTTCACTACCAGAGACAAATGTTACTAATTATTTCCCCAAATTGAATGTGCGAAATGGAATCGATCTCGACCCCTGACAAGCGATAAAGACGGCGGACAAATGAAGTTCTCCGGAGGATCTCTGTACACCGGCTGCTGGGGTTAAAAAATGTTTACTATGGGTGAGACATGCTTTAAAACAGCGTCTGAGGAGAATTACACCTGGCAGACTGACATTCATCTACGAGACAAATGGAATGTATAGGAGCACGCTCTCCATCACTGACACACTTTCTGTGGTACAATGGCAGGAGAGACAAAGACATTGCCTGTGACAGATGCATTCCCAGTGGAACAGCGTCATGCAGGGACTGTCTCATTCAGTGCTGAACAATAGCTTGGATCTTGACACATTCTCCAAATCAATGGCTGAGGCACAATGGTAGGTAGAGAGGTAGAAGGAGACAAGTTCCTATTGCCGCTAAAGACAAAAATAATGGCTGTATGAGTGTATGTGTGTGTGTGTGTGTGTGTGTGTGTGTAGGAGTGAATAACATGCCACTTCATCAAACAATCTATCAAAAACCACAATGTACGACAAAGTACTCTACGTACTCATCTAAGGACATACACAGTTTAACATACACACAGCTTTTTCTAAATATATGAAAGCATTCGCACACACACACACACACCCATACTAATTATTAATTGCCCACGCACAGATATACTCTATAATATACTCACAAAAGCTTGCAAACACACACACCACACGCTGCCCTTTCTGCTCAGGAGTAATTTATTGGTAAGTATTCCTCCGTCTCTTCCCTTTCTCCCACTGGCCCTGAGATCATCAATCTCTTTTTGCACTCTTCTTGTGTCAGCACTATACCTCCCCTCTCCCCCCCTTTTTCTTCCTTTCTTCAAGTTCTGCCTAGGTCGTCTTCCCTCTGTAAAGAAATGTACATAATGTATATTGTGGAAAAAGGGGAGTTTTCTTGGAGAGAAAAAGTGAGAGGGAGAGGAGCAGGTAAATCGCACCAGTCAGAGAGAAAAGAGAAGTTACCCTACAGTTACCTAGGTGTGTGTGTGTATGTGTGTGTGTGTGTGTGCTGATGCTCTCTTGTACAGTATGTTGCACGTGTGTGTGGACATATGTATGTGTGTGTATGTGGCTGTCAACTGAGCCTAAGGCCTGAGGATTAATGGCCGGGGTCGCTGCACTAATTAAGTGGACTCTGATGAATTTCTCTTGACTATCCCGGACAACCTAAAATAGTTTTTCCTCACTAATTCTAACTTTTCCTTATCTTTCCACCACCATCTCTCGCTTCTCTTAAACCAAGCGCTCTTCCCTCACTTGCACCCCCCTTCCCTCCCCTCTTTCCCTTGCCTTCATTCGACTACTTCTCTAGTTTTATTCCTCAGTGACTACATTACCCCACTGCCTCTCTTCAACTTAATTAAGGGGAATGCTGTACAGCGGTCGTTCTCTTGGCCGATAGCGTCCTTTTTCCCCCCACATCATATTGTTATTCATTAACACTATATGGCTGCCAATCAGGCACAAAGCCCATGTTATTTCCAGGGATGGATGTGGCGGCACTTGCGATAATGACGTTTCTCCTTGTATCTAATTCTTGCAGAAGTGCGCCTGAGGATACTGCGCCACCATTTTGGACGAGGCCCCTTACGCTTTCATGTTCACTGTCTCTAATTATAAGGGCCTTGCCCAGAGCAGCAGTGTCTCCAGTTGTCAATCAGAGTGCGTCAGCGTTAGATGTTTGGTCAGAGGTTCACCGCCGAGGCTGTAAAGGCCAGCGCTGATTGTCTCAGACACCGACAGAGGCGCAGTGTCATGTGTTGAGGGAAAGAGAAGTGAAGACTTTTCTTCTCAAACTAAATTGACTCTGCTTTATCTGCGTCTGGCTTCCTCTGACACCTTTTTTTTTTCCATTTTCATTCTGTTTTTGAAAGTCTCACTTCATTAAATGGTTGGTCTGTGTTTTTCATTCCAATTACCCTGACAGCTCATTACAACAGTGGAGGAGGCCGAGAGTAATCCCTGATCACCTAGTATCCTTCTTCATCTCACATGTATCCATCCTTTCATCCCTCTATCACTCTCCTTTACTTTACATGAATCTCTCTATAAAACTATTAGTTTCTATGTTCTTACCTTTGCTTACTGCCTGAAATATTCACACACAGTCATATACACATGCAAAAGTTTATTGCATATATGCAAACACTAACAGTTCTCTCCATCTCTACCTCTATCTTCCCCTCCCTCCATCTCCCATACTCTCTCATGCAATTCAATTCTAATGGGTTTTATTGGCTTGGCGATTCATCTGAGTGCAGCGGCTCACTTCAATTACATAAGGGAGCCCTCCGGGCTTTCAGCAGACAATCAGCAGCATTCTCCTCCCTCCAGTCACATGCATTTACGTGCACCTTCATGTATATACACAAATATAAAAAAATCCAATTTCTCCTAAACAATGGTGGCAGAGATGAAATAACCATCAGAGGGCACATTCATTTGGAATTGTGCAGATTGTTGTGTGTATGTGTGTATGTGTGTGTGTGTGTGTATGTGACTTATTCAAAACAATTCCTCCACTTTACATCATTAGTAACTTTCTGAAAGTTGCAGAAAGTTAATTTCATTGCACTAACTCATGCACACACCTACTCGCACGCAAACAAGAAAGGTCTCACATTCTTCACTAAATCATAAACTCATTTAACTGCATGCACAACACACTCTCTCAGACACACACACACACACACACACACACACACACACACACACACACACACACACATACACACAGAGAGTTACATGTACACACAAGTGTGACCAGTTAAATAAACCTCAGCTTCAATCTATCACGTCTTTGCCTTGGCCCGGGCTCCCTGGTGACTTTTCTAACTCTGTTCTCCTTCTCCAGAACTAACCCAGTGACAAAGCCCCCCCCCCAAAAAAACACCTGCAACAAATTGGCAGCCACTTTTGCACGTTTGTGCTCGGTGCAGACCCTGATGGCAGATAACTCTCACAGAGGGAAGGCTGAAACGAAACGAGAGAGCGAGAGAGATGAGAGAGCGCCGGTGGTTTTTCTGCACCTGCGATAAAATGGTTTATTTTCTGCTGACTCATCCTTTACGACACAGTCCTCCAGCGCTCCCACTTTTCCCCCTCGCTTCCACTCCCCCAGTGCACCTTGGTATTCCCTCTGGTAACAGTGTGGGAGCCAACTGAAGTGACAGGCAGTGGAACTGAACGTTAACCTGCGTTCAACCTCCATCGTCCTTCTATCTGTCTTTTCATACCTCCCTCCCTCGCTCACTCACCCCTTCTATCCATCCATTCCAAACCCCCCACTCAGTCCGACTGATTTCTCCCTCTGCCCTTTTCCCAGAAAGCAAGGCCCTCTATGAGTAAAGAGACTGAACTGCAGCTGAACCGAGAACGAATGGCAAACATGGTGGCAAGGTGAGAAAAAGTTGAAAGGGTGTGGGAGGAGTGGAGAGGCGGAGAGGAAGAGAACAAGAGGCGTAAAAGAGGAGAGAACAGCTGGCAGAGTAAAAGAAAGCAAGGATGTTAAGGAATGGAATGGGGGGAGAA
The DNA here is from genome assembly GCF_022539355.2 of Hippoglossus stenolepis. Classification (NCBI taxonomy): domain Eukaryota; kingdom Metazoa; phylum Chordata; class Actinopteri; order Pleuronectiformes; family Pleuronectidae; genus Hippoglossus; species Hippoglossus stenolepis. Next base: position 19,535,000 of record NC_061490.1, read on the forward strand.
CAGTAAAAAGGAGAGAAAGGAAAAGAGAGATGGAGAAACAAGAGGAGCAAGAGAGGAATGAGGCTTTATCGTCTTTCTCTCACTAAATCTTCAGAAGTTTGTTAAAAAATAAGATATTATTTTAATTAGATAATTATTATTATTCTCTATTTGAGAGTTATTATAAGCTACTGACAGCTACTGTAATAATGTGGGTGCTGGAATGAAAGAAAGCACACTGCAGATATGTGTTAGAGCGATGAGTCATCTTAACATATTTTACAGCTCGGGATCATATTTATTTTTGAGTATTGACTGATGAACCTATTTAACGATATTTGATGATCAGAAACTAACACTTCAGCAACACTAAATTGAATCATCCACGGTGGTTTATTTGCATCGACAGTGATGTGGCTGACACGCAGTTTGCAGTTATGCAACATTTACATAGACAAGCATATCACTGGGAACATTATAGTCTAAATGCAGTGACTTTCAGCCGTCTAGAGATTAATATGATGGCTGAATCAACAACTCTGAGCTCTTTGAGATAAGGTGCGAAACAATCTGCCCAGTGGGGGGTTACTTTTTTCTTTTTGAAATACAGCAAACCACCACTGATACGGGGCTACAAGAGGAGGATTTAAAAGCTGATTGCTGTAAATCCATGGTGCAGAGCAGAGGGGCTGCGCCCGGCTTATGCTGGTTATGTGGATTTCTGGTCTTTTATGGATTTTGGTCAAAGCTAAATTCTTTACTTTAAACACACCCCAAAAACGAGAGGATTAGAAGAGAAAAAAAGGAGCGATAAATCAAATTAATGGCCAGCACAGAGCGACATGAAGAAGATAAATGGTGAAATGTGGGAAGGAAGAAATGGCACGGAGAAAAACAAATGAAGGCACCAGCTAAAAAATGGTGATGCAGAAAGCTGAAGAAGTGGGAAAGAGACAGAACATTTGTCTACAGACGTGGCGACGCACAACAAAGCTCGACGTATCGAACCTTCTAGGATGGAGAAGGAGAACGAGAGACAGAGGAGGGGAGAGAGATGGGGGAGTGGGTGGGTTTGTCACCTTTCATCGTGCCACTGTTGCCACCCTTGATGCCTGTGGAAAGCTGCCATTATGTGTGCCGTTTGATGCTCGGCGCGCTTGTACATGAGTGCGATTGTTGATTGTGTGTGTGTGTGTGCGCGCATGAGAGAGAATGGGAGTAGTGTGATGGATAGATGAGGGGGCGCAAACCAAAAGCAGTCTGAAAATGTTACATAAGATTTCATGTCTTTATTCCCTCCATCCACCCATTTCCTTCTGATCTGCAAATCAGGCACAACGGTGCAATGACACGGGCTGCCAGCAGGGGGGTGTAGATCAAAAGGGCAAACCTGCCGAGTGGCAGTGGTGTACATGCAATTAGGGCAAACCACAAACGTATTGGATGCTGTAGAAGCCTCTAATGATGAGCTAGCATTGCAATTTAGCTTTGCTGCTGTTTCATTAAAACCTCACTGTTCTTATTTTGTTCTTATTCAACTGCAGCTTTACTCAGTTGTTTAATATGCAGATTAGATGACATTTACAAAACAGGATCCTTAAACTTGCTTCAAACTCGGAGCCAAAGTTTGTCACATTTCCCGAACAATGTGGCGCCGTCACCCTCTTTGAGCCACGGGGTGCAGCCTATCTGGGTCAACCTTCATTAAGAATTTAGCCGCAACACTGAATCTAGGAGCAACATCTTGCAAAACTTATAAAACCTAACAACAAAAAGCCCTTAACCCGCTATCTTCCTCCTGCTCGGATGCATTCGCTCAAATCAAAGTTAATTTGACTGAATTTTAACTGCAACAGATGTTGTTTATAGCCAACTGTTGCCATGTAAAATCCAAAAATCAGGCAGATTCAGCAGTGTGTGTTAATGAGTTTTCTGATTCTCTTGCGTGTCAGCTTGTATTATGAAGTTGTGAAAACATCTAGTATCTTTATGTATTGCACTTTAACTTGTTCTGAATTCCTTTTAGAGAGGAGTGGGTCACAGGGGAGATGATAAATGGGTTATTTACGAGAGGTAGCCTGAATAATGATGTTGGTGACTAGTATCAGAGCACTGTGGCCAACATCCTCCTGTGGGATCAATACCTCTGCTGACTCAATTGCACAGGAGGTTCAGCAGAGGTTTCCTGCTGTGTACCAAATCAGGAAAACAAGAAAAGCTTAAAGACAAATGAGACAAGCGTCAAGATTTAATGGATGTGTTGCCTGGTGCCAGAATAGCCAGACTCCAAAGACACTGGGAAGATAAAAAAGGATCAATAGAATTCAAAAGATTAAAAAAAGAAACAACAAACATTATCAAAACACAAGGACGAGAAATGTAACAGACAAAAGATTCAATGAACGTGAAATTATTCAGAACACTTGACAATTGACAACATGAAAACAACAAAGGAAAAAGATCAATTGGAAAAAAATATTTTAAAAGTAATGGTGGAAATTCTGAGAAAACTTTCAGCAAATAATTAACCGGTAGCCATGGTTACTCACCATACACCAGTAGGGTGTAATGATCGGCGGCACGTCCGTAGTTGTTCTGGGCCTGGCACAGGTATGTCCCGTTGTGTGATTGGCTGAGACGGGAAATCTGGAGGGTGGGGCCGGAGATCTCTGCCCTCTCAGGTAAAGTGTCATTAATCTTTGACCACTGAATGTTCCTGGGCCTGGTGGAAGCAACAAGAGAGAAAACCAACACATCTAATAAACCGATTGGCTGGAGATTTGTGACATTCAGAAAACACTTGTTACTAATGACACCAGTGGCTGTTCAGTGAACTGGAGTCAGCTTCCAGTTGCCCACACTTCACATAACACACATTGAATTTGATTGACTGGAATCATGTTGATCTTTGAGGTACCTGAGGTTAATAGTTAAACTATATTTGAGACTATAGAATATACTTGACTCTCCAGCTCTGGCACAGCACTAAATGGATGAGTGAAGATAGGTCTGGTTATGTGAGACTAATGTTAAGCATTATATCTTTTTTCCGCTCGCTAAGTGGCACGATGGGCTTGAGAAGTTAAACTGATCCATTCTCGCTCGATGATAAAGTGACTGCACATAGAGACTTGTGATTAGTCAGCGGTGCCAATCACTGCTCGTCTCTCCTTCACTGCTCCGTCATATAGAGCTAAATTAGCTGGATGTTAATGCTAATGTTAAGAGAACATAACACACTTCATTATCCATCTGATCATTTAAATCACAACTCTCATTTTGCTGAATGGATGGGTTCATGTTTCAGCACAGTCTTTTTATATTGTCAAGTAATGTCATGCAGGGGTCCGACAGTGGGTTAACAACAATAATACTCAATTAACATTGGTTATGAACAGTTGATAAGAATGGGATGGGTAATATAAAAACTGCATATAATCCCATAAAATCTGTAAAGTAACAGGTTCTAAAGAATATTCATTTGTTTGGTGTTGGGAGCTTGTCATTGACACACAATACAGGAAGTGTAGGTCTTAAAGCCTCTATTCAGGAAGGCAGTGGTTTTGTTTAAAATTAGAGGGAGAACTTGAAGTAAAGTAAATTTGAAGTAAAGTAAACTTGAGTTAAATTAGATGTTGTCAGTAAAGTTTACTGTGTCTAACAGGGTGTAATTGATAAAGTTTTTCAAGTAACTTGCCAAACACTGAAAACCAAGCGATTATTTGAAAGTCTTGCAAAAGTCTGCAACCACTTTCCAGGAAACCTGAAGTGCTGAAGGGTTGAATGAGAAAGTGAAGAGAGCGATAAGGGTTTGAAGCATCAACAGGAGAGGTGAGCAATGAGGGTACAGGAGCCCAAGGTTGACTTAAGAAGAAAGAGTAAAAGAGGTTTGGAGAAAGAGCCAATGGCAACAGTGGACTGCGTCCTGACACATAATGAGGAGTCAGAGGGCAGTGATGCTGTGAAGGGGCTGACAGGAAGGAGAAGGAGCCGATGATAGAGAAACAGAGATCAGATATGGAGAATGGTGGAAGAAAACTTAAGCGGCAGGAAAGGAAAAGTGTTACTACAGGTGGAGGAAGGACTGAGGGGAGAGGAGATGGTGTGATGGGAGATGAAAGGTAGGAACAGACAGACAAAATAAATTGGTCATGAAAGATGGGCAGGCAGAGCATAGAGGAAGTGCAAGGATTACAGAGACACCATGGTGAACAAGGCTGTGTGTGTGTGTGTGTGTGTGTGTGTGTGTGTGTGTGTGTGTGTGTGTGTGTGTGTGTGTGTGTGTGTGTGTCTCTGGCTGGGTGTCATGGCTCATGCCACCCTGGCCAGATTACAATTCTGACTCATCTGGGTTCTAATCCCTTAGGAAGTCTAATTAAACCCCCTGCTTGCTTTGTCCCACACACACTCACACTCTATGTGCACAAACAAGATCTGCCTCTGCCCCTGTCCCTCTATCACACATATGTGCATACATGTAATCTCACACATGGTAAATCCATCGAATGCTGACACGCAAATAAGCAGACGATCAAGCAAAATGACAAGATATTGTCTCCGTGTCTTATAATAACAGACAAACAATGACTGTCGCCCTTCACTGAAAGGAAGTGGCACATAATTGGTCATTAATGCTTGACAGGCCGGTAACAAGGGCCAGCGAGCCGGCGTGTGGGAGACAAGGGACTGTTGTGGGTTTGTGAGTGTGTATGTGCAGTCCAGCGTAAGATGAGGGTCAAAGTCCAGAGTGGACTTACGCTGCCCTATCCCTCACCGTCACACTCATGCATTACACACAAATAGACACACACAGCTTCCTCAACCAGCCGTTCCAAAGCTTCAGCGCGGCTGTAGCCAATACACGTCTCAGCCAGTCTTCACTGAGGGATTTCTCTAAAGTCATCGCACACACACCAACATGCATGCACACATGTTGGCTGCTTTACTGGGGAGCTTTAGTGGACTTGATGCCCACAGACAGATGGACCATCTCGGGGAGGGTTTAAGAGCTTAGGACCCAATACCCTTCTGGAGAGTGCACAAAGGGCCGTGAACACACTAGAAAACCGGCTTTGGCTCTTAAAGTGTTGACTGCTGATTGGCTTTGGTGGCTCGGCCCTCAAACACATACACGTTTATAATACGTCCTTATTTACACTCGTTTTCTTGTGTCCTTAAACGCCCCCCCCCCAAGGGAAATACTCGGTCTCAAGGCCTTTTTCGTCTTTGTTCTCCGTGTAATAAAATATGGATCAGGTGGTTTTTATCTTTTATCCATCAAACATTGAGGGTTCCATCTTTCACCCGGCACAAAGCAGCTCCCAGCCTGAATAGCAAATTTAGTTGCAACCACCTGAGCCCATTTTGGTTTCAAAATGAAGTGTGGTCAGCCACAATGGCGGTGCTTTGTTATCTTAAAGGCAAGTGAGTATGCTCGGTGTTTTACACACACAGATGATGATCTGCTCTTGTGGGACGTGAAAGTGACCATTAATCTAATCTTGACGATGTCTTAACGCTCACACCTACATGGAAACGGATGGACCCCTCTGTCCGTACCCTCTTTGTGCACGTCTTCTGAAAACAAGGTGGGGGCAGTACCACCAGAAATCAGAGAGGGCGGTGTCGTCAAAAGTTCAAGAAATGTCAGCAACCTTTTGAGGAGATTCTTCGCGACTTGGTAAGAAAAATACGCATCTATGGGATGTTACTTCACCTGGGCACGTTTGCTTTTGAGCTACATTAACACAACTTCCTCCATCACCATGTTCTCTGAGACTCTCCACTCTTCACTGACCTCTAGTGAAAATATTGCTAAGCAACCAGGCCAACGTAAAGGATGTATGGAAGTATGTGACGGTTACATTGTTCGAAATGAACGCATCTGTTTTTGTGCGTAAAGCATAAGCCTGATGATCTTTAAAACATTTGACATTTTTCAAATCAACATTAATCATTTTTCAAATCAACATGAATTATTATTATTCATACATTTTCTTAGTTTTTTTATCCTCCAAAGAAACTTTACCAGATACTTATTAACCTTACGTTTAACTGCTATGCTCCTAACTCAAGCTTTTTCTGCACTAAGATGAAGAAAGGTGTCCCAGGCAAGTAAAGACTGAGGACAGTGAAAACGTTTCCCTCCAAACATCGAGCCCTTTAGGTTTGTAGCTACCTACTGTTAATTTATGGTCGGGCCTAAATGTCATCCTCGTAGTGGCTCCAAACATTTGCCCCAGACTGTTTCAATATGAGCATTTACTGGCCTTTAATATAATTTTGTGAAATTTTGTGCTTGTAAGGGCTGACATTACACTTGGCAACCTCCCGCATGTCCTCATCAATCAAAAGCTCTCAGTGCATCCTTAAGCCAATTTGTCAGCACGGACACTGTGCCGAGACAAACCTTTTATACTTTGTGATTATTTTGTCATGAATTCATTACAGAAGGAGAGAAACGCGAGGACAAACCAAAAACAAAGAGTTTGGTGCCAGCTGGTAAATTAACAAGTTTGACTATCTTTTGGAAGTGAAAGCTCAATGATGATCTATGATTCCACTCTTCATTCAAATACGTTTTTTAGAAGTGATGAATACAAGAAGTCATGAAACCTGCTTAAACAATGGACTCCATCCTTCTTTAAAACATTTTCATTTTAGTAAAACAAGAGAGCATTCACATTTTAGAGGACAGTAAAGTTTATTAACCAACTGTAGCGTCTAGTGAGTTTTCTCTAGCTTTTTATTATTAACTTTACTTCCAATGAAAATGAACATGAACCTGCAATATGAACCACCTCCTCCATGTTAGTGGATGAGACATGGACAAAACCTAAGAAAAAAAATCTAAGTACATATTAAATAATTGCTTTCTGTCATTTAGGTAGTTCTTATGAAATGTTCATGTTTCTTCAAATAGTTTAAGTTAGTTATTTGATGCTATGAAAAAAGTGACAACATATTTGTATTTTTTCCTATTTTTGTACTCTCTAAATGTATTTGTACTTTTAGATTTCTCAGTATTAACTCTTGACTTTTAAGTGAGTGGGTGAATTGCCTGTGCACCTCTGTTCACTCTCCCTCTTGCCTGGAGCTTCCCCTTGAGGGATGGATAAAGTACTTTGAATTGAATAATTGGCAGCTGAGTAGGTATCAAGTGTATCTATCAGTTGGACCTCGACACAGTGGCTCCACACCAGGATCACTACTGCTCTGACTCTCATGGCAGCGTTCGTATCCAGGATATTTTAGCTTCAGGAGGAAATAGAGAAGCGTTGTCCATCTTTATAAACATTCTATGGTACACACACACACACACTAAGACTTACAGCGGGTTCCCGGTGACGGAGCAGGTGAGGGTAAGCGAGTCACCCTCTCGCAAAATGCCAGAAGGAGGAATGATTCTCACTGTGGGTGCAACTGCAGAGAGAGAGAGAGACAGAAGGGACGAGGGAAGATAAATTAGAAGCATCTGTACGAGTGAGAGAGAAAACAGGAAAAGCACAATAGACAACAAAATGAATCGGAATGATTAAAATTGAGCGGCGATCATAGGAATGAAAAACAGTAATCAAGATACAGGAAATCAGAGACAACAAGAGAGGGAACAATAAGGAGGAACAAGTGAAAAGTGATTGAGTGGCAGGAGGTAGGGTCTTTAACATCTGTTTCCAAGGCAACCAGCCGACAATCCAATGGCTGAGACACCTGTTATCATAAGCAGCCCACCGCTCGAGCAGCTGCCGTACTGCTCTTACTTCAGCAGCAGAGCGATGGGAAGCCAAATCCTTACTGACAGTTGGTCATTACTGCCAGCTCTCCGGCTGGAGCAACCACCAGCGCCCAGACTGACAGGACTGTTGAATATTACACATTATTATCCATCAACAGCCATTAATGTACATGTGATGAATGAATTGTACCAGAAGTAGTTTATGAAAATATCTACACAAGGTTGTGGAATGTTTGAGTCTTCAAAATTATTGATGTTTAATCAGATAAGAACTGATAACTGTCTGCGATACTGATATGAGAGCGCTACTGGAGTAATTGGATACTGGCTGACTTGCTGGATATCGTCACCGTAAAATAGGACCAAAACAATTATACTATGCACTTTTCATGGAATATAACATTTTTAATTTATCCTCTGAAATCTGGTCCCTGTAGTGGCAGTTGACGTGCTTCTGATATTACTTTGTTTTTCTGTTTTAAATGAAAGATTTTCAAACACATTCACACACATAAACAGCATTATTAGATACTAATCCTGCTGAATTATAAGCAGATGACAGTTGTTCTTTCTCACATTAAAAAACAAAAGACAGAAGTGACAAAACTGCAGTGATAGCAGCAAACTTGTTTGATAGGATTAGGAGCCAACAAAATGGATTTATATTTAACAGATTTATTGTGAGTTTCAGACTTTTCAAAAAAATATTGAAATTATAGCTGTGCAATGTTTTAACCATTATCCCACTGAACCTTTCACAGATTTGGGAAAATATTGAGAATTCAGGTTAAAATGAAAACACGGCTCGAGCTGGACTTTTTGCCCTGAGTAAAATATTAGGCTTTGGCCAATTATAAATTTATGTCTGTCACTGTATTTTTACTCTTTGCTTTCACCTCCCACGATTGCAGAGAAGTATGTGCAGAGATTTCAGAACTAAAGTGTGCAAATAAGCCAGCAAAGATCAATCAATCCCAGAGCAGAACTGGGATCATCGCACATACTAATATGACTCAGGCTTTATCAGCTGATGACGGTTTGCTCCTTAAACCACAGGCCAAGACCCCAAACTGGCCACAGGCCTGTTTCTACCCGCTCGCTGCATGACAAGATTTGTATGTATTAGGTTTTAATGAGAGCAGGTCTCCTGCAGGGCAGCTCTGGATACCACTCTGTTAGAATCCTGGACTGTGTATAAATGAGTTTCTTTTAAAAATAAGATATCCACTATTTGAAAAATGAGGCTGCTTCAAATTGATGGCTGACATTAAAGTGTAACACTATAATGAACAGCATAGCAACTCAAGTGACTCAGCAGATGGAATAATCTGTGTTTTTGAAGGGTTTGGTATTGAACAATATGTTATTCAACTTGTTTCTAAGATGGGTTGATAGGCTCTTGGATAGAAAATGAAAACACACACATATACCTGAAAGAAAGACTTACAATTCACATCCAGACGGTAGTGGCGAATCCTCCTCTGTCCACCCAGCGCCGGGTGGAAAGCCTCACAGCTCAGAGCCGCCCCGTTGTCTTTCCTTTCTACGGGGATCCGGATGGTGCTGGAAACGCTGAACGTCTTCCCGTTGTCCTGCTGGGATACCACACCTGGAGAGAGACGGGGAGAACAGAGGGGATGAGATGATGGAGAGGAGAGCAGACAGGTGGGGCAGCAGGGAAACAAGTTAGCAGCCAAAACATGCCCGCTCCTCTTTTTTTCCCCCGCTGACACATCACACCCATGGAGAGAGGGGGAGATAGACTTTGAGAGGAGAACATGGAGCGGGATTGAAGAAGTGAGCAGAGAGAGGAAGATGAAGTTAGTGAATGATGAACGAGATTCTCAGAAGAGCAGCAGGTACCTGTGGAGGGGAGGATGAGTGGTGAGAGAGAGAGAGAGAGAGAGAGAGAGAGAGAGAGAGAGAGAGAGAGAGAGTAAGTGAAAGCAATTTGCATCTACATTTCATGGCAATTATTAAAAGCAGAACAGTTTGTTGTGGATGGTACATCAACTAAATGTGTGTGTGTGTGTGTGTGTGTGTGTGTGTGTGTGTGTGTGTGTGTGTGTGTGTGTGTGTGTGTGTGTGTGTGTGTGTGTGTATTAAAGGAAAACTGCAACAAAGGGATGGAGGAGAGAGAGAAGGATAAAAGAGAGAATATGCATAACTGAATTGAGATTTTAACTGAGCCAGACAGAGAGAGAGAGGAGAGAGAGAGAGAGAGAGAGAGAGAGAGAGAGAGAGAGAGAGAGAGAGAGAGAGAGAGAGAGGCGTCAAAGGGTGAGAGACGAAAGCGAAGGACTCAGACGAAAAGAGAGGGCAGCAAAATGGACATGATGGCGAGACGAGGCGAGACATGAAAGAGGATGATCAGGGTGCCATGGCAGACACGGAGAGGAATCAAGATGGAAGAAGAGAGGAGGAGGAGAGACAGAAGGAGGGCGGAGGAACAACAGGGACGAACTAACGGGGCTCGACGCGGTCACGTACTGGGGGAGTTTGTGCCCGTTGAGGCAGAATACAACAATGTTACTTATATCGCGCTGAGTTTTCAATTATTGCCGGCGATCAAATGAAAGTAAGCTCCAATCGAAGCGTGAGAGAGGACAGCGTGGATGCAGATGAGCGGGAGCAGCGGGAAAGATAGTGTCTTAATTAAAGAGTGCTCCCCCATATCTGCCGGGATCTGCCGCTAACCTTTAGTGTCACAGTTCATTTAGCTCAGGGCAAAAAGAGAGGAGAGGAAGAGGGGAGGAGAGGAGAGGAGAGGAGAAGAGAGGAGATGAGAGGAGGAAAGATTAGAAGAAAGGAGAGGAGGGAAGGGGAGACCAATGAAGAGGAGAGGAGACCAAGAGACAGGAGGGGAGACGAGTGAAAAAGAGAGGAGACTAACGAAGAGGAGAGAAGAGGAGACAAGTGAAAAAGAGAGGAGAGGAGACAAGTGATGAGGAGAGAAGACGAGTGAAGAGGAGAGAAGACGAGTGAAGAGGAGAGACAAGACAAGAGGAGAGGAAAACCGAGAGGAAACAGGAAAAGAGTAAGGAAACAGGGAGAAAGACATAAGTTCAAGCTCTGTCTGCCTCTTTGACTGTTAAATCCACCAATAACCTTGCGGAGGGATATCACATCTCTGTCCCCAGTGAAGTTCAAAGAAAAAAGGAGGGCAGAATGAAAGGAGAAGGCAGATTAAAGAGGAAACAGAGAGAGGGGAGACAGAATGGAGGTGACAGGTTCGTTCTGATCTAGAAAAGGGGCAAAGAGACTGGATGAAAGAGACGTTGAGTGTCAGACGAAAATAGAAACTAAGAGAGACGACGCTTGACATGAAGTCTGAGAGGGCAAAACGTTGCAAAATCTCCCCGAAAGAAAACCACATTATTCCCTCTGGTCTGTGTGAGTTATAGGTGAAGGCATCAAGCATGAATGAATGCGTAACAATATTTATTAAAAAGCAGAGATAAATTCAAATTAAAATAAGAGCCATGAGCCTTAGCGAGAGACTCTTTGCATAACTTTTCTTTTATTCTTTTGTTTGTGCTCAGTCAACCGAGTTTTTGAGGAAATTCAACCAAACACACAAACTCTGATTTCGCGGCTGAGGTTAAATAGACTGAAGGCAGCGGAAAAGATAAGTCCCACGAGTCAAATTCACCTTGAACTGTGAAACGCCGAGGGAGACAGCATTGTAAAGACGGACGGCTCAGGGTAATAGACTGATGGATGGTTCACAGATGTATCAGAAGAGAAGAGAGAGATAGACAAAAAAAGTGTTTTTAATACGAAAGAGAGGCAGAGCGAGAAAAGCAGAACATCTGGAGTGTGTGTGTGTTTGTGCTTTCATTTCATTTTCATTTCAATGGGGCGCTCGCCGGATTATGTGCGAGACCAAGCTTATTTGAATTTTATTTCCAAGAGAGCATAAGGATATATATCTTCTATCTAATAATTCCAGAAATCTCGGTCCGTCTGTGGCTCGCATATCTCGTGAACCGTTCATCTTATCGGCTCCACACTTGTGTAAACTTTGAATAAAGGGAAAGTGACGTTGTGTCCTCACGACAACAGCGTTGTCACGACGACCGTTTCTCCAGTTCAGGGTTTGGTCAGTTTGACCACGAGCTTCACTGAACTTTGAATGAACAGGTGAGCCGCTTTTTGTGCAGCAGTGGTGCAGCTTCAGGGTTCTGTGGACTGAGTTTAATTTACTGCAGGTCACTTTTACAGTTTTAGAAAGAAAACTGCAACCAGCATCACCACGGGCCAAACAAACAGGCAGGTTTAGAACAGACACTAGTAGACATAAAGGAGGAAATGTGTACTGTTGTTGTAGCGAAAATAGTTTGACTAAAGGATTTGTACTTGCTTGTGAGGATAAAAGGAAGGAGGGAGGGGGGGGAGGAGGGAGGGGGGAGAAGGAAAGCACCCCAGGGCTTCCAAAACCTTCCTCCTCTGCCTCCATTTAACCATCCATCAGAACCTGCTCCCATTAAGTGATCCATCTGCCATTCACTTCATCAACCCATCAATCACCCATCCATCCATCATTCTTCTATTCAGCACCTCACCTACCCTCTATCCCTTCATTAATTTGGTTTCGTTTATCGTAATCATCCAACCATCCATCAGTCCATCTGTCAGCCAAATCCTGATATACCTGGTATCTCCCGGCCGTTGCGGATCCAGCGCAGGGAGGCGGCCGGCTTGCTGCGCGGCGTCATGCAGGTGAGCTCCACCTCTCCGCCCTCCACGGCCTCCTGCTTCACGTCCACCGTGGGCGTCTCCGGCGGCACCGACACGGACAGCGTGGCCACCTGGTGGTGCGTGGCGTCCGTGTAGAGCTGGCAGAAGTAGCCGCCCTCGTCGAGCACGCTGACGTTGGTCAACGTGATGCGCACCAGCCGCGGCGTGAAGAGCACCATCTGGAAGCGGTCGTCCTTCAGCGCTGGGGGAGGATGATGGGGAGGCACAGGGTTGGGGTTGTCGAGGGAGACGGGAGTAGGGAGATGATGGAGGGAGGTAGAAGAAGGAACAAGGAGAAGGAAGGTGAGCTGATTAGTTCACTGATGGAAAAATCATCATTATCATACGTGAGGGACTAAATTGAAACAGCTGCTAAACACTGTTTTCATGTCAAAACAAGAATAAAGTTACAAACAAAGGGAAAAACAGCAGGAAAAATATTTTCACTCTGGGTCAGTGTGATTGATTCATTTGTTTATTTTTTCAAATGCTTTACAGACAGACACGGAGCACTGAGAGTTGTTTTTGTTTTAGCTTTGGTTGCTTTAAATGCTCCCCCCCCCCACCCATCCCCTCCAAACACACACACACACACACACACACACACACACACATACACACACACACACACACAAACACACACACATGGATCTCAGACAGCCAAAGTGATATTTTTAAAGAGCTTGTTTCAAGATGTTTAACTGGCAGGCCTTTGCTTGGCTTTTATTGGGAATTTGTTTGTAGATGAGAGGCACCTCAGGGAGCTGGTTTGTACTTCACTCGCACATTTTCCACAAAGCTGGGCTATCAACTTCCTTTCTTTACTTAACTTCATTAACTTGTTATGGTATCTGATATCACGTCTCTTTCTGAAGGGTTTGGTATTTTCCGATCAAACTAGTCGTAGATAATTTTCTCTACTAGAAACATACTTTTCTGCAGAGGAAGACACCTTGTTAATATTGAATGCCTGTTTTGTTGGATTTGCTGCCACAATAACCAGCTTTATAAAACCCAGAGGAGACAGAAACGCTCTAATTGGCCCGGTCCTCTTTCCAACCAGGGCAGCAGCAGCAATCAATGAGCCAAAAAACATCTTTGATCGGAACCTGGATAGTGCAAAACCAGCACCACTTGAGGGAAAATAGCATTTTAGACCTGTAGATATAGGTACACTGATGTTGCCACTTGCAGGCCAAGAAAGTGACAGTTGCTGCAATTGCTAGCACTTTTATTGCAGATAAGGGCCCAAGTTATATACTGGAGGAGTCCAGGATTCTAGGCTGGCAAGTGTTCGGGTTGTGGCTCTGCATAGTGAACGGCATCGGTCAGGAATGGTTGCAGGTATTTCAAATCAAGAACAATACTTGTTGATTAATATTTAGAATAAATCCTTTTTATGTGAAAATACAGAATATTTACCAGTAACTGAGAAGTACATTAAACAGCATGAGAAGCAACGGCAGCTTTAATTGAATGCTTTGACATTCTCAGCACTGGAATCACTTATTTCTTTGCCTCGAGATAGTTTCGCTCTGAATTAGCGGCGCGGTTAAGTTCTACCACGGGCTGGAGCGAGAGCAGCGTTTTCACCACCTTGTAATTTGTGATGTCACTCCCATGGACAGCTCTGCGGAGGAGGGAAAATAAATAAAAATTGCAAAACATGGGAGAAATAGTGGCTGTGACAGCACCCGGGACGATTTTCTGGTCTGGAATTGATAGCGCTGCTGAATCTAAAGCTCGGATTGATACGAAAAGTTCAGAGAGAGTTTGCAAAGTCAGTCTCGATGGAGCCGCTCCGGGCTGTACATTGATACAACATAACAGATGTCGTAGTTCTTTCATTTCCAGCTTTGAGGGAGAATGTTGCTCATTTTCCAAAGCACTGATTGGACCATCCTAAACTAGAATTTACTCATTTATTCTCTTTCTAACTGCCTGCTTTATTCCTCTGTAAGCCCTTTTCCAATTAGTGTCTGGCATTTTATTGTTCATCTTATTATGTTTTAATCATCATTGTTTTACTTGTTGTGAAGCACTCGCTAACTAAAAAATGTCATGCAAATAAAGCTCTTTGCACAACCAGAAATTATTTTAGGAAAGCTATTAAAGCGAGTGTTGCTGCCCTGTGACTCAAAGAGAGATGGGGTAAATACTACAATCAGACACAGGGTAAACACTGGGAACAAAACAAGAAGTAGAAACACATCAGCTTTCATTCTGCTGCTCATCCTCATGCCGGAGGAGACAGAAAGAAAAAGACGGTGACAGGGAGCATTGGAGAACATGCAACAATTTTCCTTTTGTTGCCGAAGAAAGAGTGGACTCAATAGTGAGAAAAATGCTGATAATAACAAATAACGCTAATAAAAGCCTGTGGGTGACAGTGGCTCGATGCCCATAGATTCCCATGAATACCTTTGAGACTCACTTTGTATTGACTTGACTGTGAAACCTCTCCCTCGCTCTCCCGTCTCTATTTTACTCCGTCCCTCTCCTCACTCCTTTGTGTTGGCTTTGGCTCAGGGAGGGAACAGTAGACACTTCCCTGATGTAACACCCGGCCATCTCGCAGGATAATTCATCACAACACAGACACTACAGTATAGATATTGGCTTTGTGAGTGTGTGTGTGTGTGTGTGTGTGTGTGCATGTGTGAGTGTGCAGGAGAAATAGACTAATATAGCTACATAATGCGGCAGGCGGGGGGGGAAAAAATGATATAGATAGAGATAGAAATCCACAGGAGACTGAGCGAGCGGCCCAGAGCAATGGAGTTAGTCCACTGCTCCTGCAAGTACACCGCACTAATCTCCCTGTACCCCACCCCCAGAATTACCCCCTCCACCGGACGGAAGCTAAAGCATTGTTAGAGAGCTATTCCCCACAGATAGGTAAATCTTTTTTCCCCACTCTCTGCACTAAATGGCATCGAAATGTCAGACTTCTGTTCATGTCCAAGTTCACCTTTATTGTCCCGTCTCATTTGCATGCCGGGGAGCAATGGCGGAGAGAGCGAGAGAGAGAGAGATATGGACCACTGAGGAGAAATGGTCCATTTGGTTAGTTCCACAGCTCTATTATAGCTATCAGTCCCCGCAATCTCATAAAACACACCCCTGACTGGTTGCTCGCTTGCAAAACAGGCAGTCTAATTCGCAGCATTTACAGCCGCGACCCTATTTGGGCAGTTAGCGCGGAATGGCTCGGCACAGAAAGGCCTTAGTCTGTGAGCCTAATGTCTGGGCGGCAGATGGGCAATAGGCAGAAATGGAAAGGCCCTACAGCGAGAGATGGAGCACACGTGGAGGTAGAGAGAGCGAGATGTACTCTACGCTCCCGGGAAATGTACCCAACAAGGCTTTTTGGTGCTTACGGGAGGGAGATTAGTTATGGAAAAACATCTATACTTTATTCCATGCCTAACCTTTTGGATTATTTCCCTGGGCCGTCTCTCTCTCCAACACCTGGTGCTCCCATTCTTCGTTCCCCCTGATGCTGTGTCTTTCTCGACCCTCCGCAATTTCGTCTCATTCTCCCCCCAATCTATTCTTCATTTCTCTCTTTCATTCTCATCCCCCATCTCTCCTCCTCGCCCTGATTAGGCTTCATCGCGCTTTCCCGAAAGGGTGCGAGTCCTCGTCTCGTGGGCAAGCGGACGTGGCGGCGCCGTTTAAATACTTAATGGATCTTACCGGCGGTGCTGATGTGATAGAACCGGGGAGGGAATTTGAAAGTACTGTTTCCCAAAGCAGCGACCTGAAGCCCCCAATTAGGGCCACTCCGTGAGCGAGGCGACTAACAAGTGAAGTAAACGTGTGTGGAACAAAAGCATTTGAAAGTTGTATCAGTGAACAGTGAGAGCAGCTCTTTTGTCTGCAGTTGTTTTGTCAAATCTTGGCACGCTGCCCCTCAGTGACTGCTACCTTGACAGGGCCTGTCCCCAAGGAGAGCGGAGGAGTCGTGATTGTTGAATCAGAGATTAAATGTGAAATTGTGCAAAATTGTGCAAAATTTCACATACAAAAATATCTCTACGCTACTAAAACACAAAAAATACTCTTATTTATATTTTTGCATTTATTTTCTGTATTTAAAAGTGCATATTCCAGTCTGTTCAAGCAGTTTGAGCATAGTTTACCTTCACTCAGCCCAATGATTTTAAAGTATGCCCTAAAAATTCCTTTAAAAAATTCCTCATGAAGTGGAGGTTTGACTGCAAGGTCAGAAAACCTCCGGCTCTGGCAGTCATTCATTTTCAGCCCTTTCTTTAAACACAGTCGTGTAGCTGAGGGAAAATTGCACACTAGCATTTGATGTAATTTCACTTTACATAGTTGAAATGTGCGAAACAGGCACTTGAACAGTGCAGCTGAGGCATTCTCCATCGTCCACAAGCTCACAGCCGTGACACAAATAAGAAGTTTAACTTTGCCTGTGCACTTTAACTGAATGAACGACAGCTCTAAACTGTCATCTGAGCCACAGCAGCACACTAAGTTTACATCAATGTAATGTGAGTATCCCATATGCTACCTTGGCGATTATCGACATTCAGCGAGAGCAGCGTGGGTGCAGTGAGCTCAAGCTGGGGAAATGAACACCTGTTGCACAATGACAAAAGCAGAACAATGGTTTTTCCGAATCATAACCAGTCAAAAACTATAGGGGCTGAGCGGTTCAGTCAAGTGAGAGGATCACATTTGGGATGTAGATGTTAAAAGACACGACGGAGGAGTTTGCACGGTGCCAAGATTCCTGAATGAAAGCTGAGCGTGTGCTCTTTCAAGGGGATTTGGGTTTTCCAACTGGCTGCTCAGCCGATACCTGTTAGAGAAGATTTCTATGTTGGATGGCAGCAGACTGTGTTGGGTTATGATTTTGGAATAAAAACCGCTGTGCAGTGGAGCACAATTACCATACAGAATGTGCCAAAACATCCAGCACATGTGTGCAGGTTTGTGCTATTTAACCAAGTGAACAACACAAACCTACGTACAGCTGATTTCTTAGTTGATTGGATTTGTAAAATTTGTGCCAGTTTGCGATGGTCAGTGAATTTTTTTGGGGGGGGTGGCTGTGTCCCAGGAGGTAGAGGGGGTCGTTAGCTGAACAGAGGGTCGGTAGTTCGATCACCCCCCCCCCATTTTGCGAGGCAGAACGTTAAGTGTTCATTCTGCTGCAGAGATCACGTGATCTCACATCGACAACAGCTCTTATCACCACAAACTCTCTCGTCATCTTTGGTGATGTCTTTTTTTGTCCTGACATATTTGTTTTCTTTTTGTTTATGTTTTGTCAGAAGCGTCATCAACACACCCATTCGCTCGCAGGGAATCCAGCGGGGGATCTCCTGCTGTGAGCTCAAAAACTTACTTACCTCCCTGGATGTGTGACGTCAGTTTTGTGCAAACCCCCAAAGTATCTGGATCTAGTGGATTGAAATGTGGTTTCATGGGGGGCGGGGGTGTAGGCTTTTTTCAGCTGCTGGATGGTAACAAACAGAGCATAAAACCTGTAAGTTCCCGACAGCTGAAAACCTTAATGTGGCTTTAAGGCTTGAATTAATTCAAGGGGACTGTTGGGCATTGGCAGAGGTATGCACTCCACTTCTAGTTATGAATATATTCAACTCACCCTCTTGCCCTCAAGTCTAAACTGTAACAAACCACTGTTTTACTGTTTAAGCAGGAGCTGACATCTTAAATAGTTTATCACAGATTACGCAGAGAATAAATAACTATTGCAACACCACGAAACATAAGACCAAATTTAGCCTCAATTAAGCCGCCCCACATTAATTTCAAAGGTATGCTAAACATCCTTGATCATTCTTCTATTGCTGAGAGTTTTTTCCAGTAGCACAGATTTAGAAAAGATCTGGCTAACTTGGCAACTTTTGCTCTTAATTAGTTAAGAGACAACATGTAGTGTTTGCCCACCTCCAGGCCCTCAATGAAATCTGCCTTCATTATCATAATGGTTACAATGATAATTATCCATAATGCCGCCTTTAAAGAAAAGCATGTGATTGCCAAGGCCGCGCTCTAATGAGAAGCAGCAAAAAGCTGTGATCTCATCACTGGGGTTAACAGTGGATTATGCAGAGAGCTTCAAACTAGGCTTTTAAAACAGTTAAAGCAGTCGCACTGTTAGGGCAAAGAGTAAAACCATCCCCTAAATTAACTCTGCCGTTATCTGACTTTTTAATGTGGAATCGCTTCAAAGGCAAAGCGAGGACATTTGCAGTAAGAAGAATATAAAGCGTGAGCGTCGGCTGTTTTCTGGACGGCTTCAAATGTCAACGGAGGGCCCGTGTTTAGACTCAGATAGATTAAGTTTGTCTGCAGAGACAAATGTGCTCTCAGATACCCACCTCGCGTGCCGTTGAAGAAGAGAGTCTGCCGGCGGGGATTCTGGATGACCACGATTGATCCATCGTAGTTTTGCAGACGGCAGGAGATCTGGGCCGTACCTCCCTCCAAGACTGTAACATTCTCCGCCTGCACCGCCTGACAATGAGCTGCAGGAGAGAGAGCGAGAGAGAGAGAGAGAGAGAGAGAGAGAGAGAGAGAGAGAGAGAGAGAGAGAGAGAGAGAGAGAGAGAGAGATGGATGTTAATAAAGTGATATGGACGACAGGGAGAAGTGACAAACAGGAGGAAGAGATGCTGAGAAAAAGAAATCTCAGATATGCACCTGACATGAGATAGAACCTCTCAAAATAAAGTACTGAAAGCATCCTTCATTTACTCCCTATTCATCATGCAACCACAACAAGAGAGAGGGGGAGAGAGGAGGAGACGGAGCGATAAGGAGGTTGAGAGTGAGAGACTCAAGTAAAAGAGGGTCCTCCATGAACAATGTGTTCTTGAGATAATAGTAAGAATAATTACAATTATTGGCATTCATCGTTTTACATGCACGACACACACACACACACACACACACACACACACACACACACACACACACACACACACACACACACACACACACACACACACACACACACACACACACACACACACACACACACACACAGCCCAACATTGCCTCTGGCTAGTCTGAATGCATCAACACACACATTTCAATACATGATGCCTTATTAAATCTCTAAGTGGCGGCTGGTCTTGAATTTAGACACACACCGGCACAAACGCATAAATAAACAACATGAGACACACATTCACACACTCACACAAGGGCAAACAAATACAACACAACCTGGACAGCGGCCCCGCCACCACTTGGTCTATATTAATAGTTTAAAGAGCAGTTTTATCAATGCTTCTTATTACAGGTTTGTGCAATGTGGCAACTTCGGTTCCTGCGGATGAATAAACCCATTCACACAATCACCTTCCATGTGCTCCAACAAGCAACTAGCTCACAAACGAAGATGCAGATGCATGCAGAAATATGCCTGCATACAGAGTTACAGGCGCGGGAACTTTGGCACATTATCTTTCCAACAAACTCGTCTGGCCCTCAAACCCAATATTTTTAGACAAGCGGGCTGGGACGCAGCAGGGAGCATCTTTGATGTTGCTCATCCAGCCCAAGCCCAAGAGTGAGTAATGAGGAGGTTGATTAAGCAGTTGATGGAAGCGGCCCTATAGTGTTTATGGGTCAGACTGTTGACACGGCTCGGCTGAGTCAAACCTCCCACTGAGCACAATGGACACCGAGCTCCACCGTATGAATATAAATGATTTGCGGAGCAATTAGTCATATGGCGAAAGCAAGGAGTGGAATGTGATTGCCTTGAAGAGAGTAGCAGCTTGCTGGGCTCCCCAAACTAGTATTTAACAATTTGCATCCCTATTTGCATTTCCTCTCTCCCTGGCAAAGTGTCGGCCATTGGGAGGATTTAGAGAGAAAAAAAATGACATCAATATTGACACATGATAATGGAGCAGGCAATGAGTGCCGATAAAGATGGCGAGGCTATATGTGAATAAATATATAACTAACTGCTGGGTATCGCAGAGTCTCTGAGCTCAGAAAAAAACACCTTCAGAAGGCAGAAAATGTTGTGAGACAAACAGATGGTGGCTGCCATAGCAGGAGTTGCTGACTTGACGGCTTTGGGCCAAAATAAATGTCTTTATCTGCAACCGAGCATGTCACCAGATTATAGTGCGTGTGCGTGTATGTGTGTGTGTGCGTGCGTGTGCGTGCACATGTACAATAGCTGGGCACTGGATGTGCATATGCCAGGGTTGGCATATTGCAATTAAGCTACTTTGACATCATCTGATCCCGCCAACTTCATCCAAATTTAATTCTACCCTCGATTTTAATCTCTTTTAATGAAATACTCAAAGCCTACATATTCATCACACCAGGGGAAACAGAAAGACACTGTGGATATTGAACTGAAGACAGAAAGCAACCAAGATGGGATTAAGACAAAAGGGGACTCAAACACTCTGTGGAACTGAGAAAAAAATCTTGACAATTACCACTAATTGCAGTCATTATTGCTTCCATTCTCTGCATCAATATTGTGATTCATATCGGGGGCCATCAGGGCATGCCACCGCCATCCCAATTATTTTTCTAATGGCTGTTATTACTCATCACCGTGGCAACCGGGCAAGGCCGCCATTGTTTTAAACGGAGTTAATTGTAACTGTTCTGCTGTGCATCCTGACAAAGTCATGGCAACATCTGTGTGTGTGTGATTAGTGACCCATCGGCCACATCCCAGAGGAAGTGGCCTTCGAGGGAGAGAGCGCGAGCGACTCCATTCAGGGGAAGTGGTCAAAAGTTTGTTCCTGGGAAGAACGACTTCGCCGTCCGTTTGCACAAACACTTCCACAGACAGCTGTCCCCCCTTTGAGGAAAATTAGCTGCAGAGGCGTCGTGGTGAAAGGGCAAAGAAAAGCAACAGAGAAAAATAAAAATAAAGAAATTGCTCGCGAGCGGGACGACTGGCATCCGCTGTCGCCTGCTGAGAGACGCCACCAAGAAACACCTGCTGGCTGCGGGTGGATGATCAATCTGGGCGAAGGGAACAGCGATAGCAGGGAGTTAGGAAGTGATGGTTTGGGTATAATAATGCAGCTGGCGGGGGCTGGACGAAATATGACGCATATTCTTCTACTCCCGCTCATAACACAGCTGGGTACGGCACTTTAGTCTGGCTGTGGGTTTTATAGGCTGCTGTTCACATCAAGGCCGTGAGCCTCTGATCACCAGCTCGGTACAGAGCAGTGAGGGGGGCTGAGAGGGAGGGGGAGGAAATCAACCCGTGACAGAGGTATTAATCTGGGGCCCATTAAAATCTGCGGCCATAATAAAATACTCCACAAACGCGGAATTATATTAAGAGAGAATGCTGAGAGCAATCGATACCGTGGTAGTGCCCTGACAGTTATGATCAGAAGATAAATAAAACAGGAGGGGGCAACGAAAACAACCACTTCCCTCTTCAACCAAGTGGGGGCAGTATTTCATAGCAGTGAATTGGTGGCTCCTTCTTGAGACCCGGCTCGCAGCTACCTCCCCCTGTCAGGCCCCCGGGACAAAAAAAAAAGGAGCCTTTATTTACTGTGCCAATAGAGATCCAAGAAGGGCAATCATTTCAAAAATACATAAACAAATAAATTAGTAATCGGCGTGCAAATTCATAAGACAAGGCTGCTCAGGGGGCCCATCCTAATGGTCCCACAATGGGGATGACTTATAATCGAGGGAGGCGGGAGGCAATGAAGGGAGGAAGTTAAAAGAGGGTGGGTTTGGGAGGCAGCCAGGTGGACCGCTGGCTCACCCTTGGTCACGGTAAATTCTAGGAAGTGCCTCGGCGGTGCAGGGTTAGCGGGCTGAATTACCGCCACGCTGCGCCTGCCTCCCCGAGTGAAGAGGGGAAGCGACGGAATAAAGACGAGCCACATAAGAGATGAGCTGTCTCCATTTGCCCCCAAACAAGCCCCCATGTATCCTTGAAGCCGTACCATCACTGTCCCCCGATTCATTATCTCTCATTATCTTTCAGTTGGACGCGGGCCAGGAGCTTATGTTTGCTTTTGCACGCCGGCCACGGTTTGTACAAGGGGATCGATGCTGGGGACTACAATGCACAAGCCCTTATGTTATTGCTGCTTTAATTGGAACAATAACAAGAGCTCATATACTGTAGCTTACACTCTTCTGGGGTCATCCACCGGCAACTTCTCCATCTCCTCCCATCTGGGTGTACAAATTTCCCACTATCCCCCCCGGAGCCTGCGAGACGGGCCGTTTTCAATGCTATGTATGCAAATGAAGTTTGTGTGTGTGTGTGTGAGCGTGCGTGTGTGTGTGTGTGTGTGTGTGTGTGTGTGTGTGTGTGTGTGTGTGCACTGTCTCGCTCCAGTTAATCACACTTTTGCAGTGTGCCGACTCTATGAAATAGCTGACATTGAGGTTCTTCTCCTCTATACCTCCCCGTGCAGACCCACAACTCCCCTCCCCCCCCCAATGCATTACCTCTCACCCCACACTTTTTTTTTTTCTCTTCCCGGTCTAAAATTATCACTCCATCTCTCTCCGGGAGCCAGAACACTGCCAATCAAATCCCCAAAAAATGTGCTCCCTCTATAAATAATACATAATCCTTTACAAATCTCGCTCTCGTCTCTCTCATTACCTTCGTTCTGTCACTTTCTCCTGTCCTCCTTTTCTTCCCTCTCTTCCTTCCCTCTCATTTTCTTTCCCTCGTTTTCACTTAGTCCACAACTCAGGATCCTCTTTTTTCCCGCAGCCTTTGTGTAATCTCATTCTCGCCATCTCCCTCTTTCTCTTCTTATTCAAACCCACAGTCCCTCCATCCCTCTCCACCCCACCTTCCGTCTGATCTCATCCTCGATGCCTCCTCCTTTCATCGGTCCCCTCTCCTTTTTTTCCTCCCTCTCTTTGCTCTTATCTTTTATTGCATCGTTCATCATGCATCTTCCTCATCAGAGACGTCCTAAAGATCCCCTCTCCTCTCCTCTTCTCTCAGAGGCCTCAGGAGAACTGTTACATCTCTCCGTCTCTCCCTCCTGTTAGCTGCCCTCTCCTCACTCCTGTCCTTCCATCTTTTCCTTTCTTCCCCCTCCCTCCCTTGCAACAGCTTCCTTCCAAGCCGCAATACGCTTTCATTCCTTCTGCAATCTCATTCTTCCTCTTTTTTTGTGACTCAGTGGGAATCTTTTCCTGCCTCTCTGCCGGTTCTATCTCCACACTCTCCTTCGCTAAACGTGATTTGTTCTGCAGCTCAAGTCTGCGGCATAATCACGCTGTTTTTATAGTGCGCCGGCAGAGTGGAAGAGAGGGAGCAAGGGAGACACAGGGAAAAAAGTGAGAGGGGAGAATGAGAAAAAGAGGACAAAACAAACGAGCGGAGTGGAGGACTGAGAATCTCCCAGTTTTTTTCCCGTCCCTCTTTCATCTTCTTCTCTACTTTCGCTTCTTTTAATTGCCTGTCATATAGTTCAGCCCACTTTCTATCCCTCTCTTTCTCTCTCTCTCTCTCTCTCTCTCTCTCAATCTCTCTCTCTCTTTGGCAGGAACTTCCAACCATCTCTCATCCAACTCCCTCCCTCTCTCTCTCTCCATCACCCACTGCTGTATACTGTGAGCACAGCTAATCAGCAAAATCAGCATAAAAAATATTTCTTCTCACTCTCGACCTCTCATTAGAAACATTTATTTTTGTATATTTACATATTTCACATCCTGTTTTTAACTTGCTGACTTTGCTCCCCACTCACGCCGTCTCCATCCTCCGCATAAGAGTCTGTTGTCTTCTTCCTCCCATCACCTCCTCCATTCTTTCCCTCCCCTCCTGTCCGCTCTCTTGCATCTCTCATTTTGACCTTCGTATCTTTTATGTCTCTCCAGCCCATCGGCGTATTTCAATCACCTCGTCCCTCTCTTGCCCCATCCCCTCTTTTTATTTTCTCCCTGTGCTGCACTGCATCTCCCTGAGCGCTCCCCTCTCCTCTTTCTTGTCCACCCATCCTATTACTCTTTCTGCTCTCTTACTCACCTCTTCTTACCCTTCGCCAGCCCCCATCTCACTCGCTCTTTTCCTTCTTTTCTCTTTTTTCCTGTCCGTGGTCTCTGACAGCCAAAGCTGGTTAGCTCTATCTACTGTGCAGCGTGTTATGGCCCGGGTCTGTCACAGCCTCAACAACCCTGCGACAATGGCCACCACACACAACCCAACAGCGGTTTAAAGGAAATTTACAGGGCTATTACGCAACGGCTACCACACTGGAGATTCACCACAGCCAAAAGCACTGGTCTTAAAACCCCCTTCAAAATCCACCACATGGCAGCCGTCCCTCTGGTGTGTATCTGCCGCTGTGCACACAGCAAGTGTGTGAGACGCTGACAAATGTGTGAGGGGAAATATAAATGCATGCATTAGAATCAAGTGTGTGTTTTTGTGAAATGGTGTTAAACGTGCACAAGAGAGAGTGTGTGTGCACGTTCAAGGCCCATGCAACACAAAACTGCCCAACTGGCATGAATTACATAACAACACTCAGTGCCCAGTCACAAACCCATTTGTTCTCTGCATCCCCCTATCCCTTAATGTCACCCCCATCCCGCGTCCCCCCCCACAACATCCGACAAAACACAATGTCCTTCTGTTGATCTAATATGCAAAAAAGGAAAACAGAGGAAAACACAACAGCACTGAATTGAGATTTTGGCTGACACAGAGGAGAAGGTACTGTGCGCAGTGGTACTACGCTTGTTTACCAATGAGCAGCAGGGAAATAACATCTCCCTGCATTAGATACATAATAATAACGACAGGAGGTATTAATAGCAACTAGCAAGTCTGCCAGTGATCCCGCTCCACTTCATGCATGACTTTTTTGTCAACATCCCCGGTGACTGTCTTTCAAATCTCGACCTTGTGCAGCTCTTTTGCAGACCTTGTCTCTCGTTTAATCTTTGTACCGCCCTCCTGCAACTCAGCCTTTCTTGCACACACACACAGTTGTTGTTCTCCGTCTCGCTGTGTCTCCCCCTCTTCGGCTGCCTACCTCTCTCAGTACTAGTTCCTATCTGGTTCAGTCCTCTCTCTCTCTCTCTCTCTCTCTCTCTCTCTCTCTCTCTCTCTCTCTCTCTCTCTCTCTCTCTCTCTCTCTCTCTCTCTCTCTCTCTCTCTCTCTCCATGCAGCATATTGGTCTCTCACTCTGCTCTTTTCCCAACACGTTCCCTTTCCATTCAGCAACCTCTCCATTTGACTCACTATATCTCTCCCACTCTGGGGTCCAACTTTTTATTAGGCTCTTCAGAAAACCGAGAAAAAGAAAAAAAGGCTTCAGCCAGTCCTATCTATCTTTTCTTTCTTTCTCTCTTTCCAGTGGAGACGGTTTCCCTTTAAGTCCTTTGGTCCGACCGTCTCTTCTCTTCCTCTGCTTGGCTCCTCATTCCCCGGTCTTTTCACCTCCTGGGTATAAACTCCAGTGTTCATATTCTTCCTATTCTTAATCTTAATTACCCATTCTAACGTAATTACCGGCATTTTGAGCAATTCATCTGAAACTCTCATTTCACGATTCCTCTCTTTGTCGCTCGCTGGCCACTGCATTGAATCTCTCCATGGATCAGTTTACATCAATTAGTACCATATTCACAATTGTGACTAACCCTTTTCTATAATAGAAGCATCACACTGCAGGGTTCAGGGGGCAAATCTGCAGGGAATTTAAACAAGAAGAACAACACTAAATTGCCACATCCATGGATACAAGTTGAAATTAGTGTGTGCATGTGAACATTATCTGCTTGTGATCTGACTTTCCCTGTAGAAGCAGTAGTATTACACGCCTCATTTAGTCTCTGTCTCATTTATTCTATATGCATGTGTATGAGCGTTCATGTGTGCATGACTTACGAGTGATACAGAGCAGGATCAGGACCAGGCAGCGCAGGGCCAGAGAGACGGGAGCAGGGAGGAGGTCAGAGCTTCGGACAGGCTCCATTGTGTATTGAGAAGCTCTATGCTTATGTGTGAACGTGTGTGTGTGGATGTGCGCGTTAGATCAATGGTTCCACTGTGACCCTGCTTGCACCGCTATAGATAAACGAGTCCACCCACGCCCACACTCACATGCTATGCAATTCGTTTTCTGCAAAGCTGCGGGCACGTGCGCACGCCAAACGCTTTACTTCAGTGCAATCAGACAGAAGTTGTTGTTTGAGGACAACACTTTATGAAAGGACTTTTATGCGCTGCACTGCATCACAGCACATGCAAACAAACCGCTTCAGCCAAGGCTTGCACGCTGGATTGCTCACCGAGCTGCCGATTAGCACACAGAAATTAGCTCAGGCAAAAAGTTAGACTCTTGACTTTGGCACCTTGTTTAGAAAGAACTTACGACACGGCGCGGCGTCTTTAATCTATACGGCGCCGGAGTTTTGCAGCTACAAAGCAGCGCGGCAGCTCAGTCCCGTCGAAGCAAAATGCCAGGGAGGCAAACACTGCAAGGCGAGATATTTTCTACCTCGGCGCTGTGAGCCTCAGAGGAACAAAGCCAGAGACCTCGGGATCAATAAACCAGAAAAGCCAATACAAAGTGTAACCAAAGCATACCTGCAATTCTATGTCCTCTAACAGTGAGGGTTTTCAATTATGGCAGCCATGTAATTCACAAAATGAGGGACAAGTTAATTAGCCGATCACCCACAGTGTTTAAATCAGTTCCCAGCTCCAGGTGACGTCACAGTCAGCCTCACAAAGTAACCACAACATATAGACTGCTTGTCTCCTGCAGGTCAAACCGCACTGCTCAAAGGCACAGGAGCGATCAATTAAACTATATTTCCGTCAGATACAGGCTGGGAAACAGACTTATCAAGCAAGGCAAGTTTAAATCTACTGATGTCGACTGAAACGCTAACTTTTGAAATCCAGCTACCTACATTGCCGTGCCCTTGAGGACGGCGGAATCTAGGGCAACGATGTTCATCTTCAACAGATTGTATTTTAATGAGACCAAGCGAGGTTTCCAGCACTTCTCACACCGACACACAGCCAGGTGGAAGTCAATGTGCCTTTGCGCTATGACCAAACGGGGCAGGCCTCGGGAGAGACGGAGACACCATCTCACTGCAACTCATCTGCAGATAGCTGAGGTTAAATAAAATCCATTGAGCCTAAGTGCCGCCGCTCTATAGAGACACAGAGTGGAAGCGCTTGCTCTGTGTAGAGTAACCAACGTGAAAAGGTCTGAGCACGCTGCAGCGATGCGCATCAGTTTTCTGATATTACACTTTTTGCTCGGCTATTTTACCCCAGAGACGTGAACATTATCCTCACAAGGTATCCGTCATTATTCGCTTGAATGCCAGAACTCTTTCGATATGCTATCATGTATACACTGCAGCGTAAATGGACGGTGATTTCACATGGTAATTTTAGACTCTTCAGAATAATCACAGGCTATCAGACAGAATAATCGTGCAGCATCGA
This sequence comes from Hippoglossus stenolepis, assembly GCF_022539355.2. NCBI lineage: Eukaryota > Metazoa > Chordata > Actinopteri > Pleuronectiformes > Pleuronectidae > Hippoglossus > Hippoglossus stenolepis. Next base: position 19,562,927 of record NC_061490.1, read on the forward strand.
CCTGCCTAACGCTTCCTTTCCAACATGCTCCACTGGGCGCAAATCGGCGCCTGGTTTTAACTGCAGACACACACTCAGCGATACACACTGATCCAAGAGCCTGCTACGTTTAAGGTTCCTGCTGATTGTCGGGACCTAATGCGTCGTTCGCCTCTTAGAGTGAATCTCTGGTGGGTCTGCGTGCGCGAGTACACGTGTTACATGTGTGCGCTGTAAGGCCGAGATAAAGTGTGACGGGCCACACCTCACACCTCACGGAGCGCTATCTGATGGAATAAAGTGCGGGTGTCATCCTTAGATTACTACACACTGCCCGCTCTCACTCTCTGTGCCACTGCAGAAACAATGAGCTCCAGCGGCGACGGCCCTGACACTTCTGGCAGAGCCGAAAGCAGATCAAGCCCAATCTTCCCCACGGCTCTGACTTCACCCGTCAACTGGCTGACGCTGAGAAAATTACTCTGTGTTGGTGTGCACCAGCCGCTCGGGTCTGGCAGGTCGGGGGCCTGGCAGCAGACAGACGGAAAACAAAGTGTTTTTCTTTTTTCTTGTACACGTTCGAACTGATCTCCTCAAATTGTGTTAAGTTTATCCGCTCTGCCTTCTTTGTCTCTCTCTCCTCCTCCTCTTTCAATCCTCCAGTCAATCCACAGCAGTTAGTTAGTTCCCAACAAATTTGTCGTCCTCTTGCTCCACGTCTTTCCTGTTGATCTATGAAAATTGCTGTAATCCCAATGTGGTATCGCTGTTGATTACATCCATCTGTCTATCCGCTTTCTGTCTTCCATTTATATAACCCTGGCCTCCCTCCCCTCGCTTGGAACGTGTGTGTGTCAGTGTGGGATCAGTGTCTGCATATTTTGCATACTATTTTGTGAAGGTTACAGATGTGTGTGTGTGTGTGTGTGTGGATGGACGCATCGACAATGGTCGCCTTTCAGGTCAACAAACAGTGGCAGCGTGTGTGTGTGTGTGTGTGAATGTGCTCGACTGTCCAGTGTTGACCGAAGCAGGGTGTACATTTGTCTGTCTGTTTGGCCCTTTCACTATCTGCTAGCCATTAATTTATCCATGCAGGCGCACACACAGGCATCGTAGTGTCTCTTTATGTTAAAAGGCTGCAGGGATTTGCACTGCTGTCTGCTGACAAGCACTGCGCACATGTTTGTGTGCGGCATTTGTAATTCGAAGCGGATGCAGATAAAGCAGAAATAAATGTGACTGTGAGTTATGCTGATGTGAACCGGGCTCAGTAAGGTATCTGCTCAGTATTTTTTATACAGTATCACTGCTAACAGCCAGTCCGACCTGTCAGCGTCTTTTACCATCAACACATGAATAATGCAACTCCTTTGTTCACGCTCACTGCAACATGTATCATTAATGTTATTGGCAATAAAACTGGCAAAACAAAACCAATGGTCGGCGCTAACTACACTCGACTCCTTGTCTGTGACTTTCATTGTCCTGTAAAACGTGGAAGGCAACACAGTTTCGATATTATAATCGCACCTCTACTTGTCCTTAATTAACTGATCGTAAAGTATCAGCTCTAATCTGCCACAGGGTGTATTTACAAACATCTTCATGCATTCAATTTGAAACACGCTGTTCCCCATTATCAAGTCAAATAAAAAATTTTTTATTTATGAATCGCTTTTAACAAAATAGGGTCATCGGAAAGTGCTTTACGGAGAAAAAAAAAAAAGGACATAATTACAGACAAAAAGAAAACATTGCGATTCACCGCACGACATCTTACAGTGTGTGTTTCTGTGAGTCTGCAAAGTTCCCGTGTGGGCAAACCCCGATGGGTGTATTTGTTTTTGTCGCAGTGTGTGCGGAAGAAAGAGAGGTAATCTAAGTCTCTATCCCCTCCATCCATCCTTTTTTTTTTCACTCCCTTTCCCTCTCTCATCCAAATCAAATTTTTAATGGGCTTCATTGGTGCCACCGTGGAATAAGTGTTGCCAAAGCACTTAAGGGGCTTAAGTCAGCGGCGTGCTGAAAATATTAAGCACTCAAACAGCCTTACAAGGATCCCTGCCTGCTTAAGTATGCCGAGGAGGTCGTGCCAGCATTTAATACCAATGGTATTAAAGCACTCCGACAAGGGAGGGGAACAGAAATATAGATATATACAGTACGCACCGCAACTGGGGATAGATGGAGAGATAGATGTTGGCAGGAAGAATGGGAAGAGCAGGTGGGGGCAAGGAAGACTTGATGGAGGGACAAAAGGGGGAAGAGTAATAGTGAGGGTGGTGAAAGGAAGGAAGTACAAAGACGAGGAAGGAAAAGTGAAAAGAAGTAGCGAGAAAGTCAGAGAGAGGTAAAGGAGGAGGAGATCAAAAAAAAAAAAGCAGTGAAGAGGAGGAGGGATGTGAGGGAATCAGGCCAAGGTGTGGGAGGTAAGGGTTGATGGGATGGCTGTGAACCAGCATCAGAAGGCTAATGCAGAGATTCTATCGGGAGGCTTATCCAAGATTAAATTCCTCTTTGTCCTCAAGGCGCTTCTTGGGTAAACGGAAGTGTTGAATGTATTTCACATGTCTCCCTCGGGGTTGAGCGGGAGAGTGGGTTTGGGAGCATGTACGTGTGGAGCCCGTGTGTGTTTGTGTGCGGGTTACATGTATGTGCATCTGTGTAGGTGTGAATCTTTAGGGTTTAATAGCTGGCACAGTGTGAAGGAGGGCATCTGTTCCTTAAAGGTAAACATAAACCAAATGGATGTCTCCCCGAGGGGGTTTCAGCACAAGTGAGTATTAGCGTGCACGTGAGCTCATACATATAGATATTCATGAATATAGATTGTGCGTATTCTGAACGTAATGGTTAAGTTATATATTCATTTCTCACAGTGTTTGTTTTAACGGCGCTGCCACAGAGGCCCACACGACTAGAGACGCTAATCACTCACAGGAAAGTGTTATCAGAGCAGTCCTGACTGTGTAATCTCCTCTGGGAGTAAACAAAGTACACGATATTACTTACAACTACAGTTTAAGAAAAACCAAAATACCAAATGCCTCTTTATATGTTTAACTCCTGCGAGGGGAAAACCAGATATCCCACATTATCAGCCATTTTCTCATAAACTAAAAGACGTATATTGACCGGGTTCTGAGAACATTCACGTCAGGGTCGGCGTGTTCAGCCCCCCCCTGCCCCTCCACTCTTGTTTTTTCCCATTTCTTGTTCGTCTGGCTGACTCGGTGTTAATAGCCAGCCTAGAGCCATGCACCAAGCTAATCCAACTGGGTTTGCTCTGAAGTCTCTAATTAAAAAAGTCGCCGCTCCTCGATCTATGGACACTATCAGTGACTGCAGTTTCTGGAGGCACGGCTCAGGCTACTTCCTGCTCACCTCACGCTCCCGGGGCGAAGGGATCAATGCGGCCCAATCATTTGGGTGCATTACAAGCCACACCGGCGTCTTTCTTCACACAATGTAGGATTACATAGGTTTGATTTTCTTTATTTCTCACCGTCGGCTGATAGTGGAGCCCAGCAAATAAATAAAAACAATATGGTTCACATCACGACACCCTAACAAGAATACAAACCACATATTAGGATTTGAATTACTGTTTGAAATTACATGGTTTGAGTGCTTTGTTTTTATTTGCTGCCACTTTGCCTCACCTTTATTTTATATATCTGCAGCAAACGAGAAGATTAAACTCCTTTTCTGGCAAACAACAGACTTGGCACTGGTTTCACAGAGAGGAAGGGGGGACATAAAGGCGCTGTGGTAACTATTGTAGTCATCCTATTATTAGTCTTGTCCCATTATGCATTTACCATGCATCAACTGCGCATTAAAGGGGACAATTTTAGCTTTTTCTTTTTGAGCCTGGCAAAGAACTGAGCGTGCACTTTAGAACAAAACACTCTCAAGTGAAAAACTGCAAGAAGTTAGGATGGGAAATGCTATTGATGGCTGCATCTACTGAAACTGGCTGCTTCAGTCCAAATACTCTCCTCTTGTTTCATTCACATGCGTTGAATTCACTTAATCAGATGGAGCAGTTATTTACAACCTTTCTCACATGCTTTCATCCTGAAGACGAGAAACTTTCCTGACTTGGGGCCGTGCATCAGCGTGTGCCAGATTTTGCGATTTATCCCCACGATGGATTCTAGGGAATCTCACTCTTCAATGCGCACAAAAGCTAAGAGACTCTCGGGTCAGAAATATTGAAAAGAGATTTTTTTTTTTACAACTTTCCCGCACAAAGAGATGCCAAATTGGCAGAAGTAAGCATCTTGCTATCCAAGTGCAAGATCATATTTATACTGTAAGATTATATTCTCGAACTGTGATATGAGAATAAAGAGGCCTGCCATCCTTAAATAATACTTCAACCTCGACTACAGTTCAGGTGAAACTGTGCATTTTGGAACATACTGATGCCTGAATTATTTATTCATATGTTCTATCAATAAAACAAGGAAACGTTTATAAACTGCTGCAAAGTCTTCACTGTAAATGCAACGTATCTGCACATTTTTCACCGTCATTGCATTTTTCTTTTGTTTTCCTGATAAAATCCACTCCCTCAAGTGGGATTAATAATTCATGATGAACTTCAGGCAAGAAAAAAAACAATACACTATTTTAATAATATTGCGGTGTTTGTTTAACACTGAAAAAGACAATGGCAACGTGAAGCGTGAGGTGAGATTCACTGACTCACAATCTCTGTCAAACCGTAACCGGATGTTCTAGTACCCAAGACCCATTAAAGCAACCAGGTGGCACGACACGGAAATCCACAGCAAAAAGTTAACACCGCAATTGTCTAAGTGGTGAATGAGAAGCTGCTTCAGAGGAGCCAACAGCTTTTCTTGTGTGAATAACATCTGTAGGATTCAAGGTAGCCAAAGGTTTTTTTGGGGGGGGATAAAGAGAACTGCTGGATACAAGGGAAAGGAACCATTTCATTTTAAATATTTAATATTTGTATTCGCAGGCCAAAAACTAAATTATTGAACACATTTATCACCGTAACCTCTCTTGAGAGAGATGCTTTTCTTCGTTGTTTTAGCCCAAACAGTTTGCTGAAACAGTCCCTGACCGTATACCGTATTCACAAGCTTAATTCCTCAGGCCAGAGGCATAAAAATTGTATCTGTCAGAAAACTGTGAAAGCTGCTTGTCGGGGGAACAATAACTCTGGAATAGAGCGTTTACTTTATCCAGGCGCAGTTGTCTCAGCAACTTCAGCTGCATTTTTCCAGCTTTAATGATGCTGGAGATTGTCCTTTTTCAACACTGCGTGTGCGTCTCTGTAAACCACAAACACTGTCCGTCCTTTTGCTTCAACAAAAACACTCACTTTTCCATTTCTCTTGGAAACCTCAACAATCCACATCTGCTTTTATTTTGTTGACGCTTGTCAGCGATGACTCGTAACTGCAACGTGTGCTTTGTTCAGCCTGACCTTGTGCTAACAGGCAAAGAGCCAGAAGGGATCACACTGAAAGACGTGTTGGTTCATGTTGGCTGAAAGATTAATTGCAATAACGGGATTCTTTTATGCATTTATGAATTGTCTGTTGGCTGTTTGAGGTCGGAGGTTACCCACCCCTGTGTTCGAGGATACAGACCAGCGAGGCGAGAGGCTTTTTAAACAAAGGCGTCCCGGCCTGTGTTGTATCCACGCATGCTTTAAAAGAATACACACTCTTCTCAGAAAACACACACAGTTTAAGTATGAGAAGGCATTAGTGACATATTTTATGCATAACCATGAAGGCCCCCCCACAGGGATGCAACAGAACACCAAGCTCAGTCATCCCTTATTCAGTAAGATAAATGCAAACAGCGTTACCTGCCAAATGGAGAACGTACTGCCGGGGCTTCCTAACAAGTGTTTCTGTGTGCGCTCTGAGCCACATGCTACACAGCTACCTGCTGGGAGTAACACTCATTATCCATGTGGCATCATACCTCCCAGTGACAGGCTTCAACTCTCTGCTCAGTGTTTTCCCCGCTGCAGTGCACGTGTCAGTCTCTTCTCCTTTTTGTTCCCAGTGCGTGCGCTAACATTTGCATGTGGCGGCGTGTGCGGAATTCTCCTTTTGTTCCCCGGTGTGTGTGTACGTGTGACAGATGGGTTGTCACTGTGCCTATATGTGCACGCCCGAGTTCACCCTCTTGCTCTGTACTTTCCAGGTATATGCGTGTGATGTGTTATTGATGAGCACATCATCCTGTCGAGTCCGCAGCTTATGACGTTTAATTTTTGTGCACCGTGCAGGACGATATTAGAATACGTGCGTTTCGCTGCGTGTGTGGCTTGAAGCGGGGTCTGGTGGCTGAGCACCGCTGGGGCACAGCTCGCAAATTGAAATTGAGAAGCTATATGCCACCTTGCCAGGGGGTACACCGCCAACCGCCTTGCCCCCATTCTGACAATTTACTAACCCTAACAAAGGGATAATTTCTCCCTTGCATGATATAATCTTTCCTTTCACCCATTGCTTCAATGGAACCCTTTATGGCTTTTTATCACATCTCTCCTTCGCTCCCTCCCTCCATCTCTTTCTGTCGTTCTCACTCTGTCTGTTGCTTTCTCGACCCCTCCCCGCTCGCCTGTCTGTCTCTCACCCCGCTTGCCCTCTGCCTCCATTTCTTTTTTCCACTCCTTTTCTTGCTCGCCTCGTCTCTCACTCTGACCTTACAGAGGGTCTCTGCACTGAAGTCACTCTCGCTCCCCTTTCTCCCTTTCTCTCTCTCTCTCTCTCCCCCACTTTCCCCCTCTCTTTCGTTCGCTCTCTCTAGAGGAAAATCACACACTCATCAGTTTGCCGGCTCTGTTCCCGATGAGCAGGCTCGCAAGGAGAATATTAACGAAGCTCCTCAGCCAATTAACACCTAAAGCACATAACAACCTTTTATGCCAGCAGACACACTCGCACGCACACTCTTTCCCTTGTAGACACACACACACACACACACAACGCACATGCACACTTCTGCACACATACACGCGCGGGAGCTGCCAAACACAATTCAGCCTAAACACACCTCCTCATCCTCGCAAAGACGCTCACATAAACAGAAACACACAAACAGGCCTCAAAGCAAAGATGCGTTATCAAACACATATGCACACGCACACACAAACACACAGACAGACAAACATACACACTGATAGATTGTGCTGATGTGTGTGTGTGTGTGTGTGTGTGGGGGGGGCATTTATAGGAGATGGGAAGTAATGGGGATGTAAACAAAGTGATGAGCAGCAGTGAGGCAGAAAGGAAGAAGGAGTGAAAGAGGAGGAGAGAGGGAGGGAGGGAAGGAAAGATTGTGAGAGCAAGGTGAAAGACAGATTTATGGGATGTGAAGAAAGGCATAAAGAAAAGGGGAAAATCAGTGATAGAAGGTTAATGTGGCTCGGCTGCTCACGACATGGTTCATGCTAATTTGAAGGGTTTAATAGCAGGTAGGTTAACGGGCTGACACACACACACACACACACACACACACACACACACACACACACACACACACACACACACACACACACACACACACACACACACACACACACACACACACACACACACACACACACACACACACACACACACACACACACACACACACACACACACAGACCACCAAGACGCACATAAACTTGCTCACATTTTGACTTTTCATTTATGCCTTCAGGTGCTGCGCTCTCATAGAGATCTATTTCAACTTCTGCAAATACAAGTGACAATAAATATGCAGAGTTTAATGTTCGGTCAATATACACTCAAGAAAAGCAATTATTAATAAACCTGGAAAAACGAGAGCGTGGGAGATTTTAATTTCACAGTGCTTTGCAGCCGGCTTTGTTTACAAGGTGCAAAAACCAGTCATGTTTTTAATATATGTACAATGTAGTTAATTCTAACTGGATCTGTAAACTGTCTGCAAAGCTACTGGACGTTAAAGAGACAGCAGAGATGTGAGCCACATCAAAAGAAAAATTCAAAAACAAGATGAAATGAATTGAGCCCCATCTTCTTGCTTGGGGTCAAATTGGGTGAATGAAGTGAGGCGAAACAGCACTTTACTTTTTATTATGAGGTGTAAGAAGTCTGCGTTATTCGTGTCAAATAGTTATCTTCACTTAGCGGATAAATCCAGAAATCTCTGTCTGTCTGTGCAACGCATATCTCGAGAACTATTCATCTTGTCAGCCTCACGCTTGCCGTGTGTCTTGATTGGCACAAGGAAGTGCAGAGTCTAATTTAGTGGGATTTGGACATGCAAGACATTCGATCTGTGAGAATCTGTGAAGATCCTCAGTCGTCCAGGTCACGGTATCTTCAGAAGTTGTGTAGTGCAGGTGGAGTGTTCGGGGGGGGGGGGGCAGGACAGAGGGAGAAAGTCTGTGCTGCATTTGATTCTCCAGTTCTGAAGAAGCCTCTTGGATGAGAGGTGAACCGTCTTTCAAAACACACAAACAAGTCCAGTTGCCTATGAACAACTTCTACAACTTCTGACATTTGATATTCAAATTTGAAAAACCTGGCGACCGAACTTGAATAAATAGGTGAACAGCTCTTTGTGCAACAACAGCAGCTTCAAGCTTCTGTGGACTAAGTCCTGCAGATGGTCTTTACTTGCTGCAGCGCTTTTCAGACAGAAAGCTGCAACACAGACCAAGCAAACAGCCCATTCCATGAGTAGGCTTATTGTTCATATTGTCCAGCAACAAGCCTACATGACCAGATGAATCCCTCTGTTGTGTCTCAGCAGGGAAACAGTTTCTACTGTTAAACGCAAAAACGGAATTTTATACTTCAAAGTGTGTATCTATTGGCCAGGGGCATCGCAACAGGGTGGGTAAAGCAGGCAATGGCCTGGGGCCCCAAAGCTGAGAGACGGCCCCCTGAGAACGGCTGATTCCGTAAGTCCACAGCAACAACAATTTTGTGAAAATCCCTTTGACTTCTTTGATCGGCTACATACAGGAGACTGAGACAAGGCCATGTTGTTGATTGTCGGGCCAACCAGGTCCCTTTTCCTGGGGCCCTAAATGTCTAAGTGGGTGTAAGTTCCTGTGATGGCGGTGGGCGTTTTGCACCATGGTGCATGTTGGGTGGGCGCTTCTTTTATTTACTTTATTTGGTTTACTCACTTGGCTAAATCCTCTGATTTATTTCAGTATGGACAGGCGGCACTGGTTGTACTAATGCTTTTGAGGGACCATTGTACATATGACCTGTGAGTATTGAATTAAGACGGACATGAAAACATCCAAACGTATTCTTTACTACAAACCTGTGCACATGCACGCAGCTGTGTGTGAAAGCATGCACACCCCATCACAGAGTCCGACAGGCATGAGCGAGCTAATTAAAAACACACACTCTATTTCTCTGACATACACACTGCACCAAGTCCATAAAAGAGTGAATAACTGAGCTGATGCACCGACGGTGTATTAACATACTGTAGCTTTAATATGCAGAGAGGGAAAACAGAGAAAGAAGGACAAAGAGGATAAGAAAGCACGTGATGGGAAGAGAGAGGAAAGATGAAAAACACGAAGAAAGCCCAGAACGGGAAGGGATGCGAGGGGAAGAATGGAATGAAGAAAGTGGGAGAGATAGAAGTGGGAGAGTGATAGGGAAGCACTGGAGCAAATCAAAGTAAAATTAAGTGCATTTACATATTTAGATGAGCGCTTCAAGTCAGCCTGTCTAATTATTTCATCTCCATTTTTCATTTGCATGCTGTTCAATCCAGAGGCAGCAGGCCGTGAGGAAAGTTTCTCTCTCTCTCTCCCTCCTCACCATTACTTTATCACATTCACACTCGCCCCTCTCTCACTGTCTCTCCGACTCTCCGCCGCTCGCAGCGGCCTTTCGTTATGCGGGTCATTACCATACGCTTTTTGTCTGTTCACACTTGTTCTCCCAATCTCCCTCACGCCCCCTGCTCCTGCTCTCTAGCCATGTTTTATGCATACAAGGATACTGCCCCACGTGTACAGAAGAGTGTGTGTGCCTACTTCTACTTTTATTTGGACGAGGGCTAGTTTGAGTAAGAAACTTTATGGAGATAGGACATTTTAACAAGTCCTCACAACTTCAAAGAGCTGTTTGACAGTTAAGTCTTGGTTTTAAGCATAAAGATGGACGACGTGATGGCTCCACAAAAGTAAAGCATTATGATCGCCGCCTGGTGGCTGTCTGCAGTGTGTCTGGGCAGCTGTGGCTATATACAGCGGTCGTCCTCTTACAAGAAGGTCAGTGGTTCGATCCCAGTCTTATCAACACATGCCGAAAGTGTTTCCTTGGACAAGATACTGGACCCCGAATTGCTCATCATAAAAAAAGTGCTGCCCATACTGTATGAATGTGTGAATGGCAAAAAGTCATCAAGACTAGAAAAGCTCATATAAATACAGACCACAAATACAGGTCATAAACCTCCTCCATGTTATGACATGGGACATGGACTTAACAAAAAAGTCAAAGTACACATCAAATAAATATTTCTCAAAGATGGTTTCTGTCATTTTCAGAACTTAACATCAAGGGTTGATTTTTCGGTAAGTTTGTTTTTTGATGCTATTAAAAAGTGAAATGTGATGATTGACAGCTGAGACAGACACGAGCCTGTGTGTCTGTGGGACAATGTGACCGCGGCTACATCCCCTGATATCCCCAGTTAATGTGGGATAGTTTGGCTTCTATGCTGGGTAGTGGGAGGAAGTGGAGACATGTCGTCCATACTGTCTATGAAATATGGGTACAATTTGCGTGTGTGTGCCTATTACGGTTTATAAGAGTCGATGTGGAGAAAGGCAGCTGTCCGTCTTCATGACAATCTGTCAGAGCTCCTCTCTCTCCCCTCTCCTCCTCTTTCATCCGTCTTTTCTCTCTTCTGCCTTGTTCTCCTCACTTTAGTCAGACTCGCAGCAAACATCCCTCACTGGGACACTCACTTCCTGTTCCTACAAGGTGACTCTGACAGCAGTCCTCCTGTTCTCACTTCTTTTGAGTTCTGTTCTTTTGAGTTCTTCTCTCTCTTCTGACTCTTGTCTCTTTTTCGATTTCGATGTCTTTTTGGATTCTCTCTCTCTCTCTCTTTAGTGGAATGTCAGCGGAATAACAATTACTTCATTGTGAAGTTTTTATTTGCAGATGAGAGCGCTATGATCTTTGTAGTTGTATGTATGATCTCAGTAATTATATATGTAAAAGAATTAGTGTCGCAGAGCTGTCGAGGCTTTTTATTGATGTTCAGTGGTTTTATGCTGAGAAAGGATGAAAACACAAATTAATACAAAACAATAACATGACTACTGTTGGTGTTTGTGTGTTGTATTTAGAAAAAAAAAGCATTTTCTGTTGTTTTATTACTATATCCATAACTTTTATGTGCTTTTTAACGAGACTGTGACTGTAAAAATAAAATAGTACACATTTTAACGCTGTGCATCACATTAAATGATCAGAACTGAGTTACGACCAATCCAGACAAATGTCTTTTGCACTAACTGGGACAGGATGCAGCTTCTAATTGTGTGTTTTTGACAAACAATGGTTGATAAACAGATTACTGATAGATAAAGCGAGTATGATTTATTGGATTAGAACACGTTCATCACTTTTCCTCAGGCTATAACTTCTCACCGTTTGTCTTTCTTGCAGCGTGAAGTGTCTTATGGCTTTTGATTTAATGTCTTTACCTCCTTTGTTGTTTTTTTGCGTTTTAAGGCTTTTGGGTTTTTCTATTATGTGACACACCCTCAAATGAGCTTGAACCAAGGTGTGCTCGTCCTGTTCAAGGTTTGTTTCTCTCGCTGACATCAGATAGATAAAGGAATCGAACGCAGCACAGATTTTCTCCCTCTGTCCCGCCCTCGCTATCACTCCACACACTGCCCACATTCATCAGCACTGTACTAAACAGCCTGTTGGCATGTTCAAGGTACCCATCACTGCCTCCACATAAGTGACCTGACACAGCACTGTTTTTTCCCTTTCCTCCTCTTCTGCTATTCTCTCTTGTTCTCATCCTGCAGCTCTAACTACCCTGAGGCTCTTTTTTATTCATTTATAATGTGCCACCACTGTTTTTATCTCTGCAGTACGGATTATTGCTCTCGCACTGGACTAAGCAATGGCCATTTGGCTGCGTGCGCACACACACACACACATGCGCACACACACACACACACCGATCCATCACTACTGTGTAGAAAAAATTACTTTGACATGTCCACACTACATTAATCGTGCTTTTAATTTGCAGAGAAGCCACATCTATACACAGACACTGGCAGACCTTGACAAAGGCTTCCTGTCTCTAGTCTCCTAATTGTTTTTCAGCTACACTAATGATTGATTATTATGAGTTTGGGTTTAAAAAAGGAAAATCTGTCAAATTCAACCTCACCCTATCTTTTATTAGCGCTGTCAGACACACACACACACACGCACACGCACACGCACGCACGCACGCACAATGCTTCACAGCCAGGAGCCGGAATGAGCAGCAGCTAGTTCAGCAGCCTATATCCCTCTTGTGCTAAGTGAATGAAAAAAAAGTATCAATTCATCTAAGAGTTTTTTTTATTCTCTTATTGTCCAGTGGCTACTTTGCCTTTAACAAGCATATGGTTGTTCAAACAGCTTTAACAAGCAGACAGCACACTGTGCACAGAGAATTCAACACAAAAACACACACATACACACTGGCGCATCTCGCACCTCCCTCTATTTACTCCTGGACGACTCGACGTGGACGGAGAGGCTGCCAAGCCTCAGCACAGGGAGGCATCAAATGGGCTGAAGTAGCGCACAGCAATTAGTCAGCCTAAATGTTATATACCTCCTGCCTCTTTTAAAAAATAACACGTTTCACGTTCAATTTGCTTGATCAACAGCACGGTTGGTTAACTGGCTTAAGGGATCATTGGGGATCAGAGAACCCTTCAGAGGGGATGAACAAGAGGAAGAGTAGGACCCTAACCAGCATGACTAACACTTGTAACACTGCTGCTATCAGCCAGTGTTTTATCCGTGAGGCCCCAGTACACCTGTTGATAATTCTAATGAAAAGAATAACACCCCAGCAGGGGACCTCATTAAACTGCAGCAGTCACAAACAGGCCTAATAAGGCACGACGTGGGGTCTGCATAAGAATGCATATAGATTCCAAGGTGTGTGTGTAAGTAAGAGAATGAACGATAGATGGAGAACTTCCGGTTTTACTCCATAAATTAAAAAGCCTTAACATCTTAAAGCATTTTGCATAAGTATTCCATATCTATTCATCTGTACCTATAACACGCACGCCATCACGCACGCACGCGCACACACACAACACACACACACACACACACACACACACACACACACACACACACACACACACACACACACACACACACACACACACACACACACACACACACACACACACACACACACACACACACACACACACACACTCTCTTATGATTGCTGTGGCTCTGACAGCGGCCTTCCTTTAATTTCCTTTTAGTCTTAAATGAGAGCTCCAGCCCATGGGTTGATAATGATAGTTATTACATCGCTCTGCCTGCAGGAGGCTATCACACTGACACACACACTCACACAGCATGTAATTGATACATGTGCAAATGTATAGTTCGGCTATGGAGGAATTCTGGAGGAAACCGACACAGTAAACAAGCAAATGCACTCACACACAAAAAATTGCCCCCACGTCATCACATGCACACATGGACATAGTTGCACACACACACACACATCCATTGCAGCTGCCTCCACACCCAGCTCCTCATACTCAACATCCATCGCCTAGCAACCGCCTATCAGGAAACACGCTCACCTCTGGACCCAAGTCGCCTGCCCCTAAACGGCAGCCAATCAGGTGAGCTGCTCCCCTGGGACAAACCACCCTGATGGGGACGAGAGGTGGGGAGCAGGAAGTGTGGAGGTGAGTCAATAAGGCTTCAGAGTCGCCGCCACAAACCTCTCCCCCTCTTCCCCCTCTCTCTCTCTCAGTCAAGCTTTTCACTCTTCACTGTTTTCTTGTTCTTTTAACACAGTTATTGATGTCAGAGCACTCGAACCTCATTCTCGTCAGCTCCACTCTTCCCTCTTGCCCTCTGTCTCTGCGTGGGCGGCTCTCTATGACTTCAGAACACAAACCCATTTCATAGATACACTGCGGAGACAAAGAGTATTTGCGGACTGGGGTTTTTTTTTTACCAGTCACAGAGAGTCAGAGACAGATCTGGATACTGTTTCAGCAAATATTTAGCATCTTGTCTATTTAACTGTTGTGTTTCCAGACTTTGCCAAAATTTAATTTGAAATTCACTGCCACCCCGTAACAAAGATACCTCAAATAACAAGACATGGCTGTGATGATATTTCAGACAGTGACAGTGTTTGTAATGCAACATGTTTCGAGAGGGATTACGTCCCGCCAGAGATTTTCATTTCTTCTCGTAGCTGTCAGGTGATTGACAGTAAGCGCCGCACTATGTAATGCGGTGATATGAAAGCACTCAACCTGGGGACTCTCTGGCACAATGAGATAATGATAAAACAGAAACTCTAACAAGACCAAATCAAGGCTTCATTTTTATTTCGCGCCGTGATGGATTTTCTGTCTTAGGCAATTTTCAGCGGTGTGCAAGTTGTTTTTTCAAGCTGAATTTAAATGGCAGGAAAAATAGTTTCTTCTGATGGTGGAAAAATGAACTATTTTGTCTGCAGCTCTGTTAAAGCACCACTGGGAACAATAGAAAGAAGAGAGAGGGAGAGAAAAAGCGTTTAATAACAATTATTAAGAAGCGACGGTAAAACAAAGGCGATTGCCGCTTTCTTTACGCGGCGCCGACTTTAAAGACCTCCAATCTAACAAGAACTCACTCGATCCAATGAAACCTCAATCAAAACAACTCAGCCTCACCTCACACTTTAATAAACTCTGCTCTCACTGGTTACTGTCAGATCTGCTGCCGGAGTCAGGCTGTGATGCCCCGTGCAGAGCAGGGATTGGTCAGGATCCCAACAGATGTTTGGTAACTATCAGACATGTTTGACATTAAAGTGAGTGTGTGGGGCGGCGGGGGGATCAATTTGCAAGCGTTTGCAGGAATTGAATCTTAAAAGTAACAGATATAATTTAGGTTGACCACTGGACCTGATCAAGCCTTTGATCCAATTTTCCGGGTGGGCAAAGCAGCTGTAAATCAGCCTGATAATCCTCTGGCGTACGACCAGCCTCACTCCATCTCTGTCTCACACCTTTTCTGCCTCCCTCTCTCTTCCTCCCTCTCCCTCATTACACTCAGCTCCTATTTCTCTTCGTCTGCTCTTGGGTCGAGCAATAAAGACTCATTTCAGGTGTCCAGGGCTTTGTCCCATTCATACCACATTTCTGCATAGATAATGAGAGGTGACTGGCAGCTGCAGCACTTCCAGAGATTAGATGGGCATTTGCCTGCATGGGTGAATCACCGGTTGAGAACATGAGCATTTGCGTAATGCTACAATCAAGTTTCTTGAGAAAAAGGAAAAGATGGAAGCCAGTATATAAAATATATATAGGATATAATATACTGGAATTGCACGGAATAGACCAGATACCTGAATAAGCCTTTTAGCTAAGGCTCCTTTATGTTTCTCAGCGACATATTGGTTGTAGTTGCATGTTTCTAACCCTATTTGTTACCATACAGCGGCTGAGAAAAGCCTAGTCTCCCTTATGAAATCATCTTTAATCCATATTTTTATTTGTTTACGAACAAAACTGCGCACACGCATTATATTAGATCAACACATATTTTCTGAGAAATGAACAGAAATGTTGTAAGTGACAAAAACACAAGGATCTGGACCAAAATTTTATATCACATCATATTATATATAATATATAAAAATATATATTATAATAATATAATTAAATATAAGGAGATTTCACCATAAAAGTTGCACCACTATAAACTACATAATATGCTTAATAGGAATCTAATATAATGTTCTGCAGTTTAAGTC
The DNA here is from genome assembly GCF_022539355.2 of Hippoglossus stenolepis. NCBI lineage: Eukaryota > Metazoa > Chordata > Actinopteri > Pleuronectiformes > Pleuronectidae > Hippoglossus > Hippoglossus stenolepis. The sequence continues at coordinate 19,578,968 of NC_061490.1, forward strand.
TGGTCTATTTCAGATTAACAGTTACTTTGGATAATTTCAGCAATTACAGCACAAAAGTCCTCTTACATTACTACAGCTCTGAGACTGGATTTGTACGTATTGTACCGGAGCTGAGGCGGTCGTGAGAACTTAGCTATCATAAAAAAATATATATATCTTGACCTGTCACTTCAAAGTTACCCAGGAAAACTAGTGAATCTATGTTTAGGAACAGTGACAATATCATTAAAAGAAAAACTTTCAGACGTAATGTCGACTGGTAAAAATATGTCTGGAGCTGGCAGCTTCTGTCACTGGAGTTTAGCGGCTTCATCTCCACGGCCGACCCTCGAGCTAATAACAATGTATGTGCACAAGTGTGACGAACTCTGGCGACCAACGGCTGTCAAACAGTGTGTTATTATGTTGCCATGTCATCATTTCAGGCAGCAGGAGACACTGAAAACCGCCTCTGTTTTGTTTTTTGCTTCCTTTAACTCCATCCCTCCCTCCCTCCGCTCAGTGTCTCTATCCGTCCCTCACCGGGCCTCAGCTGTGTTCCTTCCATCATTTCTATCTCTCCCCGGTGTGCTGTCCTTTTTCGCCTGATCGCCTCCCCACCACCCTCCCTCCACGGCTCTGTTGTTCAATATCCCCCCCATGCCCTCCCATGCCTCCCCCCCTCCATCATGCTACCTCATCCCGCTGCCACTCCCTCCTTCACACCCCGTCCTTCTCCATGTCACCGCGCATCATCTCTTATCCGTTTGTCACATTCGCCTTCTTGCTGGTTCTTCATAATCCATTTCACCATCTCTCTCTCTCTCTCTGACTGTCTTTCTGCGTTTCATCTCCTCTACATGACGCAATTATGCAGCTTTCATCTGTGTCCTTCTCTCCGTCTCACGTGTTTATCGACGTTTCGGTGTGTTTTCACGTGTACTACAGTGTTCACAAAGAACATGTGTCTATGCGTAATTGTTGAGGGTTCATTATTTCCCATTTTTATTTTTCAAATCAATGATCCACACTCATAAAAAAAGAGAGACAATATCAACCACGCAAAACATTTTTTTCTCTCCAACGCCAGATGATAAAAGTGGTATTCAAATCTTCTTATCACATTGTTGTTTATTAATTCCTGGAGCTGCAGTGAAATCATTCTCTTCTGCATGTTCTTCGCTTTTCACTCGTTTATTAGACGACCTTGGTTTCCTGCGGTGAACAACTTCCTCCAGCAGCAGGAAACTTTCTCACGCGTCAAAAACTGGGAGGAGAATCGGTTTGAAAGGACGCTGTGTTTTCCTTTTAATAAAGCCGTCTATTTTTGGTTTGGTGAAAATCATTAAACAAGGTTCCTGTATATGTCTGTGAGTGTGTGAGTGTGAGTGTGAGTTTGTGTGTGTGTGTGTTCCCAGAATCTGATTGGTATGGTCCCTGTGTCCGGCAGTTATTGCGGTGAACACTGGAGCAGAGTTCAAAGAGAGGACAGGAAAGGGGGGGTTAAATGAGTTGCGCACACGCGCACGCACGCGCACGCACACGCACACACTCACACTCACTACAAATGTCAATTCAGAGTGAGGTCTCCTGTACAATATTGGAGTATGGACACACACACACACACACACACACACACACACACAACACACACACACACACAACACACACACACACACACACACACACACACACACACACACACACACACACACACACACACACACACACACACACACACACACACAGATAAAAGTGGAGGCTAATGGATGGTAATATGGGGACACACACTCACATAAAGAGAGCAAAGGCAAACTTAGAATATCTAATATCCCTGCATGGAGTCACTTCTTCACACGCACACACACACAAAGATAGCACTTTGATAATGTCACCGCCCTTAGGCCAAAACTGTCCCTAGAGGATCGACCCCCAGCTGCTTTGAGTCAGCATCTTAAAATCTGTGTGATTGCATGCAACAGTGTGTGTGTGTATGTGTGTGCGTGCGTGCGCGCAGGTATGTGGCTGATGGCTGCTGGTGATGAGAGCTGCCCACGGCGACAAGACAAGCCTTACCATGACACCAAACACACCCTGGGGAGCTGTAGGCTTCCAGCTGCTCATGGAGAGGGACGACAGAGGGATGCAGGGACAGATGAAGAGGGGAAGAAAAAGGAATATGTGAATGGGAGGTGGAGGCCGACGAGAGAGACATACGAATGGAGAGAGTGCTGCGTCGAGAAGGAGAGACTGAGAGGGGAGGCAATTTGTGATGACAGAATGAGAAAGGGAAAACAAAGAGGTAGCAAGAGACAGAGCGAGGGAGGAAGCAGGAGAGATATGCAACATGATAGATAAAAAACACCGAAACACGAAAAAGATGAAAGGCGTCAGAGAGAAAGAGATGGAGGGAATCTTCATCAGAGAGGGGGAAGAGAAAGAAAGAGTATTTATCTAAGCCCTGAGGGGAGGAGGAAAATACAGAGCGAGTGGGAGACAGAGTATACAAGAAAGAAAGCGAAAAAGAGGGAGCAAGGGATGAACATGAGCAATGAGAGGAGCTGAAGAGGAGCTGCCTTTTGAAAGCTATTTGGTCCTGAGCCCCCCATTAATTCAGTCCGCATTTAGCTCTCTGTGTGAAGTGCTTTGGTAACAATGGATTCATCAAGCAGCGAGCACGATTTGAATTTAACTCCAGGAAGAGAGACGACGATGGAGAAAAAAGGGGTTGTGCATTGGGGGAGAGAGCGGACAGCGAGAGGTGGCAGAGATACAGTTAGGGGAAGGAGAGGAGGGGGGTGGGCCGAGTGTGTAGCGCTCCTTCATTGTGTTGAGGGCCATTCATCGTGAATAGACGCTCATGGGAAGGATGGGGTGTCAACTTTTATTGTCACAAAGATGAGTTATTGTTTATTCAGCAGGACAGACACAAAGAGAGGCAGGGAGGATAAGGGCACCTTTGTGTGTGTGTGTGTGTGTGTGTGTGTGTGTGTGTGTGTGTGTGTGTGTGTGTGTGTGTGGGACTCGCAAGTAACTCGGAGATGTAAGGATATATTCATGTAGATGTATTCATGCAAGTGTGCGCATGTAAGAATCAAACAAGTGGAAGGACAATTCAATTGGATTAATAGAGATGGGAAATCTAAATAACTGCATTCCAGTCGTTCCCTGGAAAACCCTGGTGAAATGTCAAATGTGGGCAACAGTGCTGCGTTTGCCGGAGGCCGCACATTTTTGACATATCCCGTTCCCCGCGCCGTCGACCGTCCACGCCTCCTCTCTCCTCCCCTCGTCTGCATCCCTTCCATTATTCCCCGTCGACCGCCCACTCCCCCATTCCCTCGCTCATCTCCCACTGCTGGGATTATTTACCTTCTACAGTTCGCCGCTGCGTTGTCTCGTCACTTTCAGCGTGACGCCCGCTCTTCTCTCTTTCCCTCCCTCCCATCTCGCGTGTCGCACACTGAGGTCATTGTGAGCCGTACAAAAGCATCCCCTCTTTTTTTATTTTATTTTACTCTTTAATCATTCCCCTCCTCTATTGTTTCCCTCTGTCCTGCTCCCATATTTATCTACTAAATTCAAAACCTAGTAAGGGACAATGGAGGCAAAACAAGCGCCATAATCACCTCTTTTCTGCCCTGCTGACCCACAGGCTGAGGAAGCAGCGCTCGGCTAATGCGGTGACCAATAAACAGCACGGTTAACACTCCGCGGAGTCATTTGTCTGTATTAACACTTGGAGGAGCTGTTAAGTCAAACAGTTTATCACCTCTGGAGTCTGACTATGCATTCATCCATTCATTATCTATAGCGCTCATCCTTTGGGCGCTGGAGCCAATTCTCACATTGGGAGGGAAGCGGGGCTCATCCTCGTGTGGGACTACCTGGAGAAAACCCACAAAGACCCGGGGGAGACCATGCAAACTCCACACAGAAAGACCCCGGCAAAACCTGGGGAATTACTAGTTTACACCAATTTTACTACACATCCACAAAAATTGCTATAGGTCCTGAAGAAAGAAAACTCTGGCCACTGCTGAAATGATGCTCCCCTGAGTATGAATGTGTAATTTTTGCTGGTCAAGCAAGCGCACAGGTGTGGACTTGCACACTTGTAGCACCCGTAATGCATTGGTATCACTGCCGAGCACAAGACTTAACCATCCGACAGAAAACCTGCAGGGACAAATGCGTACAAACCCTTTGAAGGTGTCACTTTTGTGTCTTTCTTTTGGCAACTTCAAAGAGAATATTTGGCCTATTTCTTCAGTTTGTCAGAGAGGGTTTTACTCTTTTATTCTGCCATGTGAAATCTTTATGTTACTTCACACGGAAGCTCTGGTATAACGGGTCCCCTGCCCCTGTGGGCCCCTGGGCCTGTGTCCACTCGGCCCCACTGAGTCCATCCACGGTCTGGATAAAGTTAAAAAAGAAAGATAGACGACTCGAATCCAGAGCAGCAAGTGGCTTTATCATCAGGATTTCACCATTATTTTATATTATTTGGTATTTAATTAGATGTCACGGTTAAACTGGAGGAGATGGAGGAAAAGAAAAGGAAGCAAAGGAAAGAGAAAGTATAAAAACAGTTCTTGGCTGTGAAGGATTATTCGGATGCACATGCGCATACTTCAACCACAATGAGCACATCAATAGAGCTTCTGTCCATTAATCAAAGCTGATTCAACAGTTGGACCAAAGTGTTTATTCTCATCCTTGGGTCTTGTTACATCAGCCTATCATCAGCCTTTGTTGACCCTCACACACACACACACAATCTCACACACACACACACACACACACACACTTCTGAGAACACCTGACACACACTCCACACCTGAACATCATGTCATATGGGGTTTTGTTTTTTTGTTCCTGATAAGGAAGCCTCCATAATTTGGTTGTAATAAAATTTTGGTCGTTACAACATGAGTAATACCTAGACCACACACACACACACACACACACACACACACACACACACACACACACACACACACACACACACACACACACACACACACACACACACACACACACACACACACACACACACACACACACACACACACACACACACACACACACACTGCATGTCTCAGTGACACAAACAGAATCAGAAACCCCCCAGAGACAAACAGTGCATGAAAAGGCTCTGCTCCAAATGGCTCATGCATTCAGCTCAGTCCCCCAGTGGATGTGGCCTATATTGACGGAGCAGAATGGTGAAGGGGCCTTGTCAAAGGATGAGACAGAACAGTGTGACACAGTTCTCACACTACCTGAATTACACACCAAATAACACAACACCGCTGCCCTCTCTGTAAAAACTCCAATTCCACTCGAATGTGGCAACTCGCTGCAGTTACTCGGAGTAGCAGGGACACTGTTTCTGGAAAGACACACTGCGGATGAATTTTTCAAAAATAGTTAAACAGTTAACAGAGCATGGAAAATGTCCCAAATCCCAAACAAAGCTCTCTTTTCGAAAGTCTCTAAAGGTGAATAAAGGGCTTGTGATTGAGCAGAATAAAGCCATGTCTGAAATATAGATGTGGCTTGAGCAAAAAATCAATGTGGATAATGTGGCAAAAGTGGAAAAAGCAGAGGGAGCTGTGAGGTGTGATGTGTCTTGTCAAACTTAAGAGCTGTGCACAGTGTGTTTGCGAGTGAATTTTCAAATAAGTCCTTTTTCCTGCCCCTTGATGAAACAGGCTTCATAAGGAGGTTGACATCTCCAGTTCTTCGTAAGATACTGGAAAAAGGTAAAATGAGTTTGTGCAGCGAGTGTCACAAATACTCCTTAAAATCAATAAATACATGAATAATAAATGTAGGGATTACCACTTCTACTATTTAATGTGACGTAACAAATAAACTCTATCTAATTAACCCCCTTTCTTAATCTATAAGGTTCTACTGGAGTAAAACTACTTGGAAGGACATTTTGCCCGTTATGCTTTCAGTCCGTCCTCGTTTGCTGCTGATGGCCTGAGTGAAGTGAAGCTGAGCACTGAGGCTGTGAAGTGGGCGGTTGAAGGGACAGTGGGTGGGGAGAAGAAGGTGGTGCTGTGCTGATGGAACTTTTATGATGTCCTGTGTCGCTGGAGCGTGGAGCTGCAACAGGGGCGGGGGGTAAGGACCAAGAAAGAGGAGAGTCAGCAGGGCCTCTGGAAGGATACGCTCCAGAGTGAGCGCCTGGTGGGTTGAGAGGGATTAACAGAGTGGGACAAAGACAGTGAGACTGTCTCTAACTGTGCGCATGAGTGTGTACGTGTTGTTCTATGCTAACCTCATATTTCTTGGAGACGCAGAGTAGAACTCTCGGCAAAACAGTTTGTACAAAAGTTTGTCTTGGGTCTAAACTTTAGGCGAGAGAGGCCAGGTTAGTCATGTACAGAGTTGCAATGAATTCATCACCAGCTCTTGTTCAAACAGATGTTTGGGCTGAGCATCAGGCAGAAGAGAGCACAGAACAAAAAAAACTCTAAAATAAGTGAATTCAAGCCACAGATGTGTGTTTTTGCAAGAATCGGACTCATGACTCAACACTGTTGTCACCATCACCAGCTGTGTATCGACAAAACAAGGTACAGTATGTTGTGTAGCCTGTATAGAAAGATACACAACATGACAACTTCCAAAAGTACAAGTCATATACCCCACCTTCTCCATGTTAGCAATTGGGACATGGACCCAACTAAAAAGTCAAAATACATGTCAAATAAGTTTCTCAAAGATGGTTTCTGTCGTGTATTACTTATCATAATGATATATGTTAAAGTCTTAATTTTTCCAGTAAGTTTGGTTTGAATTAAAACAGGGTGAAACGTCATGATTGGTCGACCGTAATGTAAAAAGTGGGACCTCGATACGGCGGCACCACACCACGATCACTTCTGTGCAGACTCTGGCTCCCAATGACGCCAAAAGAGCAAGATGGCATCACACAAATTCAAGATATTTTGCCTTTGTCTTTTCACAGCAGGAGGAAGACATGTCATCCATCTTTATTTACTGTATATGGTTAAACCTCTTCCAACTGGAGAGAGACCACTGATAATTAACTCATCGATGAGAATAGAAATAAATCCAACTATACAATGATAAATATAGAAATCTATGTTTGTCTTTCGGTCGATGCTTTAATTTCCTTGACATCTGCTCATCCGATCTACTTCAAACTTGAACTCTACTTCAACATTGCTGCAGCTAAAGACAGAAGTGAAAAGACAAAGGAGAGACGAGCGCAGTATAAAATAAAGGGAGGGGTGAGGGTCTTGTTAGGGTCTCGACAACCACTCATCCAAAGAATTTGACAGTTGACTCAATACGCTTCTCCGGGTCCCCGGCAACCAACCCCGACAACTTCTGAAGTCGATCGGATGAGCGGTTGAATAAGGGCAATCAGGGAGAGGTGAGAATGAGTTCAAAGATAAAATGGTGGGTGCACTTCTCCAATTCACACATCAAATCATGCTTGTATGCATCTGCTCTCTCTTACTACCTGCATGTGAATCATTTGTGTGTGTGTGTGTGTGTGTGTGTGTGTGTGTGTGTGTGTGTGTGTGTGTGTGAGTGTGAGTGTGAGTGTGTTTAGCCATGTGTGCATGATGCAGTGTTTGGAGGTGCCTGAGTACATCTCTTGCTGTGTGCAATCTGGAGCCAGTCTGTGGTTGTATTTTTTCCCCTCATCCCTCCGCTGGCTCCTCTAAAATGGCAATTTGTAAAACACGGGCCTCCGTTAGCCCTCTCCTTCGCCTCACAGCCCTTCCCTGCACGACTGCTCCCCTCCCTCGTCGCGCCCCCTCGTCTTCGAATCACTCGTTTCGCTTCCTTCCCTCACTTTCCCCTCTCGCCTCTAATTTCCGTACCTCCTGTGCACTCCGCATCCTCTTTCTGTGGTTGTTTGTCTGTCTGTCGTTCTGTCTTTTTCTCTCTCTCTCATTTGCCCTTCCTCCTCCTTATGGTTTTCCTTCTTCATTATCTCCACCTCTTTTTTCTCTGTCCATCGTGGCTGCCTCACTTTCATTACTCCTCCATCTCAACCTCTTGTACTTCTTTCATAATGTGCTTTAAGGCTGCTGCACACTAGAGGATAATTGGACCAATTTTAGACCTGATTGGCCCTTTTCCGAGGGGCGTTTCTGACTGGAGGTCACTCGGTGCAGATTATCTGCCCAAATCATCCTGGAGTGTGGGGGTTTACAAAATAATCGTAATGCTACAGATTGAGTCGGAGCCTCCTCAATATCGAATCGTAAATATAATTTAGTTTTTTTGGGCTGAAAAACAGAACACGGGACGTCGCTCCTCCTCCATGTTTGTTTTTCTTCTCAAGTAATGTTTAATCATGACAGTTTTCCACACTCCAGTTCAGAAGGTGGCGGTAACGCACCTAAAAGTTGATTGCCAACCGCCATAAAAACAAGAAGAAGAAGGTATTCTGAGTTACTGTGAGATTTCAAGTCTCTGGAATCTCCACTGTGAAATTGTTTCCTACAAACGGCAAGTGAGTTCTGCCCAAATCCTCCAGTGTGTGTGTGTTCGGACAATTAAAGTGTGACAATTAAAGTATTTTAAAATCGGTCAAAACTTCAAAATCCTCTTGTGAGCAGCAGCCCTCAGGGATCGGAATTGGCTTCTTACGCAGAACGTAATTACGAGTTTATTTCTCTGCACGCGCAATCGTATTGATATGCACATAAACATGCAGCCGCTGTGGAATCTTCACTTTAAACTGCATAGGATATGTTTTGAACTGCTGCTCACTCTGGCTCCGCTCCCTAGAGGAAGTGGTTGGGAACAATCAAAGTTTCACACGGCTGTCGCTGTCACTCAAAGTTACACAGAGCGACCGGCAGACTGGTTGCTTGAGTTGTTGTCAGTATAATACGCTGGCCTTATTCCAAGGGAGCGCTCGGGGAAAAACACGGCCGGCAGTGTCACTGTAAGTCTGACCCAGGAGAGGGGAAAAAAATCCATGACGGGGGATTTCTACATGGCTGGACTGGCCACCAGCGCTTGTGCATGCGTTACCTCTTTTGTTTAATGGCGCCTCAGCAGAGACAGACACAGTGGCTGTCGCAGATTGAGCCTTGAAAATGTGAGTGAGGGACGGCTGAGGGTTGCTAACAAGACACGAAAAGACGATGGAGGATAATGAGTGATCCACAAATGGAGGAGAGGAGGAATAACCTGAAGGACAGAGGGAGGAGAGTGATGAACAGGTGACACAGACGGGAACTCTTGTCTCAGCCTTGTCTGCTCCGTAACGCTGTCGTCTCCACTCGTCTCATTTTCCACCAATAACATCCAATGTTTACCCTTGCCTATAACTCAGCTCACCCCTGTTAAATCTGTACTCGCTGGTATTTTGCATTAATGGCCAGATGCAGTACTCCGTCCTCTCCCTCCTCCTCTCACAGTCTCTCACTCTTTCATCTTCATTAACTGCCCGTCCACCCCTCTTTTATATCCCTCTTTCACCCCTTTGACCGGTCCTTCCATCCAGCCACATGCCCGCACACAAACACACACACGTGCGCTTGTGTGTCGCCGGGCATTTCCATGACAACGTCAACATGAAGACCGTCCCTCCTCCTGAGGTTCCGCTCATTTGCATTTCATTTGCATGTTTCCTGAGCGACCGGCGGCATTTGACTTTGACAGTGGCGGGGAAACTCTGGCATGACCCTGTCTGCTTTTTGCTCTCCCTCCGTCTCTCTCTATTTCTCACAGTGTGTTTCTCTCTTGCCAGCGTTTTTTTTGTCATTTAACCTCTTCACTAAATGTCTGCTCATCACTCGCTTTTCTTTTTCATCCTGCCGTCTATTCCCATAATGGTGTCAGTCAGAGTGGCGTTCCCTTTTCCTCTCTCCTCATCCATCTTCAGCCTCAGCCGTTGTGTTTGCTTTCACTTTGTCAGCTTGCGCCTTTACCTCCTGCTTTTCTGTTCCTCTCATTTGTAAACATTTTTCCTCCATCATTTCCCGCCCCTCTCCATCTCTTACACCCGTGTGAAAGAAGATGCAACTGTACGTCTTTCAGTGCCTCTCTGAATGAGAGTCACACTTGCAGGCTGCTTGTGATTGGACAAAGAGCTTTTCCATCCATTTCCTTTGCAGACAAACATAGCTGCTGCTAAACATGGCTGCACACACGTCGCTATTGACACTGCGTGACATTGAACGTCACGCACACACTTATTGACATTGACTTATTGACATCTCTAACAAGATACATTCTGTACCAGCACAAATAAAATATGTGCAGGAAAAGACACATGCATGAACACATCCCTACTGAGAATCCAGAGACACATCCAATACAAACACACATTATCAGCAGCAGTAAACAAACAGAAACAGGAACACACACACACACACACAACTAAATTACGCTAGTAGACACATCCACTTTCACAGAAATGTCCCCAAGTAGCTGTTAAATTAAACCTCTTTGCCAGATCCGACATGGTGAAAAATCTTTGAGGTGGTTAACCAGACACAAAAGCACTTGCCGTTTTTTTCACCTCTCTCTTATTTCCAGTTCAACAAATTCCCCATAACTGAGATTAGCATCACTAATTAGCTGTCTCCACTCCACAACAAATTACACGCCAGCAGTGACAATATGGCAAAGTCACCTCCCCCTTCCCGACGTTCTGCCGGGTAAAATGGGGAATGATGGCGTGTGAGTGTGACAGAACACCGCTGAACTCGACGTTCGCCACAGTGGAGACTTTTAAAGCCGTGCTCAGGATGCCTGCTGTAATTGGCTGCGCTGTTGAAGAGCAGAACTGCTCACAAGCTTCATTACTGGGGAACCAACATGTGGCGTGTCAACAAGGTGAAGAATTAGACGCCGTCAGACACTGCACTGCGTGTGAGCGTTTCACCGTCTTTATGAGAGCCGAGCAATCACAAGAGACACTGCTTTACCTGTTAGTCCGAGTCACATACATCAAGGAGAAATCAAGGATCTGTGTGTGTGTGCGGAGGAGTAGAGGAAGCTCTTATTAATGTTTCAGCCCGAGTGTGCGTGTGTGACCGCACATACTTGTATTTGTGTGTTTGTGAGAGACAGAGAGGGGGACATTGTGTGTGTCGAGGAAGAAAAAAACTGAAAACGCAGCTATCTGGCTCTCATCTGACATTTAAAAAGCCAGCCAGCGGAGGACAGAGAAAGTTTTATGAAAACAGGCCAACTGTCCAGCAGAGATGACAGACAGAGAGACCGCTAGAGACAGACAGACCGACTGACTGACTGACAGGGAGACGGGGGCGAGAGCATTCAAAGAAAGAGACAGAGAGGGAGAAAACGCAGCAGGGGGGGAAAAGTATTCAGAGAGTGAGAGAGAACAGTATTCACAGAGTCAGGCGGAGAGGAAGGGCCTGTGCAGTTTCATTGATTTGAACCAGTGGGAGGGGAGAGAGCGGGTACAGGGGGGGGGAGCTAAGAGACAGAGCGGCTACTGTCGGAAAATGGCTTTTTAATACAGTTAAAGAGCAACACAGAAGACACAGAGTCTGACAGAACGAGGGGTGAAATGAGACGGCAGAGATGTCAATGGGAGGAACAAACCGGGGAAAAGCATACGAGAGCGTTTTGTACTTTTATACAGAGTGTTTCTTTTTTCCACATTCCTGTAAACAGCTTTATTTATTACCTAACATGTTTCTCAAATAACAATCTGAGTTGTTTATAACATTTCATACCTCCTACTCATGTTGTCTCATTGCTGCCATAATTGTCATCAACGTCAATAAACTTTCACGCTTCTCACTTAAGATCAGTGAATCTGAGAAAGATGAAGAATGTGGTTTTGCAGCATGTATTTGTTAAGGTCGCGATCACTTATTTCACTTACTGTGAACTGACATGTATTCATATGAGCTTATCTTGCCGATAAAGCATCTTGAAGTGATTTGAACTGACATGACTTTGACAAGAATGAGGGGAGATGTGGAAAGAGAGAAAAACAAAGGGGTGATAAAAAGTGTTCAGTATATTTGGCTTAATCTTGATAAATTGCATGAAATGTTCTAAACCAGGAACGAACTTATCGTGCGTACTTCTCATTATCTCCACTGTAGCTGAAGCCTGATATGGTTTATTCCTGTGTGTCTCAGAAACTATTAAAAACACGTCAAGGAGCCACAGGGTGACATCTTCCTTTGTTACCATGAAGGTGAGAAATAGTGTATTTCTTTTGTCAGCCTCACAAACACTGCTGCTGTAGATACACTCTGGGGCATCACATGTGTAACAAGCACAACTGAAACACAGGCTGTATGTGTGACATGAATTTAAAGAGTTTTGACTTCAAGGGATAATTACATGAGGCAGACATGGCCTCATACAGCGTATTCACATTGATTTGTATAGATGCATGTCCTTATTTGTGTTAATCAAATTTAAGATATACAGGTAATGTGATTTGCACTATTCTGCGTTGCTATGGTTAATGCCAATACAGCATCTTGAATTGATTTGAACTTAGGTGAAGCACAGACAGAGGAAGAGGAACAGAAAGAGCTTAGACAGGGAAATTAAATAAAGAGAAAAACAGAGGATGACAAACACGGCCATGTTTAATTCTTACATTGATCGCTACGCTCAATAATTTGTGCAGAATATTTTTCTTCATCATCCCGCATGTTGTCAAATTTACGTTTATGTACGTGTTCTTTAGTAGCAAGGAAATGGACAATATTTCCAAAGCAATAGAATACGATAGATGGTTGAATCTGTAATTCCTGTTGACAGTGGTGAATAAAATAGTTAGACAGAGAAGATTCTTGGTCCAACTTACAGTCAAACCTAAAAAACTTGTGCAGTAGAAACATCTTAGAAGTCGGGGGGGACATGATTGTAAAAAAAATTTTAAGAATGGAACATATTATCCCAATAAAACATTCTAATCGAATGCATTCCAACTCTGTAAGGTTTCTCATGCACAATATTAAAAGGTATGAAAAGATGTAAAATCACAAATGTCTAGATACAATACAGAAATTGAGCAAGGCGTTGAAACAAAAAGATGAGGAAGTGAGGAGGCAGCTGGAGAGAAAGAGAAAAGAAGAGAAAGAGAAAGAGAAAGAGAAAAGAAGAGAAAAACAGAAAAGAAACAGACAGAGATGAACGGATGAGCTGTAGCAGCGAGGAGGAAACACGCCCAGGCTGCACTCTGTGGTGACTGGTCATGACCCCGTGACAATGTGACTAATAACCTTGACCGGGAGAGCGACCACCGATGGAGGCACAAAACAAATTACACACTCTACTCCATATATACTCTAAATAAACGTATATAAACTATCCAACATGCTGAATATAAAACGAGGTGCAGCTCTGAACGGAAACAGGGAGAGATGTGAATTAGACGGATGAAGAAGATAAAAGTACTGCATGTTCGACTTCTCTATTCCCGCCACACTGCAGGAGAAAAATGAGGAGAAATATCTTTTTAACCCTCGTTTAAAGCTTCGACATGCATCGCTTGAACAGGGAGGAAAGAAAAAAAAAACATCTGCTTCGAACACTTAACTCAAGAGAATCAGGTCTGATTTGGAAAATGTTTTGACTTTACTGCTATGAACACAGTGGTAAGTAATTTTCCAAGTAATGTACTTCTGTTGTTCAGCGAGTAGTCATTTTCTCTCAATGAGTAATACATTATTGATTCCATTTTCCTCCGCTAATAGAGAAGAGGCACGCAGAGAGAGATGTGTGTTTTTCTTCATCTATTCTCTCATCGACTTTCATTCTTCCCTCCGTCCTCCTTCTCCTTCCCTCATTTCGCCATCGGGCTTTCTCGCCTCGCTGCTAGTTGCTTAACTTTGCTCTGCGTCTCTTCCTGTCTCCCTGTATCTGCTTAAACATCACATCCCCTTCAATTTTCAATGCCGGCTTCTCCACGTCTCTCTCTCTCACTGCTGCAGCCCGCTCAGTCTCTCCGTCACTCAAATGATATTGTCGGTGTCGGTTAGGGATGCCTCGCTCACCGCCCACACTTTGCAGACACACCATTAGCTGAGCAAGCGCGGACCGACTTGTACACTAATTGCACAAAGGTGATGTCTCGGAGGGCACCGCTGTTTCAATCGCCGTCGACGGTGATCATGTCGCACTCTCTTGATACACGTTCAGACACATGCACATGTACGGGCGCAGTATGTATCAAAATGTGGCTTTTTTTTAAACATCTGGCAAAGCTCCTGCTGCTTCACAACTTTCTGTTTTTCTCTCACTCTTTTGCAGTTTGTCTTTCTCCCTCCAGGCCTCCCTGCTCGCTCTTTCTCTTTGTCATCCCTCTTTACTCCTGGGAGGCAATTACTGTTTTCCCCTGGACTCAAACTAATTAGCTTAAAAAAAACACACACACAAATAAATAAAGCATTTGGTGTGTGTGTGTGTGTGTACACTATTTGTGTGCACCTCTGTGCTTGCGCTTGTGTGTAAACGAGTGGAAAATGAAGTTGAATAAATAAATAATAATATGGCACCGATTCAGGCGAGGCTAAAGCTTGTTCCAGTGTGTTTTCTGAGAAATATGACTGAAGCACTGTGCACACACACCCACACCCACACACACACACACACACACACACACACACACACACACAACTCCAATGGCAGCTCAATATTGATCAAAAGTGTGCACACCAAAGACGCACATCTCTGACAGCTTAATTTTGATCAAATATAAAACCTGTACACACAGACACACACACAGACACACACACACACACACCCTATATATGGCGTCTGACAGCTCATTTTGCTCCAGTTGCAGAACTGGTGAAATACAAAGCCAGTCTGGCAGGCGGCTGTGTCGCAGAGACATTTCTACTTGTCATTTTTAATGATTCAGTGATATAAACACTCCTCCTTTCCATCCCCACTCAAGATAAATAATAAAATATACCGATGTGAAAACGGCAAATTTCAAACAGCGACAGAGAAACTCTAGTGCAGGTTGGCCTCTCTAACAACAAGACTAACGTATCAACCACAAGGCCTTCGTATACAAGCCAGTAAATCAAAAACATCTAAGTAGGTAATCACCCTACTTATCTGGGCTAATGTATAAAACATTCACAAGCAGAAAATCATAGTAATGGTAAAAGTCGCGAATTTCAGACCTGACAGACAGTAATGAGGGAAAAGTAGATTTCCAGGGTTATACTTCTCTTGCAGTTTGAGCTTTTTTGCAGCCCACACAAAACAAAAACACGAATCAAACACATACAGACTAACGCACATGAGCTTGCTCATTTCTTGGAGCTATAAAAGATGTGCTCACACTCGGGCATACAGAGACACTCAAATAATTCTTGATTCATTGATTCCTCCAGGGGAACGCGGGGTTACTCTTAGTAATAGCCCTGTCTGTCGGTATCCAAAATGAACATCAACACACACATACACACCAAAACACGTGGCACCCTGGTGGCGGGGGGGAGCGTGTCCCATTTTTTAATAACAAAAAAGCTCTGGGGAGCCGTGTGTGTTGATAGCTAAATGACACTTACAGGTTGATGTGCTGTGGATGTGGCAGGGAAAAATAACAGGCTGCCAGGCACAAGGGGAGGGAGGCCAGGGCTACACGGGGAATTCATGCAGCAAAGAGGAGCTGATTAAAGTGCCTGGCAGAAAAACTGGCAGAGCTGCAACTAGTAGATCATGGCTAGCAAGGGTGTCTCAGTTCGCAGAGCAACAACACTAATCCCTGCAGGCAATAATGGTGTCTCTAAACAGCCCGTGCTTCCGCGGAGGGTCTAAAATAACATTTTACCTTCAACAGTTCTGGAGTAATTTGAATGATTAACCCATTTCACGAAATGTGGAAAATGGTTGTTTAACTAGCTGGCCGTCCTCATCAAAGGCTCAATGCTGGAGGAACTCCAGTACAACTTGCACACCTGAGGCGAATCCTTCTCTGCCTGCAAATTAAATTCACAGGAAACAATTGCAGATTAAACCGTTATAGGCATGTGGGAATGCAGAGCTCTGAGTATGTCCGGGCCGATAGTAGGGGAGTTAAAAAGCACATGAAGTCAATGGGATGTAAGAGAAAATAAAGGGGTTTATTTTGTTTCAAGGCCCTGAGGATAAGTGTTTGCAGACATAGGTATTATGTGTGTTCCCTACGAGTAAAGCCCTATTGAATATAAACAGAGTGTGATAGCACATAAAATGGGTTGATACAGTAAAAAGGAATCAGTCTCGGAAATGCCCAGTTCATTATTTGTTGCACTCCAGACTTTGCCTGTAGCTGTTAGTGAAGGCAGACCCTCACCCAAATTATGATGAGTCACTTACATCAAGGAAATCAATCCGTCTATTTTAAATAAAACCTGAACCTGCAGGGGAGTAAAATCCAGAGACAATGCTTCTAACAGAAGAGGCAATACGTTTAGTCAGTGAGACGATTGTTTGGACTTCCTCTGGTGACCGAATTGATCACCGCTGATGAGCTGCCATGAGCAGATGACGGTGATTGATCTGGCTCAGACATAACACACATGCTTTCCACGTACTTATCAAACGCAGCAGAAATAGAAAAACAAAATAGTTTTTTCCTCTCCAGCCAGGTGATGTCGAGGCAAATAGCTCAATCAATCACAATCAAAGGGGGGGGATGTGTGACGAATGAGTTATAGAAACACAAGCAGCCCTCATGGACACCAGCCCAAAGTTAGAATCCCGTTTAAAGGTAAACAATGGGGCTCATGATGACAAATACAATATTTCAATCAGTGGATATCAGACCTGTGGGGGATGTGTCGATCATATTAACAGATTCTCACACGGACTTGCAGCACTGCACCGAGAGCAAACCTGCAGAAATACTGTAAAACCCAGAGCACAATAGATCCCAGTTGATCGCGTCAGCTCATTTCACTTCTTATGTGTGTGTGCTGAGCAGCATGGGGCTCAATAAAAGGCTGATACAGTATATAATGCTGTGTTGGGTCTTGCAACATAGGGTTTATTGAAGCAGAGAGCTAAACATGTTCCCTATAGCAAAGCACACGTGAAGTGTGCATGTGCTGCATGTGTGCGTGCGAGCGTGTGCTACGTGTAAGTGTTGTGACTCAGAAAAAGAGAAGAGTAGTGGCTTTGCTCAGTGACGACAATGTTGTTACTCACATGTGATTACAGGAGAGAGACGGCGAGGTGGCAGTTACCGAGATGAAGGGGGTGAAGTGAAGCGGGAAAGAGGGAATGTAAAAGAATATGGAGGGAAAACGAGGCAGCGTGCACGTGTGTTCCACCGTCTCAGCTTCGCTAGAGACAGAGACACACACACACACACGCACACACACACTATCTACCTATTTGTTTAATCTTGACCTCTACACGCACTCACACACACGGACACACACACACAACAAACGCACACTGCACTAAGAGAAAATCCATCAACAGCACCATTATATTTAACATCATTAAATGTATTGCTACTAAATAGAATGCAGTTATACTTAAGGACATTTAATAACGGCTGTTTACAACCCCCCCACCACCACCCACCCACACACACACAAACACACACACTCACACACACACACACATTAGCCCTTCAGCCCCCTATTTATTCTCTCCCTCTCCCACCCTCGACCATATACATCGCCATGGAGACTGCCTCCTGGCAACAGCTGGAAGAGAGCAAGTTGCCGCGGCGATACTAACACCCAGAGTCCCTCTCAGTAAAGAGCAGTGATGTCACCGGGCGGCCAGGCTGGGCAGACCAGCGCAGGGAGGCCCGATGATGATGAGCGTCGTGAGAGGGGAGCACTCATCTTCTCCTTCAGCGCTGGCGTCTATCAGACATCGCTCCTCAGTGACACATTCTCTCTGTTGTTCGTCTTCATTAGAGGTGTTTCTGTGTCCTCTTTGTTCATCTCTCTCTCCCTCTCTCTCCTGCTCATCCACTGGCGTTTGCTCTCTTTTTGTTTCCCTCCCTCAATCTGTCTTTCTGTCTCCTTCTCTCTCGCCTCTGCTAAATTGCTTCTGCCCCCATCTTTACTTCTTTCATCAGCCCAGTTCATCTCAAGCAGCTTGAATGGCCTATTAACATTATCTTTTACGTAAAAAAAAATGCTAAACACACTGCCTATATGCATCTCTATTTAGATTCAAAAAGACAAGTCCATATGTCGCGAATTACAAAAAAAACCAACACAATTATGCGAACACATGCAAGAATGACAATGTTTACATCACTCGTTCGTCATAGGCTGAAAAGATGCTTCATGCGATAGCAGCTGAATTATGTCGATGAAGATTAATGACGGGGAGTTAAGCTGGAAAACATCTGTGTATTCTGATGTTTTAATTTAGTTAAAGCTGCACTGCAACATGCTGGTAAGAAATGAAAATATCAGCCATGTATTGAATTACTTAAATTAAAAAGCACATTGTTTTGAGCATAATTAATTTACACATCAAAAATAAAAATGCATTATGTTATCCATATCTAGTTGTTGGATTATTGTTGGATTTTAATGCCACAGAGTTAGATCTGATTATTTGTTCCGACAGTTTGAACCACAGCAATACATTGTCAGTGTCGACTAGAAACTATAGCTCTGATGTAAATGTACTCAGTCGGCGATTTGTAAGGGGAAGACATTTACTTTACATCAAATTAAACATCCCCCTCACAGCCTTCCAATTCGTCCCCCATCCCCCAGGAGAGAGAGAGTGCTGCATGTGCAGATCGAGAACTTGTCTGCTAACTAAATCACAGGATCTGCTGTTCATTGTAAGTAAGTTGAAAGCGAATGGCTTCGAGAAGAACAGGAGGGCGGTGCTCTTTGTCTCGCTCAAACACTCACGATGGTCAGAGACAGATTGACCCTCAGCAGCACCGGAAGAAATCCTACTCAAGTCGGTGGCCGGTGGTCATCCATAAAGATTTTACCATCTCCAGCAGGCAGACATCAGTCAGCATAAACTCGGTAGATACCACTTTTTCTCAGTTCTCTACTTCAAGGGTGTACCCTGACCAATCAGTGGTTAGTTGGTGACCATCCCTCATGGTGAAAACGTACAAATCACCTTCTGACTGAGGGGAATAAAACATCTATTGTTACAGCTTAAATGTAGGGGAGTGGAACCCAAAGAACAAAATACTCGAAATAGGTGTGTATAAAAACGTGTCTCTCTGTGATTGTGCCCGTGCTTCCAGCAGCTCCCCGGGTTTGTGTGTCTCTTGTATGTGAAAAGTTGTGCTCAGTGAGTCTGTGTGATCTTCCACTTCACATGGTGCAAATTGGCAGTTTAAGTTTGAGTTTCTGCAGAGATAAATAAAAAGGCGTTTGCTCCAGCGGCACAGTTGCAATCAGCTTTCAACACAACCTCTGATTCCTTGTATTTCTGACCAATTATATTTATCACAAAAATCGCTCACGAACACCTGTAGAAGACAATCCGCTTGCTGGCTGCTTGTAATAACATGAGCTTGTTACTACACCCTCATCGTCACATTTTTTTAATGGGAATTTAAAACCGCTGATCAATTTCTGGGACCATATGGCTTCAGCTGCCTCTGTAGAAAGTGATGTCATGAAATGCACGAACGCTTGTTTGCTTCCTACTACTCAGTATTCACCTTTTCAGCGCCGCCTCCCCTCTCCCTCCTCTGCCGGACAGATGTTCTACACTTGACTTCAATGTTTCCATTTGTTAGGCTCAATGGTCCTCGCAAGGACACCAGTACAAGTACAAACGCACACACACGGGAGGATAAACATAGTTTCACGGAGCAGGACATTAGTCTCCCAGGTCTTACCCTTATTATTAACCTTTCACTCTGCCATGACTCATCTCTACCTTAACTTCTGCCCGAGCCTCTTGAGCACAACCCAAGCACACGCTGTACATCGGAATAAAATGTCCTCACAGGGACAGGAGAAGCCCACGCAAACACTGACAGTTTCTATCAGTTAAGGTTGGCCAGTGACCCCGGGAGAAAATGAGAGCAGGGAAGGCAGGGAGACAAAGAGGTAAAGGCTGAGAAGAGAAACAGGCATGTGATGAGGGAGGCAACAAGGCAGGACAGAGCGGTCCTGCTTCAGTTGGAGCGCCGACGTGATCTGAAATGCTCCGCGCTCAAAACAGACTTAATTAATAGAGCGGTTGACTACCTGCAGCGGGAGCCGATGCTAAACGTGATGACGAAACGAACGCTGGAGCTAATGTTAGTGGAAGTGCTGCAGACAGAGGTATCTGGTTACTAGAGTGGAAGAGATCGGTGCTAAATGGCTTGTGAAGTAAGTAGTTTGCACTGGAGTAACTAATGTCCGTGTCTTGGTGACGAAGTGCAGCCGCCTGGAAAACACTTAACAAATACTGTTGGCATACATCAACACATGTGCAGTATGTAGAAATATGAAGTGATTTAAAGAGACTTAACAACCTAGTTTTAAAGAAAATGTTTGAAATGAGGGGATTTGATCAAATCTTCATCAAATGTATTTCACTCCAATATTAGAGGCAGTGGGCAGCACGATGGTAACAAGGTTAGAACTGGTGCTTCACAGCAGATCAGTTCGAATCCAGGTTGGGTCAGGGGGGTTTCCTGTGTGGTATTTGCATGTTCTCCCAGTGTTTGGTGGGATTTCTCTGGGTAAATGCAGTTTTAATTGGAGACTCTAAATTGACTGTAGGTGTAAACATGAGTGTGAAAGGTTGTTTGTCTCTGCCCTGCGATGCACTGGCGACCTGGGATTGGCTCAATTTTTTTACATTTAGTCTTTCATGTAGCAGACTTTAAGAAATACTATTTCTATAAACACAGGATCCCTGTATCATTATTCTAAAATAAGCAATTGGTCAAATGTGTGGAAATAAACTGTGTAAATACACAGATGTGCGTGTTTGAGATCAATAGCACTGAGTGGATATGAGGTCGCACCTCAACACGTGACATGCATGATATCGTGTGCGTGCGCTCGTGTGGTTGGGTAACTTGTAGTGAAACAGTTTTCTGGCCCGACTGGGAGCCGTCGTCTCGGGGATTAAATGCTGACTTTGACTCCTTGGCCTTTTCTCACACTTCGCTCATCCCATTTTCTCTCTCTCTGTCTAACCCCCCTCTCATCTAATCTGTCCCTCTGTCTCTGTGCCACGGGTCTTGTTTTTTCTTCCACTCCATTTGTTTTCTGTCCATTTCGGTCGCCTCTCCTGTTTGTCTCCTCTCTTTCTCTCTGGCTCTTTTCTGGCTGTGTTGCGAATGCAAATAGCCTGACACAAATTAACAGACAGGACCCCTCCACACACACACACACACACACACACACACACACACACACACACACACACACACACACACACACACACACACACACACACACACACACACACACACACACACACACACACACACACACACACACACACCCTTTGTCTACACTGCTCTGCCTCTAATGGGGTAGTTGGACAATTGATTGCTTCCCATCACCAGGATTGGTTATATGTAGATAAGGACACAAACAATCAGGTGCAAATGCTCAGGCGCGCACAACAGCACATAAACAACCATCTTGCAGGATTAAATATATTTATGTTGAACGTTGCGCGACAAATTTTTGGTCTCTTAGACAAGATCCACTCTAAACCAGCTAAATGTGAAAAAGCTGTTTACATGTGCATGAGTTAGTTCACATATTAGTATTTTCAGGTCATAATCATCTCCATTGACTCTTAAAAACACACAATGAATCAGCCGAATCTCTTCTTTTTGGCCTGCAGTCTAAGATGATCATTCTGCCATCCCCTGCCCTCCATTTTCACCCACTGTGTTTTGAACGTGCAATATAACTGCCTCCATTCACATCTTTTTTTCCTATTTCGGCTGTCAAACAACTGAACAAGCCTAAAAGTGATGATTTGATCGAGGCCCATGAATGTAATCCCTGGTCTGCTGCACTGAGACATCCTTCAGATGACTATTTCAGTAGCAGGATACTGGAGAAGATGAGGATAAAAACATAAAGAGAGAATAAATATTTAATTGTGGAATAGGGTATATGTTGAATTTGAAAGTAGGTGCTTGGAGTGAATCTTGAAGGAAATACAAAGTCGTGTCCTTAACTTAACATGTACGGGAAGGCTAACATCAAGCTGAATATCCCCAGATGAAGCAAAAAGCCAAGCTGACCTTTTTTGGGGGATTTATCCACAGAGTGTTTTTAAAACCTTGTGGTATAGTGGAAAGACGAGCTCAAGGTGGAAACAAGGCCAAAATGAAGAGAAAAGGATTTTGCTGGGTAAGTGTAGACCCGGTTTAGTCAGTTTTTTTTCCCCTCTGGCCTGCAGGTCGGTGTCTGGGTGAGAATTTGCTGTGCTCTGAAGTCCCAGAGAGAGTAAGACCGAGGCACTGAGAGAGCCCATCCATCTACAGCGGTCACAGAGATAGTCGACTGAGCGCACACACACGCACACGCACACGCACGCACGCGCACGCACACGCACGCACACACACGCACACACACATTAACGGACATGTCTTGGCACGAGGAACATGTGCACACGTACACAACAGCACTCCCAGCCAAGACATTCACGTCTAATTAAAGTACAGTTGACACTTCATCGGTGATACATTGGTATGCTTAGCAGCCCTAGTTTGTGTGTGTGAGTGTTTGTGTGTGTGTCTCGTTGTGTGTGGGTGACAGAGTGAGAGAGCTTGAAAGAGAGGGAGCGTGCAGGGGTTTATGCATGTGTATGTGTGTGTATGTGTGTGTGTATGCACTTAATCTTTTAGCCTGTTAATGTTTGAGTTGGGTGAATACACATGGGAGAACTAGCCTGTGTGTAGGAAAGGCTTGAAGAGCTCATTACTGCATTTGTGTGAATCCGACTATCTCTAAAAGGATGTTTGACTCCTGTCCAGCTGGGATTTCTGTGTCTTTGTGTGTGTGTGTGTGTGTGTGTGTGTGTGTGTGTGTGTGTGTGTGTGTGTGTGTGTGTGTGTGTGTGTGTGTGTGTTCCATTATTTATGAACAGACACATTTTTGTGCCCTCACTTGAGCCCCTGCCTCACTTTGGGTGTGCAGGTGCATTCAATAGATCTTTTTTTCTGTGTAGGATTTTTATCTCGGCCTGGACTTTTGTCACAGTGTGTGAATGTCTCTTCTACTACCAGCTAAAGAGAGTGTGTTAGCTGCCACGCTGATAAGTCGGAGGTTAAACTTAAAGCACACACACACACACACACACACACACACACACACACACAGTCCCTGAAACAATTGTCTTATTCAAGCTCCTCGACGTCTCTCCCTCTCCTCCTGCTCTCATACATCCAATTCTCCATCTCTTCTCTTCCCTCCTTTTGCTTCGCTGTCTGACATCCATGACAGGAAGACTGACTGATGCACAATGACAGACAACCCCCTCTGCACATTTCAAAGGCCACACACAGACACAGAGACACACAGACGGCAAAACGCACACACGCACACACACACACACAGAGACAAACGAGTAGATCCTGGCCGATTTATGGGCGCCGATACCATTATCAATATTCCGTAGTAAAAACGTCTGAAGCCTATATCACAATTGTCAATATATAGTGGACCGTATATAGCATTTTTATGATCCTATCACGCTCTACACCCTAAGCCACATTCACCCCCAGAAACATTCATATAACATTCACACATTCACACCATGTCGGCACAGCCATCAGAAGCAATTTGTGTTCAGTATCTTGCCCAAGGATATTTCAGCATGTGGGCTGGATGAGCCGGGGATTGAACCACCCACCTTCTGATTGGTGGACGACCCACTACACCCCCTGAGCCACAGGTGGCTCAGTGTGTCGGCTCCACATACAAGCCACTTGCAGAGAGTGTGTGTGTGGTGGTTTGCCCAATGTGTGGGCTGGCAGGAGCGTCAGAATGTAACAGCTCTAAACTGACCAACAGGATTCGCTAAAATTAAAACCAACTGTCTGCTGACGGCAAACACACATTTCGTATAATGCAAATGCAATAGTTGCTGCTGCCTTTGTGAGTGTAACATGCACGGGTACGTATCACTGCAGTAGCAACATTGGAGGGTACAAGGAAAGTGACCATGGAGTTGAGTGATAGCTGCTGACACAGACTTAATAAAGATCGAACTCTACAGGCTTCAAAAAGGTATTTATTTCATGGTCATTGCACTGCATTGCTTATATGTCAATGTTTCCGCAACATTCATTCAGTTGCGGCGGCCCGCTACACCTGCATTTTCACCAGCACAGCAATCTGTGGCCCATAATATTGCTTTATGCATCACTATTCGCCAGCCGTCACTCAAATTGTCAAAGCAGGAGTCCTGCTGTTTCCCTCATTGTTCTGCCTCGTGCTTTTTTCCTTGGTAAGCGAATGTCACTTCAGGTACAAACAGAACGCTTCCACCATGTGCTGCGTAACCACACATAAAACTCAGTTTAATAAAGTGTTGCCAGTGGTTGAGGTTAGCTCGCGTCACCAGAAGTTTTATCTAAATATAGTGTCAGATACATTTAGTCACTTTTCGTCAGGAACTCGGTGTGCTGCATTGCCACGACAGAAGAGGTTTTATATGCACGCTAAAGGACAGACGATAATAAGTATTCATTGTTTTTCCATGAGTTGTAACATCAGTCCTGGTTGTTTTCTTAGGTGGAGGCAAAAAGCACAACTCAGGAACTATGCTGTTGAGCAGTTTGTCTTTTACCTCAAAATAAGCAGGTATTTTTTTTTAGTGGCTTTACCCGCTTTTTCTTTTAAGCAGGTAAAGCCACTAAAAATAGGTGAGTGACTCCACTCTCGTTGCCAACAGAGGAGTTTGCCTCTTAGTTTACTTTTCCCCCGGTATGTCAGGTTCGACGTCACGACCTCACACCGAGGCGCTCTCTCACCTCGCTCTCTTGACAAATTAGTACGTTCACTCATGTGTCATGTTCCCATCACTGCCGATCAGAGACGGAGCAGATAAAAACCAATGTCTGCTGCAGAGGGATTTGACCTGGGAGTGAATGCAAATTTTATCCGTTCTTACTGCCGACAAAAGTCAGATGTTAGTGGGGTTTTTGACCACTGGAAAAGGGGCTTTAGTTTGGTTTGGGAGAAAGGAGAGGGTTAAAAATGATTCCTTCCAGTGAGGATAGCGTCGGTTCTGATCACAGCTGCTCTGTGCATTCGTTCTGTATCTGTATCTCACAGTAGGAAATGTGTATGTTACATTGATTAGACAAGGTGGACCTGACTGCTCACAGCTCAGTAAAAATGTATTTGGTGGCTTTTGTTGTACACTTATAAAAGAAAAGTGGCATAAAGACTCTTTTTACAGGGGTTATGTGGCTTTTTCGACTCCCTGTTTATGCCCACATTCCCAATATCTGACCATAAAAAAAAAATCAATACCCCGGGACAAAGAGAGTTGGGGCTACTCCCTGCTGAAAACGCCTTGCACCGCTTTGTTCTGCTGTGTTATCGGTCACTTAACGACTAAACGCCGAGAAGAAAAATGGAAAACTGATCAGAATGTGCCGTGTGCTCAGGAGCTGGCAGCCAGACGATGCTAGATGATGATGCTGATGATGCTTAACGTGATATCAGTGGGCCAAAACTGAGACATATGGTACGAATCGCATTGCATAACTTTATTAGTGCTGTGTCGATGGAAGGATTTGTCGATACGCACTAAAGTATTGGATTTCAACTGCGCAGCTGCGGTACCTGGCCACCAAGACCTAATGCGATGCAGTGGGCTTCCAAAGTCATTATTGGCCCATGTCGTATTATGTAAGAATCTCATTTACAGTTGTACTTGAGTCTGCCAGTGGTTATTGAGCAGCAGAGTAATTGATGAGGCAGCGCCGGGAGGATCCTTGAGGACACTGACAGCTACAGTTGTGCCCCGTGTTAAACAGTATGCAAATTGCAACGCCATATATTTTAGCACCACTGCTATTACTGTGACCATTACTGGCTCCATAATTTTTGCTTTTATTGAACAGAGTCGAAGTGCAGGATAAAAGAGGAAAACATTAAGAAAAAGAGCTACGTAGGCTTTCGTAAAAAAATACCTCTAAAAGCAGCCATGGAGTGACTAAGTAATCTAATTACACTGGGAGCGTGCACCAAGTACCCCAGGTTAAGCCGTCTTTAAATTCTGCAGAGGACCAGGATATTGGTGGGGGTTTTTTTCCATTTGCGACTATCTTAAGTCCGAGATAAGGACAAATTGGCTTAGTCTATGTAATGAGAGGTACATGAGGTGCTCACACACTCGCGCCGTCCACGCCGAGATTCTCAGAATGTGTCTACATCCAAATCTGCGAGCTGCACAGTGCCGCCTCCGCTCAGGTAATGCAGTCACTTATTCACACCGGGACACACACGCACACGCACACACACACACACACACACACACACACACACACACACACACACACACACACACACACACACACACACACACACACACACACACACACACACACACACACACACACACACACACACACACACACACACACACACACACACACACACACACACACACACACACACACAAGCACGCGCACACAGGGGCCCACTAACTTATCTTAGCATATGACTCACTGCCTATAAGCCCCTCTCTCACACACAGCGTTGAATCCACATATATCCTTATTTTTCCATCTAGATAGAGTAACGCTACAGTAGCCTGCAATTCCATTTTCTGCACGGACTCTTGCCCGTCCCCCTCCCTTCCTTGCCTTCCCCATCTCTCACTCATTTCCACTTTCCCTCTCTACCTTTCTCCGCCTCCGTATTCCCTCTGTCTCGCCCCGTCTCGTAGGCCGTCTCTTATTTTCTTCTTTCGCTCTCAATCTCAGTCTGTTAACAGCTCCCTCGTTGAATTTGCTCCCCGCCGCGCTCTCTCACTTTCTGTACGGTCTGGCGGGGCCGCTGACAGTAACCACAGTACAGTAGGCAGCAATTAATCTTTCAAATAATTCTCTCTCTCTCTTGCCACAAGCCGTGGACACACACACACACAGGCACGGAGACGGTGGAAGCGAGAGCTGAGGGATGGGGGTATGGAAATCGGCAGAGTTGTGAGATAGACGGCAAAACAAAAGAAGACACTGGAGACAGCCAACTTCAATTCGTATAAATATGATGAAAAAATAAACCTGCTGCACTTGTGTAAATGTAAGCCCATTTATTTTGTTCTCTTCCAATATTATTCCGAAACGGCAAGCGGGGCTCATTGAGGAGGAGTGGGGGTGGTGTAGCTGCAGACTGCCAAATCTGTTTCAACACTTCACACTCTCCGAAGGGATAATTAATCAGAGATTGATGCATTAAACATGAAGTCCACATTTTTTAATATACAATACGCCTCCATTTTGACGTTCATTGTTCAAATACAGTGGCAGACGATATATTTTCTTGAGCTGTTGGTGAAATAAGACATTCAAAAATGCTTACACGTGAAAAGACGTTTCCTGCAGCTGAGACAGGATTGCACTCTGTGACAATGACGACTCAAGGTCTGCAGGTACAGAAGCTCTCCTCTGCTGTGGCCGTCTCTCTAGTGCTTAATGGCATTTTTTTTCTATTTTCACAGCATTGTGGGAAATTCTTTGTCGTCTTTTTTTCATGGATCAGATGGCTGTCAAGATAAATTTTACCTTGCCTGTCAGGTAAGTGGACTTAGAGACGGAGGCAAAATGATTGAAGGTTGGTCTACGTTACTCTGAATATCAGTTAAATGTCAAAACTGTGGAGTCGCACAATTCTACAGTAAGTGAGACATTCGAGTGACGTGTTAGCTCCTGTGGGAAACCCCCTACTGATTCCTTTCAACTAAATGGACCCTAACACTATCAACGTTGTGAGGTTCAAAGTCAGTAGCACTTATGCCACATAACCAAACCAAAGTACACACTGTTGATAAGTTTACCCCTGCCGCCCACTGTACTCAGGAGTTTCTAAAGCACCTAAAACGGAGAACTTCCGAAACACTGCTGGCCCCATTTGAGTTTGAAAACCACTGCGTTGTAGTATGGAGTCGCCTGCATCCGCTTCCTGATTGGTTCTTATCAGTCACCCTGTCAGGAACAGTTCCAACTTGTCAGCTATCGGAGATCAGGTTTGTAGTATTTGCTGTAAGTATGCAACAGGCTGCAGAGGAGATAATCTGCTTCCTGTTTACACCGGCACGCCCATGCCCAGTGGACGTGAATGGTCACATGTCTTAGTATGGACTGGAGTTATTACTGATACGGAGCTCAGTAATAACACTTAAACACTTGTTTGGATGGAGATCGTTTTAGGTTTAAAAATAGTATTAGTATAGATGTGGCCTCGGCGTGGACCTGTCACGAGAACGATTTAGCAGCTACTCTGGAGATTCTCCAGCAGAATTCACATCAATGTCAGTTCAAGAAGTTTGTATCTCAGCTTTTAAGAAAAGTAATGAGGACCAAAATGATGTTCTACTGTATAATACAGTATAATTTAGATTTCTAAAATTAGCAAAACATTTAAGCAAACACAGAGATACTTTTAGCGAGTAATTAGCGTCTCTGGAACTCGCAACAAGTTGAGCTAATTGAAAACTGTCAGTGAAATGAAATGAAATGATTCATACCAATGTCATTTACAGAAACTAAGAACAAATCTGTGGAACTGTGTTTTTGTAGCATGCTGAGCTGTGCTAAATTGTGCATGACCATCTTCCCACTTTGCAGTGTCTCTTAATTACACTATTTAATTAGTGTTTATCCATTTAGACATATAGCCCGAGTGTCTTGGCTTTTGTTACACCAGTGAAATATGCCCTTGTAGCATGAAGTAATTTTCCGTGCTTGCCAGTAAAGGCAGAGTTATTAACGCTAATTTTGATTCATTGACCTTAATTGGAGAGGTAAACACAGCCAAGTGTAGATCTTGTAAAAAGGCATCATGAAAGGGTGAAATTAAAGAAGAGAATGAAAGGGAAGGAGAGAAGGACGGGGCAGGGGTGAGTAGGGATCTCGCTAACAAGTGGAGAGGGATGGGGAGAGAA
Organism: Hippoglossus stenolepis; assembly: GCF_022539355.2. Classification (NCBI taxonomy): domain Eukaryota; kingdom Metazoa; phylum Chordata; class Actinopteri; order Pleuronectiformes; family Pleuronectidae; genus Hippoglossus; species Hippoglossus stenolepis. The sequence goes on from NC_061490.1 coordinate 19,608,008, forward strand.
AACATGTTGGAGTTGAAGAGAAAACGAGAGAATAAGAATGAGAGAACAACGAAATGAGAGAGAGAAAGAGGCGAAGAAGAGAGGGGGCGGGGGAGGGAAACAAGACGAAAACAGATAAGCAAAGAAAGGAGGACAGACAAAGAAATCAGCTGTAAGAAGCAGAACAAGACAGAAACAGTGGAAGTGTGAGGAGAAGCAGGTGTAGATGAGGAGAGGGAGAGATGAGGTATTACAGAGAGACACTGTCAGATGCTGGAAGAGGTCACACTTTGCTCTTATTGTCTCCAGAAGACAATTCTGGCTCACACCAAGTCTGCATGTGTAATGTGCAAACATCTGTGTTAATGTACGTGTGTGCGTGTGTGCGTGCCGACAGCTCCGTCCTCATGACACGGAACAGCAACAAAGGGATTGCGCAGAAGGCAAAGAACCACGATGCCAACATGCAAAGGAGAGGAACAATATGCTGCGTGTGTGTGTGTATCAGCTGTAAATCAGAAAGACACATTTACATTTTGGGCATCTGATCAAGGCTCTTGCTCGGTGAGTGCACCTACGGTCACCAAATTCAAAACACCAGAGTATAATCTGATGGAAGGACGCCAGCAGAGCGACACAGATGCATTGTTTGCCACAAATTTGGTGAAAATAGGCAACGCTCGAGCAGGATTTTTGTTCCGTCTGGTGCAACACAGTGAAAGACGGTCAGGAAGCTTTCCAGTGTTGCTTCAGTTATGTAAAAATAGTCCATATCGAGAAAAAGTCATGGATGAAAATTTTATCTACAGAAGTATTATATGCTACATCTAGAATGGTGCTCAATAGAGTGAATACCTTTACCAGCAGTCAATCAAGCTGCACGCATAGATCCCCTAAATGTGCCTTTTTCATCCAGACCCATGTATTAGTCACTGGGAAAACGGCTGAGATGTTGAATGCAATGTTAAAGAAAGGGAGGAAAGAAGAATCCTGAATCTGCCCCCTGGTCCGAATCCACACTAAAATCTAATGGCTTCTTCCCTAAACTGTGCCAAATCCTTCCACCAAGTTTCAGTGGAAATCCTTGAGTTGTTTTTTTGACTTCGTGGCGGAGGTAACTAAACATCCTGCTTTGGTGCCTCGGACTGATAAATTACTACAAGCCTTAATAACATCATCATCGAGGTGGAGCTGGTTTTAACTACTTTATATAAAGCTTTAGAGGGACACCAGATAAAGTCGAGGCGTCCTTAATGGGAGAGAAGAACAAACTCCCGCTCTGACTCACAGTTTTAACACTGTGTTTGATTTTATAAGCTTGTGTAAAAACCCTTATCTTAAGAGTAACTAGTAACTAAAGCTGTCAAATAAACAGCGACGCAAATATTGATTAACTTTTACAGGCAAAATGTACTTGAAGTATCAAAAAAGAAAGTAATCATGTAGTAAAAACAGATCCTGAGTGTTTTACTGTAATAATAAACTGTGTTTTCAGTACAACATTACTGCTGAAATAATATGTGGGCTATGCTGCATGAACTGCTGTAGATGTTTAAGGTTTGGCACCAAAATGCACATGCATGCTGGTATTCTGAAAAAACAGCAGGGAGATAGTTGTTATGGTGTAGCCCACTGATTTGGCGTTTAAGACCCACCAAGCGCCTGCAGTGAACAGATAATCCACCAGAAGGCAGAGGACATGTGTCAGATTGTGTACAACAGGATTTTCAGGGAAGCATTGATCATGTTGAAGAGATAAGAGGCTTCAGAGACTCACGCATCACACATGATATAAAAGGCTTTGAGTTAACGTCCATTTGGAACGAATGTCCGTAATATAAAGAGATGTGTCTGATCAGAACTTGCCTGAGAAAAATCACATTTCTTAGGTTTGCCTCACTATTAAAGTAATCCAGTGAAAGTCATCTGAACATTCATGGATGTACTGCAAACAGGAAGTGCTAATAGGTAAATCAGCTCATTTTGAATAGTGCCAGGAGGGTTGCGAGTGTCTCGGTTGTATTTGAAAAAGGGACCCACAGGGTTTGATGCTGAAAAAATGCTGCCATATAAATAGAACGAAGTAAGTGTGAAGAACACTGCTGCTCCTCATGGGTGGATTAGTGATTTGTTCGGCTGCATCGGGTCCAAGACTCCCACAGGTGACACAGGCCCCCGAAATATACTTTCCATGTCCACACAGCCGTGAGGGTCCATGTAAACGTCATCATTAAGACATCAAATTAAAAGTATTTTGACGGAAAATAAAAGAAGACTTTTAAGCAGTAAAGACTGCAACTTCTTTATTATTTGAGATTCACAAAACGAGTGCACTTTCACCCCCAGGTCCGGTGTGAATGCACGGTCACACTGACCTCACAAATTATGGGAAAATAATAGTCTTGTATTCTTAGAGCGAAGATGAATTATAGAAAAGGTGGGAAAGGTCATTTTTTCCAGCAGCAGAGCCGGAGACAGAGAGACGGAGAGACAATGTCCGCAACAGAATGTGCATTGATTAATTAAAGATCTTTATCTTTCATTCTACTGACAGAAAGAGAAAGAACAGGCTGCGCATCAGGAAAAAAAAAGAGATACGAAAAAAGGCATGAGGGGAGCTGCGAGGTAAACCAATAGAGTAACAGAGAGGAAAAAGATGGAGAGACAGCTATTCCGGAGGGGTAGATAGAGAGAAAGATAGAACGCAAAACGGTGACACTGATGTGGAAAGGGAGGAGGGCAGATGTGAGTGGAGGAAACGAGGCGCGACGTAAGGACGAGGGAAACTGTAAAAAGATGGGATGAAGGTGTTAAGGGGTCGTCATGGTGAGGAGGGTGCACGGTGTGATGGAGTGATGAGCGGGGGGGACAGACTGTAATTATGGGACATGTGGAAGCAGGAGGAGATTGGTTTGCCGTTTAAAAAACGAATGGCAAGTGTACAAAACTACACACTCTCTCATTGGATTTGGCGTCTACTGCCGTACACGTGAATTTTAAAATAATACGACCACAATCCAATTATACTAAATACAACCTGCATGTGTTGCTTGCATTTACATCATCGTGTCATAAGTGGCTACAAATTATCCTCATTTGCACGCCACTTTGGGTTTTCACCGTAATTCTGTTTGCGTCAAAGTGAGCCGGCGTTCCCATGCAGTCAGGTAAAAAGTTTCATGGGCACAAACACACCATATCATTACTGCAATTATCCCCTTCATTACGCTGTGATATTATTCAACTCGTTTTCTTTGTAGACCCGTGTACATTCCTCTCCACAGTTTATTTGAATAAGCACCTGTTAATGGCTGGCCCCTCATTCTGGCTCGCAGTCCTCCGAGCTTTTATCCACGGTTTTAAATTTATTTGGGTTTTGCGTAATAGCAGGGAATGGAAGTGTTGCCCTGATTGCAATACATGAGCTGTAATGCAGCTTTACACCTCCTTATGTCAGATCTGAGCCGCGCTGTTTAAATACACAGCAATCAGGTTAAATATAAGTTAAACCGCGCTCGTTTGCATGCTCCATCACGCGTTGCAGATTTTGCTACCAATCCTGCGCAAACAGAGTTTTCAGTGTTGCCTAAGAACTCGACAAACACCATTCATCTGCTCCCCAGTCAGCACAAATTCACACCTACCTGCGCGTCAGCCCACAGGACTGCACAAGACGTTTTCTGAGCATCAACATCATGAATCTCTGTGCAGCTTCTGGCTGACGGTGCTGCCTCAGAAGTGCTCACTCAGCAGCGTAAAAAAAAAAACACAATTGTACCGACAATCAATGTCCAAACTGATGTTTGACCCTGCAGGCTTGGAAGAGCTCACTCATCAGCTCGGAGATTTACAGGAACACTGCAAACTGTAGCATCTTTTCACAAGCAACTTATTATGTTTTTTTTCAGAATAACTTGCAGCTACAGCTGTAAAGCTCGAATGTGAAAACTTAGCCGAGGGCGTCGAGTCGCTGTCGGTCACCCCCGAGCTCTCGGTGTGCTTCTTAATGAATGACTTTGTGAGAGGGGGTGCAGAGGTGCTACAGGGTACTTAGGATTCAGGTCAACATCACTTGACCCACATGGACGGACGGGCTGAATAGACCTGACGAGGACGTATCAGGTGAAAGGAGATGTTTTGATACCGAGACTCTGACCTTGCTCTTTCATCACCCTCCTGTCTTCCTACTCCCCCGCCCCTCTCTCCCGTGTCACGCTCTCCTCCACACGGAACGGCACTCCACTCACTTTTGTCACGTAATCCCACTCCTCCTCCTCCTTTCCCCATCTTTCCTCTTGTGCTTCTGCTCCTCGGGTTACCTCATTTGCTTTTGTCCCGTTTGCACCTCAAAGAGATCGCTCGTTCACGCGCCTCTTCATTTTCATCTTTCTGTCTCGTTCTGCCGTTCATCAATCTTTTTCTCCTTCGCTCTCATCATTTCATTTTCTACCTCTCTCTCTTTCTCAATTAACTTCTAGCCTTGAGCCATTATTTCCCCATCTGCAACTGCGGCACAGACGCCCTCACTCCTTTCCTTCTTCTCACCACTGCCCTTCCTCTCTGATGACGATGATGGCATTTAAACCTTAAATGATTCTGAAAGAAATAAAAAAAATGTTTCCTAACATGAAGAAAAACTTCTACAACTGCGACATGGACTCCCTCTCTCCTCACCTTCTTCTCTCCTACTCTGCCCCTCAATGATGATGATGACATTTAAGTCATAAATGATTCTCATAGGAAAGTAACACAATCATTTGTAAATTCAGACAAAACAGAAAAGCAAAGTTATGATAAGTTGAAACAGACAAGTCAGGAATTCTCCAAATTGCACTCAAATAGAGCTCCTCACATCCCTCCTTTACTGCATCCATCTGGAGTCACCGCTCTCACCCTCCCTTACTTCCCTTGTCACCTCCCTCCCTTCCTCTCCCTCCCTCCCTCCTTGCTCCCGGGCAGGTGCCAGGTCTCATTAGAAAGTGTTGGCCGACACAACCTTCTCACCGCGCTCGCCCGCTGTTTCCCTCTCCCTCTCCCTAGTTGTTTCATATCCTGACCTCTCACCTGTCACAGCCAGAGAAAACACAGTGCAGGCGGCGAGCACTACATGGCCCACGAGCCTCGCAGATGCACCGATACCCGTGTATAAAAGTATACACCACGGACCCAAACACACAAAACCTACTCATAACTCATCGAAAACGGCTGCTTGAACCCTCAGGTTGGGATAATACACACACAGACACACACCTCACAACCCAACAGCATCACCTGCACACACACAGGCAATTGCACATGAACTGACCTCACATCCAAGATGACATAAACATATTTGCACACACACACACAATCTCTCCATACACATCCTGTGACCACAGCTAATGCTCGACCCCTCAGGCTCAGGCAGTGCACCAACCAACAACCTCATCCTGAAAACTAGTCTCAGACTCAGCGCCCCTGCGTCTCTCTCTCCTCACTGTGGGTCACCGACTCAAATTGGAAGCCTGCCAGCAGGAAGGGCAGGGTGGGTGTAACACGGTTACACAGGCACAACATAAACACACCGTATCGGCCCATTACAGCCAGCCAACCCTTATCAGGTTTTTTTTTACCCGTAGCTTCTCTGGGTTCCTTAAATGCACCCTTGTCTACTTCACTGTAAAGATTTTAAAGGTCACAGTAGGATTAGGACAGGATTAGTATCCACTCGCCTGTGGTTCTGAAGCTGTGAGATCGTTTCTTGAGATGCTGCCGAGTGAACGGAAGGTCGATGGTTTGATTCCCCAGATCCGGCACACATCTATATCTCCTTCAGTTAGGCAAAACATGTTTTAAACACCCCTCTTGGAACACTTTTCAAACAGATTTGAAATTGTTGGAGGCGTTGGCATTGATGGTTTTTGCTGTATTTTGGAAACCCATCTTAACTGGATCTTGCGCTCTTTTTTTGTATTTAACAGCTGTCTCGGCCTAATGTTGTTTTCATTCACTCATGTTAAGATTACCTTTGCCAGATTTCGCTTAGAAAAGGAGATTTTAATCTCAAAGAGACTTTTACTTGAAAAACAGAAGGAAAATATGGAAAGGAGTCAAAGTTAGGAGCAATGATACTTGTATTACTCTCAAGGTCTTCATGAGCAAGCACTCAACTGTAGTATTACGTGTGATACAATGTTCTGTGAACGTTATACTAACCTCATCAGCAACGTTCAGAGAGTGATTCCACAGTGAATTTCCTCCAACAATGAAATGGCAAATGGTAGATGGACTGACTTTATGTCAGGCTTTTCTAGTCTTAATGACCACTTATAGTGATTTACACAAGACGCCCATCCATTCACGCAAATGTTCATACAGTTCTCATTCACAAACTAAAGGTACAGTCATTGGGTGTTAGTTTCTCACCCAAGGACTCGAGTGGACTACGCACTGGGCCACAGCTGATTGGGTTGATTTCACAGGTACCATTTATAATCAACATGGGACGGTCTCTGTTCTGGTTTGTGCACCTCATTTTGAACCGGGGCATTTCAGCCAAAAGTACATTGGTTTAAAATCCATAAAGTTGGGTCCTCAGTGTTCAAACGATGATGGGAAAGTAAAGGTTGGAAAAGAGAAAACGGAGAAGGCAACAATGGAAAGGGACGAGAGAAAAAGAACATACAGTCATCTGCTGAAAACTCATCAATCCACCCATCCATCCATCCATCATTTATACTGCTTATCTTTGAGGGGCACAGGGGGGCAGCAGCTAATCCCAGCTGACATTGGCTGAAGAAGCCCTGGACAGGTTGACAGCATATGACAGGAATGACATATAGAGACAAACGAGTGTCCAAACACTTGAAGGTAATCAATGCGACCTGTCATCTTGCTACTAGGGTTTCCTTTCATTGTGTGTTGTACAAATGTCCTCCATTAATGACGCATCCCTGATTAAGAGGTTCCACTGAAACTGCTGGCTGGTTCACTGGTCAGCAACAAGGCTCCAAGAATCCTGAATAGAACTGGTTAAAGAACCGGATCTAACTTGGTGGAAAAGGAGAACGGGTGTTGGAGGTATGCGCCAACTGGTTTATCATTTGGCACCAGTCACAGTAAGCCTCTTAGTAGCTTTCTCTTACAAACTCTTCCCTTCTTGAAGCTCAAGAACCGTCTCCGTTTTTCTGTCTGTGCACTTGCCTTCTGATGGGGTGTTTTTTTTAATTTTCCATTACGGTGATAACCTTTGCTTGTTGATAACACTATAAGTCTTTTTTCATTTCGTAATTACTACCTTTCATGCATTCTTGGTTTTCTACTATGCATAACATCGCTTCATTCCAGAAAACAGATTACAGTCTTCGAGCCGAGCGACTGTTGAAAAGAAAAAGTAAATGGGTCATTTTTCAAAGAATTCATTTCAGTGACACGTGAATGCAGGAGTGAGATTTCCAGTGGTTGATAATTACCTCTGGAAAAGGGCCCAGGGCGTCAGTGGTCTGACTTTTGAGGCTTGGTTATAACGTGATGTGGTGCTGGTTAGTCAGTAAAGGCCGGGTGTGGGTCTTTGAGCTCGTCTCAACCCGAGAACTGGATGGCAGATCTTTCATGCCGTCCTCTAGCTGTCATCGTCATGCACCCACTCCAGCAAAACCCAAATTACAACGGCATGAAGCCATGTGCACGGATGCATGGATCTGTGCTGTATATGTGTGAGAGAGAGCGAAACGGAGAGGGGGAGAGTTATCAGTGTGTGTTCGAACGAGAGAGAGAGAGAGAGAGAGAGAGAGAGAGAGAAAGAGAGAGAGAGAGAGATGACGAAAGGTTACGGCCAAACCACATCTCTAAATTTGGCATGAGTTCAGATCAAAGAGCTGCAATGGTGGAGAAAGAGGGAGAGAAGAGGGAGAATGATACCCGGGCAACACATCTTCCCCTCTCCATCTCCTCTTTACAATCATTTTCTCTTCTTTGAAACCAGCTACATTTCATAACACAACTTTTCTCTTTGATTTTCAGAAATTAAAACTCACAAATTACAACAGTGTGCAAGTGTGAAGAACTTAAACACATAGACTGTATAGGATGGATGGTGTGTCTCCGCTATCCCAGATACGAACGCTTGCGTATTTGGACCCCGAGTCTGTGCAGTAGCAATATGGGGATAGGTCTCAGTGTCAGTTGTCAATCATCCTCCGTTTTTATGTAAATAAGCAATTAAAACCAAACTCACCAGGCAAAGAAGCATTTGAACACACACCAGTGTGATAAAAACTACTTTTTTAGTTTGGTCCATGTCCATATCCACTAACATGGAGGAGGTGGGACTTATACTGCAGCCAGTCACCAGGTGGCGGTCAAGACCCTTTGCTTTCACTTTTGGGGAGCAGTCATGTCATCCATCAGCACAAACAGTCTTTGGTTAATACAAACAGAGGATATTTGCTCTGACTATATATGGATTTATGTTCTTTTCCATATTCCACCCACCACCTGACAGGATTTAGCTCAACCAGCCTGCGTGATGCTCAGGTGCTTTTACTTCATATTTGGCGAGAGTCCACGTCAGCTCCTCTGTGAGCCGGTGCACTCGTCCATAACATTTTCCCCTGCATGTACCCATAGTGATGTTCACGTGTCACTGTAATTCCAGCCTCATGTGGACAGGCATCACAGAGCTTTCACTGCTTTCACTGCTGATGGAGATATTCAGGAAAATCAAGTGAATATTTATGGTCACATTGTTTTCACAGATAAACACTATTTTCACATTTTGTCCGGTTGAGTCGTCACAGTTTGTCCATTTCCTTTAGTTTTTTTTCTGTTGGCCTCCCTCCATTGTCTCAACCTTTCTGCCCCATCCGAGCTCCCCAATGCTGATGTAATTCATCACACTCCCTCCCTCTCTCCGTTTGCCTCCTTTTCTCTCTCTTGCTCTCCGTCTGACTTTCTCTACACGGGTGGAACAAATGGAGATCAGTCGGACTAATGCTGACTTAGGCCCCTCGTCGCTCCGACAAAGCTACAGCATTACCCCTTTCATTTAACCAGCGCTGCTCCACAGGCTTACACACACATACATGCACGCTCACGCTTGAAAGGGCACACTTTGTCTCCATTTCACTCTTGAGCACTCAGATGTGCACACAATGTGCGTGTACACACACGCCTAGAGATTTACATGGATTCTTCTCATGCATGACATGACTTTAGGGTGACATCACCAAGTTTATATCATTCAGGTAAAGACACAGAAGTGGTCAGACAATGAGTTTTCCAAATTAGGGTTCAACTTCATGTGGTATGGTAGGACCATAGACTGTATATAGAGAGGGACGACCACCAAAATATCCCAAATATGAACGTTGCCATCCTGCACATTTGGAGCCAGAGTCTGAATAGTAGTGATCTGATGGAGTTACAGTATTAAGATCCTTCTGATAGACTGTCAGTCAGTCTCAGCTGTCAATCATGACGTTTCACCCCATTTTTAGCATCAAATAACCAATAAAAACCAAACTTACCACAAAAATGAATCAGTGTGAGGTACCAGCTAAAATGACAGAAACCATCTTTGAGACTAATTTTTCACTTTCAGTTTGATCTGTGTCCCATAAACTAACATGGGAGAAGCAGGATCAGAGCCAGCCACCAGATGGTGATCGAGACGTCTGTTTGGCTAGCAGTTGGCTATCTATACATACAGTTGATGGGTAAGACCTACAGGCAACCGCAGTTATGTGCATACAGTTTTCCTGTACAATGACAGATTATCACAACATTTCATGTGCACTTAACTACACATTTTGGTAATAAAATTACTCTCCGTTCCTTCAGACTTTTCCATTTTAGCCATATCTTCATGTTGCTTGACCTCAGCAGCGGTGCAGTTTTCACAGCAGTTCACAACAGATAGAAACGACAAAAAATAAGACAAGTTGTAGAGTAAACTACACTTCAGGGACATTCAGTGCGTCTTCACACACGTAACAGGATTTTCACTCATTACCACCTCAAGCACTGCGTTTCCTGGTTTTAGCAGCATATCTTTTTCTAGCATGCTTCAACCACGGGAGAAGAGTCGCCCCCTGCAAACACCCACACTCACACATTACAGCACAATAAAGCATTAGCAGGAGTCTTGTACTTCAATCAGCCAATTAACCTGGAGCAGAGCAGAACAAAACATTTGGCATTCGCCAATAGGGCAGCAACCTTCCAGTGATAATTAGTCTTTGAGAGAACATACCCTCACACTCTCACTCACAATCACACACACACACACACTCACATGCCCCCCAGCAACGCATCCATCACATGTCATGTAGACAATGGTGGCTATACTTCCAGCGTAATCAATTATTTATCCTTGTCCACACATCAGCAATCTCAAAATAGTGTGTCCACACGTAAACACACACACAAATACAGAAGCACACACAGACAGAGCGATTGTTGTCGGAGTTGACAACAGCGTGTAGACAATATGAATGGTGTGATTCTGAGCGACGCCTCAGGGCATCACAATACTTCATGAAATGGAGGACCTGCGCACAACTTTGAATAATGGCTGTAACGCGCGCGCACACACACACACACACACACACACACACACACACACACGCACGCACGCAAATGCAAACTCGTGAATGAGCCCAACAGCATGTGCACAATTGAGACATTTTTTCCTGGAGAGAGAGAGAGAGAGAGAGAGAGAGAGAGAGAGAGAGAGAGAGTGCCTCAGTTTTGAAATGTCAAGATAAAATGCTGCGACAGTGGTGGAAGAAAACATGAGCGGATGTTTCGCAGAAAAGAAAAGAGGGGGGAGGGCCTGAAGAAGTCCACGTATGTTTGATTGAGAGAGGAAATGCGGGTAGATGAAAAAGGAAAATGAGGAAAAGAGAGAAAAGATGATGGAGAGTTACAGTAAATTGGCAGGGCCGCCTCTGAAAGCACGCTCTAGGGAGGAGGGAGTGAGGGAGAGAAATTGAGTGAAAGAGGCTAGGGAGTCAGAGAGAGGAGTGCGGCAGCCAGGATGGATTGTTAGCTGGTAAACGACTGTCACTTTCTTTAGGGAGATAAACAGATTTGACACCTCTGCATTCTTCCCCTCTCCTCTTGTCCCTTTCTTTTCTCTGACTCGACATGGCCTGACAACTCTTCAAAAAAAAATCACTTTCTGACTCTCTCTTCCGCTCCGTTCCCCCGCTGTTCTGTACCATCTCTCGCTCCTCCGCAGCATTTTCTCCTGCTTTTGTCCTCTAAGATATGTGCGACAAACTCGCCCTTCTGGCGAAAAAACTGGCATATGAGAAGAAGAAAAGGGAGAACATGAATAAAGACCCCATTTCCCATTATCCACACGTTCCTTTTCTCTACCTCACTTCCCAGGGCCTTGTGACAAGATTAGATGAGGGAGGAGGGGGGTGGAATAAAAAAAAAAAAAAATCAAATGAAAGAGATTTTTTTTTTACTCCCGACATCTGGAAGAGTTAGAAAGGGAGAAAGAATAGAGAGAGGCAAACGAGATGGAGAGTGTAAACGACACAAAGAGGAGGATCAGAGAGCAGGTACATGTGGAGAGCGGGAAAGGGGGAGATCAGTAGAGAGATGAAGAACATAGCAATTAAAGGAAGACATGCATCGATGCAGAAGGCTTGTGATCAGCTGTCACTTGGGATCCGTGGGCCGAGCGTGCGCACGCACCTGCCCACGTGCACGTCATCCTCGCTCCAAAAAAATACGAGCAAAAATAGAGCCAGCACACACCCACATGAAGTGAGGCGTTAATCATTCCCATCATGACCTGCACCTTTCGAGTGAAAGCACAGGGTTGCAGACTGGCACTGACCAAACAGACAAACACACCAAAATAGACACGAGGAACAAACCGCCGCTTGTTTTAACGGAATACAAGAAAGGATATGGGAGAAAGGAGCAGAGGGAAAGAGCGAGGGATACAGCAGGGTGAAAAGATGGAACAGCAGCAATCATTTGAATAAATGAGAAGGCGCAAAAGATGGAATAAAGGAGGTCTGAATTCATTAGAGCAGCGTGGTTTCTGTGTTCTCTCTCTGTGATAAAGGAAGATGTTCTGCTGTGATAGTGAGGCCTCTAGAGGAAAGACGGGAAAATCTAAACAATGTGGAAATTAGGCCATGCAAACACTCACAGACACACACACGCACAAACACATGCCTGTGTGCTCTTTCGCTCCACACAAAACACCTACTCCAGAAGCCGAGCGCAAGGAAGCAACAAAGCAAGCCTGCACTTGTCGGCAAGTATCTCTCCTCCCCAACAGTCTCAGAAACACACACACACTCACACACACACATATATATATATATACATACACATGCACACATTTGCATGCTGCTAGTTTATGTATGCAGTGGTAGGAATGAATAAAACACAAGCATCTAACAAATAAAAATTCATTTTTAATCAATGGAGCCATTTGAATTAGCTCTGTCATTAAGTAAACAGGAACAAGGCAGAGTTTGAAATATTCATGATGGACCCTGAATTCATTAGACTGTTAGGAGGTGTGGTCCCCCAGGGGCCCCATTCAGATCTGGAACAACAACCAAGGGCACGATGATACAAACACAAACATACACACACTTGGTTTGCGCAGCTCTCCTCATTAGGATAGCTGCGTTGACTTCCATTCATTGTAGAGGGCCAAACTACAACCTAATCCCATTCCTCAACCATGACAAATTCCTTACTAACCCGAACCTTAACCTAATCACATTTCACGTCTGAACCTGAACCAGGAGCTCGGAGATGATGTTTTGCCTCATTAGGACCAAGCTCTGGTCCCCGTGAGATCTACTGGTCCTGACAAGGTCAGTGTTTGTGTCTGTAAAAGGTCCAAAAGAGGTGATGAAAATGAGTAGATACATTTTATAATACACATACTGTATTAATGTCGGGGGACTTGGGTGAAGAGAAAGCAAAAAGAAGAGAGAAGAGGAAAAAAGGAAGCAAAAACTGAGCTGTTCTAACAAGCCTCAGATGGCTTTTTATAGATATTAAGGAGAGGGGTTGGTTAGCGGAAAGATGAGTGGAGGAAGCCTGGAGAAATTGAAAGAATGACAGAGAGCAGAGTGAGGGATTAAACGAGGAAAAGAAACTGAGGGGGAGATGAAGAGGATTAAAAGAAACAAAGTTAGTTGAAAGAGAGGAAGAGGAAGTGCAGATGAGGGATGCGGCGAAGCACAACACGGCAAAAGAGCCAGCAGGAAAAAAAAATCAAAGTGGTAAGTATGGGATATGAAAATGGGAAGAAAGACAGCGAGAGAGAGGTAATTCATGGTGAGATCAAAAGAGGTGTGGATAACAGATAGAAAACAGATGTGGGGAGCCTGCGTGGCGGTTTTAATCTGTGGAGAATAGTAAAGGATTTACATGTTGCTACATCCCGTGTTAGGGAGGCAAGCTGTGTTACCAGGAGGGAGAGGTAAGAAGGGAGAGGAGAGAAGATGGAGAGATTATGATGTGGGGCGAAGGGGGGTAGAGAGAAAAAGGAGAAGGAGACAGGAGCATCGGAGAAACAGCAAGCGAAAGTGGCTGCGAGACAGATGAGAGTGATGGAAACAGATTGAAACGAGAGCATGAGGCGAGATGAGAGGGGGAAACTCGAGCGAGGGAGTGAGAGAAAACCAGAAAGACTGAGGCAAAAACAGAGGAGGGAATAAATATATTAATCTCCCGTGTTTTTCTTACAGTGTGTGACAGACAGCGGTGAGCGAGAGAATACAGCGGGAGAGAGAAAGAGAGGGGAGGGAGAAAATGACAGCGGTGCGGCGGGAGCATGGGCGATTGCGTAATGACTTTAATGAAAACACTGAATCCCCACTGGACACTTTATATACGACTCCTGGGGGCTGACGGTGAAAAAAAAGGGACTGAGGGAGGAGTGGGACGAGGGAAAGAGGAGGAGGTGGAGAAAGAGGGAGAGAGGGAGGGAGAGAATGTAAATAGTTGAGGGGAAAGAAAAAGCTGCAAATAAAAAAAAAGAGCAGATATTTGGTTGCAATTTTAGAATGACAAATTGAACAGTGCTGGAAATGCAAGGTGCTTGTGTGTGAGCGTGTGTCGGAGAGGGATTGGCAAATACAACAAAACATATTATAGAATTTTAATATGATGAATGCTCCAGGGGGTTTGGCACTCTGTATTACAAATAAATCTTCCATGGCCTCGAGCATTTATGGTACTGTATAGCGTTTTCTATTTTGCCTCCACTTTCATTTCCAAAAGAGGGAGGAATGTCCCTGTGTGTATTTGTTTGTGTGCGTTTCAGGGGGATGAAGTGATGGACAAAAACATCTTGTCGTCTTATTTATAATCCCATGACAGCTCTGGTTACTCTCGACCGGATCTCACAGGCAGGACCTGACAAATTAGTTCTGCTGCGGAGATCACATGTTTTTGTTTACACCATCTTCGTCGGGGTGTATTCTACGTGTACGGCACCGCTTTTTCATACGCAGATATTTTTATCCTTTTAAATTTAGAATTTTTGCGTGTGTCATGTGTCAACCCCCGCCCCCCCACCACCACTCGCTCCTGGTGAATGTTGCGGAGGATCTCCTGCTGTGTTGTCCGGTGTGGCCAGGCGAGGAGAAAGTGCACAAAAACTCCGTACACTCCCATTCGTACATTTATAGTCGCACATCGAGCCCCTGTGGAGAAACTACCAAGTTTCTCCGACGTTCAGTGCATGTCTGAAAGCAGCTTGTGTAACATTCAGGAAAATCAAAACACAAGTGGCTAATGAAAGAACTGCAGAATCCGAATCCTCAATTTCTCTCTATGCTCAAATCCTAGACTGTATATAAAAATGGACGTCGACTCCAGATCCAGAGAAAGTGAAGCCAGACTGGAAATCCTTAAAACCTGTTTTGTCTCGAATGACCAGAACAGGGCGACCCAACTGGTTAAATGACCCGACTTCTCACTTGATTTATAACATTAGTAAATACTTTCATACAGCGTTTTTTATCTCAAACGCTAGTTTCAAGTCTTCTTCAATACAGCATCATGTTCATTCAGTAAATTATTGTCCCATTTTGCGTAAAATAGACTATAAAACACAGTGGAGCGTGGATACAATGCGATCGACAGCTCGTACCATCCCATGCGTGGAGGAAGCGGGAGTAGGTGGCAGGCAGACTCCTCAAGCTCTTCTCCAATTATAGTTACTTCTGGTTTCAAAAGACCAAGATGGTGCTGGACTAGATGGGAGCAAACATTTGTGGTATATCAGCCAAAACAGGAACTGAATCTGATTGACCGGCATCAAGATGAGGAAGCTAAAGTCAAACTGTTATTAAAGTTTGACTATAAACTGTATTTGAGCCTAGAGATTATATCTGATTCTCCAGCAGTGGCACAGTGTTAGAACAGTGTGGAACCAGAATGTCACTCAGTGAAGCACATACCTCCGCAAGGGACTCTCCTAAATCTCCTAAATATGCCTGATGTTTATCATGCATTATTCTCTGGGAAGTGAAAGTGTCAAAACTATCTTGAAGAAAGTGAAACAAAATTCAATGGGGGTTTTTTTTTTCTTGGCCCATGTCCCATCCTTCAACCAAGTTCCATGGAAATCTGTTCAGTATTTTTTTGTGTAATCCTGCTGACAAACAAACATGTCCTCCTTGGCTAAGATAAATATATAGAGCTGATACACTTTGACGAACACTATGTTTAGTGCTTGGACTGCTTCTCACAAAAATAGAGCCACACACACAAACAAACATCCACACACACTTACGTTTAACCCTTGTGCGACACAATAACAGGGTTTGAAATCCTTGGAGTGTCTGTCTCCTTCTCCGACTTATCCTCTGCTGTCTCCCCCTCCCCTCCACTGCCCGGGGGAACGAGACGGACTGAGACAGACTGAGACGGAGTGGACGGCTGGAGGTTAGACGGGGGTTAATTTAGTCTTTTAAACAGGACAACCGATTGGATTAGTGGCCTGGCAGAGCGGGCGGCCACTTTTAGAATTAAAATAGGACACACCTCAAAAACACGTACATCCTAAATGAGACCCCCCCCCCGCACTCCAATCACTATGCAGATCATGGAGCCAAGAGGACGCCAAACTGGGGTTGCTTTGTTTCAGCTCCCCCCACACCACTCCACCTTTAACAAACACCAAGTGATTTGTTTTTAAAGTGGATGGAACTGAGCCTCCCCGTAAGAACATGGGAGGGCACGGATGACTAAACGCTGAAAGACCCCCCCCTCCACACACACACTCCAAAAAAACATGTCACAACAAGATGAAAGAGGAGTGATTTTCATGCAGCTCTAAACCGGATCCCTCTGGAGGCCTGGATAATGTGAGAGGAACAGAGGGAGGGAGGGAGGGAGGGAGACAGAGAAAAGAGAGGAAATTGTGAAACGCAGAGAAAAGGAGAATACCAGAGATAATAAAGAACAAGATACTTTGCCCTACTCCAGTTTCTGGTAACCTTTTTTCGCCCTCTATTCTTTCGATCAGCCTTTATTTCGTTTTTCGTCTTCCTCAGTTGAATTACACAGAGCTGTCTTCATTTTGACTAGAACCCTAATTTAACCTGAGCTCTTGCTGAGAGAAAAAGAGAGAGAGGGGGAAAAAACGACAGAGGGAGACAGACGGATTTTAAAGTTGGATGAATGACTGCATGACCAAAGAGGAGGGGAAAAAAGGGCAGAGAGTGAAAGAGGAGGTGAGGTAAGTGCAGTGAAAAGTTGGTGGATGGAGGAAAAAAAAGCAGATCAGAGGGTCCAAAAATCAACAGCGAGATTGGAAAAAGAGGTGTGTGTGAGTGTGTGTGAGTGTGAGTGTGTTTGACTGCCTATCACTGTCAGCGTGTGTGTGTGTGCGTGTGTGCAGTGAGAGGACGGCGAGAGAGAGAGAGAGAGAGAGAGAGAGAGAGAGAGAGAGAGAGAGAGAGAGAGAGAGAGAGAGGAAGTGAGAGATGAGGGTGGTGGGTAGACTGGGATAAAGGGCTTTGCAGCCATGAATGTCATACTAATAAAGCCCAGTCAGATATTGAGGTTCAGCCTGTGAGGTGAGGAATGACAGGAGGGGAGGAAGATTGGAGGAAGGAGAGATAAGGGAGACAGAGAAAAGAAGAAAGGGGAGCCAGAAAGATGGAGGGAGTGGTAGAAGAGAAAAAAAAAGTGTCTTCATCGCTCATCCTGACACGTTCCCACAGCCGCAGAAACTTTCACGGGGAAAAAGAAAGAACAGGTCGTTGAAAAGGAGGTGAGGAAGTGAGACAAAGGGCCGCACGGAGGGATAAAGGAGGTGCAAAGGAATGAAGAGCGGAGAAAAAAGTGCATGAGAGGAAAGGGAGGTGCAGGAGAGGAGGATAAAGGTAAGGAAGAGATAGAGAGAGAGGGGTGGGGGGGTGGAATCAAAAAGAGAAGCGGGACCGAGGCAGAATGAATGTTTGTTGATATCCCATTTTCCGGAGAGGAGATGAAAGAGAGAAAGAGGGGATTAGAAAAGAGTGGGCAGAGAGGAGGAATGAGCTGGTGATATGGGAAAAGAGGTGGGGGGGAGAGGCGTAGAAAAAGAAAGAGACCAAACGGGAGAACGAGTGAAGCGAAGGTTCGAGCGGAAATGCAGGAATGAAAAACGAGAGGGAGAGAGAGAGACGGACAGGGGTGAGTTTGATTCTGCTAATGGGCGGCGTGGGGGAAGTTTGTGATGTGGGAAAGTTATCATTACTGCCATCTAAAAATAACATTGGCATTGGGCGGCTGTGGTTTGAGGAATGGGAGAGAGAGAGAGAGGGAGGGAGAGAGAGAGAGAAAGAGAGGAGGAAGGGGTAATTACAGCAGCCTATTAGCATGCATGCAGCCCTCATTAAATATTCACACAGGAAGCTGGGGACTGAGGAGTAATGGTTCTGGGCAAGTTTAAGACTGACAGCCTGTCAGGCGGCCCCGCAGACTATTGGGACAGTCGGACGGCAAAAAAGGAAGAGGCTTGGTGTTCATCCGTCCACCCACCCATCCGTCCACCCACCCATCCATCCATCCACCCACCCATCCATCCACCCATCCATCCCCATCCATCCATCCATCCAGACCACTGGGAGCAGAACAATGGATGTGATATCAACATCCGTCCTGAAAGATATGATCACAAGTTTGTCTGTTCACACCCGGAGGTCAAATGCAATACCCCTGTGATTGCGTGTGATCGAATCCCAAAAACTTATGTCACGTTGTCCAAATGACAATGTTTTTAGACGGTCTGAGTTTACAGATGTGTTTGTGTCGGCAGATAGAGAGACACGTCTTTTACACCAATATTAGCGAGTATACGCAGGTTTTGTAAACTTGGATAAAAGGCGAGGGACTCGTTTCCCGTCGCCAGTGGAGGAGTTTGCCTCTCTCTTTTTGCGCGTTGTTCCCCATAAGTAAAAATCTGTTATTTGTGTGCCAACGTCCACAAGTTCAATTCGCAGCCTAACATTGCGGTGGAAACGGTGCAGTGTCAGCGTTTAGACTGCCAAAATAAAGTAGAGGAAGAACCTATAGGTGTCATGTTTCCATCACTGCTAATCTATACCAATAGAAACCCGTAGCTACTGCAGTTTGATTTGACCTGGGAGTAAATGCCAGACAGAAGCCAGTGAGAGCGAGAGAGGAGTCAGGAGGGGATTAATGGAGTTCTATGGAATCAGATACTGCCAGTTTCAGAGAAGTATCAATCATTATATGTTGATAGGTGTTGATATTACGGTGGAGGCCACAAATAAATCAACATATGGGAACTGGGGGAAGGAAAAATATGTTTGATTCGTAGTGTAACTGTAGCGGGTCAGAGGATGTAAGCAGAGTAGGTGGTCTTTCAAGGACACACAGCAAAACGAATGAGGCCACATGCGTCCCAGTCCACCTCTGAATGTGGTCTGAGTCGTCAGGTGTCAGGACACATGGAGGACACATTTGGGTGTGTTCAGACCCGAATTCAGCGCTGACCACTTGTGATTGGACCACTAAAGATAGATGTTAAATGAAAGAGACACTAAATAACAGGTGGCCATCATTCCTCGGTATCTACCAGCTTTGGAATACCAGGTGTAATGCAGGACTTTTCAAATGATGCAAAAAAAAGTTTAATAAAGTCAACTATTTTGTTCTTAAAACAGCTACATTAAAATTTGAAAAAAATATACATTAGTACTATAAACAAAAGCACACCAGGGAATTGTAAAGGGACATTAACTGCAAATGTCTTTTAATAATGCAGGTCCGATTAAAAAGATGCTTATTGTAAACACGCTCTTCTCTCAGTTACTCCTCCAGGATAATGAAACTGCATGTGGACAAACAGGGTCTCTAATCTGTTATCTAAACATTCATTTGGACAATTTAGAACATTCCAGGCTTTCACTCACCCTGGGAGACCGACCCAGCGAGCCAACAAGCCATAAAGCCTGTTAACCAACACATATACCCAGATGGAGAGACAGTCTACAGAACAGCAGGGAGACGCATGGCTCCGAGCCTGGTAACAGCCTCACGATCTACCAGTGGACAACAAGCATGGAACAAACACAGTCACATGTACGTGCACACATGCAAAACACCCACTCGTGCTCTGTCACACGAGGACACAAGGACAAAACTTGAAAATAAACGAAGAGGACTTTGTTTCCATACACATGCATTCCAAAAAAAAAAGAGTCAAATAAAGACATTCATCCAAACAGGCATTTTGACATGAGAGTTCACTGACACTCAAGGCCAACTCAGTGAACACAAACTCACCCCGAGTGTGCTTAAGCACCCGCTAACTCTCTGATGTTAATCCTGCCTGACGTTTTGACACGAATGCAGAGCGATATAAATAAACATATGTCCACAACACCAACACATCTCACACCCAACACCTCTGGCACTGATACGAGCAGACAGTCTGACACACACACACACACACACACATCAAATCACACACATTCACACACTGCTCACAACACTCTCCTTAACTACATAAGTAGCATACACACACACACACACACACACACACACACACACACACACACACACACACACACACACACACACACACACACACACACACACACACACACACACACACACACACACACACACACACACACACACACACACACACTTGCCATTGCAAATTAAGCCTTACACACGTCATGAGGTTCACTCACATTTAGCCTTTACTGCTTCTTTGGAAGCATAAGGATATTTAAAATTGTTCTAATTCATTTAATGATAGAAACTGCCGATTACTTTCATGATGGATTCATTTGGAGATTGTATCAGTTCATTTATTCCGCGTTCGGTCAATGAAACGTCAGAATATTATATAACAATCTCAACTTTGCAGTGTCCAAGGCAACAACTTCAACTCTCTTGAATTGTAAAATCGAAAGTGCAAAAACCCAAAAGGTGTTCAGTCTGCAAATATATTTATTGACAGAACAAATCCTGTCATTGGAGAATAATAGAAGCTGATATCGATGTCTTCTATAACTCTTCTTTCAGCTGGTTGTTTTGCTCAAACTCATTTCTACGTACGGTCGATGGCCTGGATCCGGAGGACAGTGTGGGTGGGATTCCTTTTTTTACCTTGGTGCTTTTTGTAAAATTTTTGGGATTTATATTTATTTTCGCAAAAAATATCTGCTAAACCCACTGTGCGAAAGACAAACCTATAGCAACTTGTATTTAGTAGCTAAAGATGTTTCCTGCAAGAGTTGAGTGGAGACTAAATTAATGAAAGACTCGAAACACGACTCAAAATGAATGATTCCCTGTGTCTTCTGGACGTATGAATAGACAACTGTTTGTGTTTTTTAAATTTAGTAATAACCTTCAATGTGTTTAATCTGACGAACAATTAAATGTGTTTCTACACTGTTTTAGTCAATTAGATACAGTCATTTAACTGCTCATGATTTGACTGTTTTAAGTTGCCATGACAAGCAAATTCCTTCTATGTCTAAAATCTACTGAAATATGATTCAAATTCTAATGTTTGATGGACAAAAATGCGCAGTATATTTTCAGCAGAAAGAATTTCAGTATTTATAAAAAATCCTAGAGCCTTATTCTCGTAAGCTGTGGTTTAATAAATTCAAATACAAGCAGCAGTATAATCTTCCTTCTTTCATGAGGTGACGGAGACAGATGTACTGGAGACGACGACGCACACACACACACACACACACACACACACACACAGTCAATAAGAGAGACAGGCTCACATGCTAAATTACCCGGAGTCACACCTTGGCACCCACACACAGCCGCTTTCCCGAAACTAACAAGTACAAACATGACCTAGCCTTGTCCCTGAGAAAAATCACGCTGGTGAGCTGGCACGCAGCGTAACAGCTCGGTGCCAAACGTGGACACCCACACATTCTACCTGCAGCATGGTGACACAAATATGCAGATAGCAGGTGCTGGGAAGGGAGAACATTGGATGTGCTAAAGCAATCAAATGACAACTGTTTAGAGCCAAGATCTGCAGGAGTGAAATCTGGACTTTTGCCTGGGGTGACACTCTGCGCTGCATACATGTACAGTTCACGCCCATACCAACACTATAGGAGTTCACACGCAGACCCAGACGTACAATATTAAGTCAGTGACAGACATCCTAAACAGGTTTTTATTGCGGTATGTGCCACAACATCCTTTTGATCCACTTTTCAACCCTGAAGCACAATCCCTGACCTGCGAATGCCTTCACCAAGCCCTTTCCATCAGGGCATGTCCACATGCTGCTGGTTTATTCATGCTCTGCAACATAACTCCTTTGCTTGAATCCATTTGTGAAGGTGACAACAAAGCCTATTTAACTTTGTGCCACTGAACTGAGAGCTCCTGCAAATACAGGCCTCAGTATTCATCCAAATGAGCAGCAGTGTCTGAAACGGCTCTAATAAATTACCCTGGGATTTTATGGTCATACGAAGAGAGACGCTGGTGTCTAATAGCTAGTTCCCAACTTGGAGAGACCACGATAAGTCAAATGACCTACGGGAAAAATCGTCCATATTTTATAACTCTGCCAAGGAAGTAATGTTTTTAACCCTCTCTGCTTGTTTGTTGGTTTGTCAGCAAAAACTATTTCCACAAAACTTGGAGGAAGGATGGAACACGGGCCAAGAAAGGAGGAATTACCTGTACATTTTTGTATGGATGACGAGAAAGTGGCGGATCCAGGAATTCTTTTCCCACTTTCATTAATTTGCGAGGCTTTCTTTTTTTTTTACATTTTCACAGATTTCCCAGGAAATATGATGAGTATGAATGATGATGTGTATGAGTGTGGTACACTGTGGTGCGGATCAAAATAAAAATCCAAATTAAACTTTAATCAAATGAAGTGTCAGAGGAGAGTTGGCTATTTTCAGCTGCTTTACAGCAACAAAAAAAAAAGTAAAACCTGTAACTACCAGCACTGTGCAGCTGAGATAATGTACAAGTCAACACTTATAAATATCTTCAATAGTTAAAGATTTGCTTCCAAATGAAGATGACAGATTGGGTTTGAAATCTAGGGGAATGGTCGGCCTTTGGCGGAGGAATGCATTCTACTGAGAGCCATCCTAGTTCGATATTTGTTTGGGAAATAATCGGAACATGGTACCAATCAAAACATTACATGAAAAGGTATTTGGATAAATGCCCTAGTGTCAGAGTGTCATATTTCTATGTGTTTCTAAAGCAGGACTTTCAATCTGGGTATTTTAACAGCTTCAATGTTTTCATTATAAAAGTAACGTAGTCAGTCTTACGATAGGCCTACCTGCTAGAGACCGCAGACGAAAGAAAGCCATCTTCACCTGCTACTTCTGTAAGATTTAGCAAAACTGATG
This sequence comes from Hippoglossus stenolepis, assembly GCF_022539355.2. Classification (NCBI taxonomy): domain Eukaryota; kingdom Metazoa; phylum Chordata; class Actinopteri; order Pleuronectiformes; family Pleuronectidae; genus Hippoglossus; species Hippoglossus stenolepis. The sequence continues at coordinate 19,630,861 of NC_061490.1, forward strand.
TTTGATTTTACAGTCCGGGCCCCAACCCGCTGCCTTCCTTCACAAAGGGTGTTGCAATATATACGGTTGTTTTCTCCAGATATTTCTTTTGAAAAAAGATAAAAGGACATGAAAAGACAGGAAGAGAAAGAAAAAAACAGTCTACGGTTCAAAAGAAAACAGAGGTGGGAGGAAAATGTAACCTCGAATCCACGAGCTCCTTTAGAATATTTAAAAGAGGAAAACACAAACACACAAACACACACACAAACAAACACACACACACACACACACACACACACAGCCAAGATCAGACTAATTAGGGTAAACGGGGTCAGGTCCCACTTCTCCCTGCCTTTTGAGCGCTACAATGCCACTACAGTTCCCAGAACTCCCCATGCACCGGCCAGACAAAGACTGACAGTACAGTCACAGTCTCAGACATTGATTACGTAAATCTCCTTACATAACAACTCTACAAGGATAAGTGTTTATTTGTGCGTTGCCCCAAACAGTGAATGTCTGTGTACATGCATGAGAGTCACATGATGTGTGGAAGTCCATGTGTGAAGATGCATCAGTTGTTTATCTACTTCATGCCTGTTCCAACATTTGTGTCTGAATGTGTTCGGTGTAAATCCCCATCCACAGATAGCGGTGCCTCAAATGTCAATCCAATAAACGACGCGAGCGGAGACGCTGAAGCAGGACGAGCGGCGAAGGTCACTCAGATATGTTTGGAAAATGTTGAACAACAAACAATACAATAATCTCCAGATGAATTCCCCCTTCTTTCTAGTTCTCGAAACCCCCCGAGGTGAAGAGAAAGAAAAGAAATGCAGAATGTTCTTTCATGCCACAGAACAACAGTCTGACTTGTTCCCTGACTTTGTGCAGATGCGGGCGATGGTTGACTGATGGTTCAGAGGGACGATGTAATTGGGTTTTTGGAAGCGTCTCTGTCTCCTGGGGGACGACTCCAAGTTTGCCTGAGAGATATTTGTGACGCAGAAATAGTTTCCTGTTGCACATCCACTGACATTTGAAATGGGAACAACAACAACACACACTGTCAAACACTAATCAGCACTGTGGACGACAAAAATGGATAAGAAATGACATCCGTGCAGAGATGATCAGAAGATTGGCATTCGGTATTATGTAAGAAATTAAATTATTAGTTACCTGGAACGTGTTTATTTTATACAACGAAGTATTAGGGACGTAAAAAAAATTCTTCACATTTTGAGAATAAAATCCTAATATTGCGAAAGACAAAGTTGTAACTCAACAAGAAAAAAAGTTGTAATACAGCACAAACAATTTTGAGAATAAAGGTGGAATTTAATGAGAAAACCCTATTATTTTACAAGAATAAAAGAAAAATCTTCTGGTAAGTTGTGAGCAGTTCCACTCTTTCTGAATTGAAGATTTTGAACCAATCCCATTGTTTTTTTATCTTTGAATATCACACAGATGTAACGAGAACTGTCGACCACTTCCAAACATTTCCTCCTCCACTGAAGAGGCGATTTCCTCCAGATCTGAGTGGGTCCTTCTTGGGAATAGATTTAGTTTCATCCATCTTTTCAAATACATGATATTATAGTGTGATTCTGGTGAGCCAGAAGATTACCTATACCAACATCATTTTATTACCAGCGACAGGCTGATCTTCTGATATCCCTCCTCTAACATGACACAAAGCCTTAAATTACGACTTTATCCTCGGGAAAAAAATCCCTTTAAGTGGCCCTAAAACTCATAATATGTCATAATTTAAATGAATTATTGTTTTTATTATAACAGAGACACCGCATGCTGCCATAGCTGCTCAGGTTTCAAATCACCGCCATGGAGCCGCGGACATTCTCTCTCTGTAAAGCTGTTCCTTGCATTCATTCACATTCACAGTTGCACACAGCTACACCGGGGAGCTCCCCAGTACAACTGCAGTCTTCTGGTGCCGAGCACCAGGCTCCACTGGAGCAGCGGAAGAAATGTAACCTTGGTGATGATTTTTAAGACGTCACGACAGCATCTGTCATTTCTTCCCAACCTGATTTTTCTTTGTTAAAAGGTCAGACTCAAACACCTCATATTGTCAGATAACTTGTAATTGCAGCACCAGCTAAAATTAGTCGCGAAAATCCCAAATGAAGACGTATTAAGTCTTTGTCAGAGCCGGTGAAGTAATTGTTTCAGATCCTCAAACCACTTGTGGCTCAACCAGCTAGTGGCACACTTTGCTTTTTTAATAGCATCGGTTCAGAGATGTCTTTCTAATAAATGTTGAAAGAACAAGGAACGTGTCTTTGTCTCGCTGGTGGGAATCAAACACTCGAGCTGCAGGGTTTTTCCACACTATAAGATTTATGAATCTTTGCATTCAGCGACCTGCTGTCCTTTAGATAAAGGGTTAACAGCGGGCAACCTCGGTGTAATGGCAAAATTCTACAATTATCACATCTAGTCACACAAAATGCACAGTTGTCGCCTTTTTTTTACGTTATTGCGATAAAGCCGTGGGGAGCTGCGGCGGCCAGAGGTGTGGGCGGAAAGAGAGAGAGAGACACACAGGAGGGGAGAGAAGAAGGGGGGAAAAAACAGGGAGAGAAAGAGAGGGAGCGAGTGTGAGAAGCCCCCAGATATAGAGAGAAGTGGTTGTGTTTGCACGAGATAAGGCCAAGGAGCTAAATCACATAGTGAGCGAGGAGGTATGCTATTAAGCAGGACAAATATGCCTATTCAAACAGCAACTTTCACAGCCCAAATGAAAATACGTTGGAGCAAGAGACGGAGGGAGGGAGCACAGGAGGCAGGGTGGCAGGGGGGGGGAGAGAGAGAACAAGGGGGAGACGACAGAGAAGGGTAAAAGGGGCAAAGGAGGGAAGGAGCACCGAGATGAATCACGCCCAAGAGAGGGAGAGCAGGGAGAGATAAAACCGGGAAAGGCGCTATTTCATTTGTCTAATTATATTTATCTATCGCTCGCTCACAAACAAACAAAAGAGACAAATGGTGTCGAGCGACTAAACCAAAAGTGAATGGGCACTAACAGGCTCTCAAACGCACAGGAACACACACACACACACACACACACACACACGTTAACCAAAAGACATGCTGCTGCAGCAACAACAACAACAAGAGAACAAATCCAAAGACATAGTGTGAGAGAGCGAGAGAAGAAAAAAAAAGTGGGGAACGGGAAGAAAAGTGGCAAAGGAATGAGAAGCTGAGAGCGGAGAAGATAGTAGGGCTGAGGGCACAAGCCAGATTGACACTGAAAAATTAATGTGCAATTGCAAAGAGGAATGCGTGCGAGACTCAGATGGAAAGAGAATGTGTGAGTGACATAAGGATGGAGAAGGAGAATATTGGTCCCAACGCTGACAGATTTAAGGTTATGGTCGATGCACTATTCAGCCACACACACACACACACACACACACACACACACACACACACACACACACACACACACACACACACACACACACACACACACACACACACACACACACACACACACACACACACAGTCTCCCACTCGTCCTCTTCTCATTTCCTCTCCCTGCTCAGTGTCTCTTTTTTCACTACCCTCCATTTATCACATCCCCCCATCGTCACTCTCTTTTCCCCCATGCATGTGTGTGTGTGTGGTGATTTGGCTATTTGTCTTCTGCATGTCTCTCTCACACACACACACACACACACACACACACACACGCGCTCTTCAACGAATGTTCATCTTTGTAGATCTGATTGTGTCAATTTGTCTCAGTGTCACGCCACTCTCCAATTTGCCATCTGTCTGACAGGAGCTTATTGATTGGCCCACACACTTGTCATTCTTCCAGTCTCTCGCCCTCCTGTCCAATCCCTACATCTCCATATGAGAAGACTTTTCAGACCCCCCCCTCCTCCTCCCCTCCTCCTCCTCCCATATATCCCTGCCTCCATCCTTTCATTATCACACCTCCTCTAACACTTATATCTCTCCGTCTCCCCCCTTCCCCACATTCCACTTCACTTTTCCTCTCATTTCGCTCCCCGGGCTTTATAGTGCACACAAATCAGGGGCTGTGGGCTTTTATGCTGTGATCAGTAACCCAAATGGAAACACAGGCATAATAGTGATTACCTGTCATAGCGCGACTCAGCTTATACTCAGCGCCGAGGCATCCATCGTCGTCGTTGCGATGGCAGACTAACAGTCTTAACGGCCCCTGTAATTCAGCACAGGTTCTTGTGTCGCTCTCTCGCCGCGGGTTCGAAACGCCCAAAGACAACTCTGGTGCCATTGAGAAGTTAAACTTCAAAATACAAGCACGCCCCCAAAGGATAAACACAAGGATTATGACGTTTTCTTTTCTTTTTTTGTGCGTCTCTGCCATATTTCTCGCCACTTTTGACTCACCTGTGCTGCTCTTCTACACTGTTCTTATTTCTGAGGTGTGTTTGTGAGTAGCCATGTGTCGGCGCGCGATTCAAGGCCTCCGAGGAATACGCAGCATTTGGAACTCCATCACGCATCCCTCTGACAGACAATCTTTCCAATCTGCGGCTGCAATCCATCAATGTAAATGCAGCGTGTTCATTTTATTGAAAAGAGAAAGCTTCCCTTCTCTTTTTTTTTACCAATTGTTCATTTCAGGCAATGACTTTGATAACTGGCACTGGGTTTCCAGATAAGTAATGTTTGAAAAAAACATGCTCAGCAGGATACCTATACCATTTATGTTCGCTCAGACACATGGCTGTCAGGATTTTTCGTTTTTTGTTTTGCCCTCATCACATAAGGATCGTAATTTCTTGATCTTTTTTTAAGCAACAAGCCAAGTTAACATAAGATGGTGTTTCTTTCTTTGTTTTACCGGTGAAACTGTGTGTTTCGATTCCTTCGGCAGAAACGTCCACAGGTTCAGTCACCACAACATCTAAGGTGTCGATCAGCTGCCATGTGTCTTATTGATGTGTTTTCCAGCAAGGATCCAACTCACTCACTTTAATCTACTCATGGTTAATGCATGACAAATGAAGAGAAAGCTCTGCTGTTCACATGAAATAGAATTGTGATGCTCAAAATGAACAGGGCTGTGATGTATTTTATTCTTATCCCTGCTTTTACTGCAGTTGTTTCATTTGTTGAAATACTTTTATTGTGTAAATAACCTGCAATTTCCTCTTGGTTGGGTTCTGCTGTGATTTTGTTTCCTCTGCCCAGTCCTGCTTTTGTCAGGTTATTTTTTTTTTTTGGTCCATTACTTTTGAAGTGTGATGTTTTATAAGCCCCTTGCCTTTTATTATTTTCTTATTCTATTACTGTTACCTCCACAATCCCCCTCCCTCTCTGTCCTCCTGTGTTCTGTCATATTTATTTGCTGATATAAACCCTACCTCGCTGAGGCCGTTTCCAGGAATTCTGGGTTTTTACAAGCCGAGAGCTGCTCTGCCGCGGCGCGATCCTGCACCGCCTGACTCCGACTGCAGCTGCCATAAAGCACGATGTAACCACACGGAGGGGATGTGCAGGAGAAAACACGTTGTCATGATCAATCAGCGCTGGAGGAGGAAACTGATGTTGGGCCCACATGAGATCACCGAGGCAGAGTCAGACGAGTGCAAGCTCAGTGTGCAGTCAGGGCTCGGGAGCTGTCTGGGGATTCTCCAGACCGACTAACCAACCAATACCCTCCTCCTCCTCCTCCAGCCCGACCAATCAGTGTTTTCTCTGCCTGTAGAGTAACACTTCATCATTCTCTATGACAAACCCTGCTTCCATTCCCCAGGCAAGTGAGAAGCACTTTTTTATCTAGCAAACACAAGAACATGTTCTGTATTCATTTGGAATGAACTGGTTGAATGTTAGAATGATTACCACTGATGCAATATGCACACGTTGCGAACACAGCACCTTTAGCACTAATGCAAAATTTTTTGTTATTCTCGCCTCAGGTTATTACAAGATCGGTAACAAGGTGGGTTGTCTCTTAAACAGAAGCTGGACCCACAGTCGAACACACTTTGATCCATATTGCATTCAGTAATAATGTTGATTGATTTGTTCCCTCTGTGTAAGTGATGAATTAATGCACAACAGTGCTCAGCATGTGAATTCATGTTCTGTTTCTGGTGTAAGCTGTAAGTCTTCATCAAAAAAAGAATAATGAATTAAACAACTACAATATCGTGGAATTAGATTTGGGGGTGTGATGAAAAAGTGTGTGTGTGTGTGTGTGTGTGTGTGTGTGTACCGTGTGCTTTTTCATCACAACAACAAATTTAAAGCAATCTTAAGCTCGGTCTGAAGAATCGCTTCCCAAGAGAGGTTGGAATTTCATTATCGGACCTAAAATCTGACATCCTCTCGTTCTGCTTCTCCTCTCGGTGTAACTGCTCGATAGGTTATGTTGTGGTTTCAAAGATGGAATAAGTAACACTTTTGCGGATCAATAAATTAAAATCAACATGTTCTTCTGCGGAGGTTTAATAGGGTTTCTGATCGATGCAAATGTCTCGACAGCTACTCTGCCAGGTAGAGGGATGTGTGTGGTTTTTCATTTTCTCAGTTTGAGTTTGTAATTTAAAGACGCTACCCAGGCACTTTCAAACCCTCATTTCTTAAACACGGCTCTTCTGAGATTTGTCAGGCACTCTTTTCCAGCTCATCCTTGGTTTGCACACGGATTCTCCACTTCGAGGACCAGCTGTGAGCATCTGGGAACGTTTTGCTGATCCACAAGCATACGTGCTAAACTGAGAGATAATCGCACGTCGTCAGCAAAGTCAAGTGAGAAAAAAAACAACTTTAAAACAGTCGCACAGGAGTATTGAGGTCAGTGAAGGGGGCTTTAATATGAAAAGGGAGGTGGTGGGAGGGAAATAAAAGATTAACTTCGTCGTATAATCAATCACACTTGTTCCCTTCCATTAATCAGCTCCTCTCCACTCCTCAAGTGCCTCATTCCCGCCGCTCCTAAATTTCAAAGCTGCGACGTGCTTTTGGTGTTCTCACAGATCAAGCCTTTTCATTGTATTTCATGATCTCTGACAGCAGAAACAAAAAAAAAACCATATAATGTATTGTTTTCTCCGTGCTGCTGCTGTTGCTGCTGCCGGATTCAGAATCGAATTCATCCTGGGAATATATATACGTACACACGGCGGCGGTGGTCAGAGACAGTTAACTGAAGTAGCACTCACTGCAGCGACTATAGCAGAGATAGTCGACTTTGAACTGAACGTCATCTTTTTGCCAACAGCTGCTATTTATAGATCACATTTGCATGAATGTCCAGTAGCACCTTCATCCTATGCATAATGAATAGGCTCCACCGTTCGCACCTATAAAAGCACCTCACCAACGGAAGAAATGAAGACTCCATGTACCATCTAGAGTGGAAATAAGCTATACCCCCAAAAAATAAATTCAATAAGTGAAAACACCAGGATTTTTCATTTTTCACTAGACTATTTTGTTATCAAAATTAAAATCCAAAGAATCTATAAAGCCCCCCCACTCCCCATCCCCTGTGAGACCCTCGACTGTTCCTGTGGTCAAATCTGTTGCCTCTTGTTCCTCGGAAGACAAACAGGACTTGGCACGGACAAAAATTGGCTTTGAGCTGTTTGCAGCAGATTTCATCTCACTGTTAGTGGAGGAAATGTTGCCCACGGCACGGCAGGTGATCAATATTATCAAGGTGTATCTTCCAATGGAATCAATCACCTCTGACGGCTTTCCAATAGCAGGGCAGAAATGAAATGTGCCTGTCTGCAGTGAGGAAGTGATGGGGATCCGAGTGGTCACTAATGTGGCGGTGTCAGGTCAGTGCTATAGACTGTAACCACGGTGATTATAGGTGTTATTACAGACCACAGACTGTACTTTTTTTTTACTCACTTCATTTGCTCCATTTACACATTGTTTAGATCTTCCAGAGACGAAACAGGAATTATATTTTCATGAGTTTCTCTCTCGCTCACGACTACACTATGCGGTTTTATCCAGCGTCACCCCGAGGCCAGAGAACATTATTTTATCATACGATAAAAACCAGAAAGCATCGTATAAGATTTTAATGCTTCACTCCTGCCCCGAAAAGGAGCACTCTTTGATTGCTGCCTTTAATCAGCCCCAAGTTTTCCTCTACACTGAACAAACATCGCACTTGCAGGCTTCTGATGAAACAACAGGCTTCCTAATTTGGCAGTGAATGTGCCAGCAGGTGGCAAATGAGTCTGAAAGCCCGGGATGGCAGCTCCACCAGCATGGCCACCCACTCTGAGAGAATGACCATCTTTGATGTAGGCAGTCAGAGGCTCTGCCGCTGACCTGTGCCGTGGGCGGGGGAGGCCAAGATTGGCTGGCTCTTGACGGGAGCTTCGTTTCATGACAGCAGCACTATTAAATGGGTGCGGCTCCAAATTATGCCTTAACTACCTCTTTTATCATTACCCAACCATCCTTATCCCCCCTCTCCTCACTTCCCACAGGGCGCCGAGATGATGAGGAAAGAGCCTCGCCGACCGAGAGACTCAAGCATATCTGAAGTGTGCATTTCTACCCTGCATTTGTTGGGTTTGAATGCATGCAGGTGTGCAATTGTGCATAGACCGGGGCTTCCGTTCATCACCGAGCTCGGCTCTCGGGGCACCGCTGGAGATGTAGGTCTATCTTGGAGGACACTGATTGGCACAGCAGGGGGACGATGCGCTCGAGGTAGATGAGGTGAAAATGAACAAAGCCTGACCTGCGAGTACACGCCGCTCATGTTTTTTCATATGCGCAAGCACTGACACTGACAGTGTACAGCCCTTGTACAGATAAAAGCATCTCGGCTTCGCTTTGATACAACATTTCATTTACACTTAAATTAAATGCACAGAGACACTTCATCTGAACATGTAGTAGATGTATCCCACAGCTTGACTGCACCACACGATGGCTCATTGCTTTCTTGTTTGCATTCCCCCCCGGCCTTGATGCATGTGTGTAGATTTTCCTGTGATGTTCTTACATTATTTTCTTAATTTCCTACATCTCTCTGTGTACATGTACAGCAGGTTCACATTTCTGTGTGTGAGGGATGTTGTTTTTTCCGTGTCTCGCCGCGCTCGTGTCCATTTTTACTCATCGGTGTTTGCAGAGAGCGGAAAGCTTTGATGTTTATCTATGATATGAATTATGTGAAACATAATTTCTACCTATGTTCCTGCTGGTTGCTATGCTTTTTCTCCCTTGTGTGTTTCAGAACGCCTCACAGGTTTCCACGGGTATGAAGGATTATTTTTAGCAGCCTTTGCCTTTCTGAATATACCGGGACGTATTTCACTTATATAGCCAAGATAAAATGAATCTGGGTAACTTGCCAGCACTATTCCTGTGTCCCTTCACAAAGCACAACTTCCCGATGGGTAATGAAACATACATTGCTTTGACAGTGTGGTTCTGACACGTTACACTATAAGATTATTTCTGCCTTTTTCATAAAGGCTGATGATTAACTTAGAGCCAGTGAGCGAGTTAAACACTTGCTTTACTCTTCCTGCACTTTCACACGTTGTGCAATCATTAATCAGAGATTTGTTTTTGTCACAAAGTGAGAATGTCTACAGGAGGGTTTTGTTATGCCTCACTTCCTGGTAACTCTAATGAAGAAGTATTTTTCCAATGCAGAAAATCCTTGCAGCTTTCTATCTGCAGTAACACCAACAAACACTGTATATAACTATACATAGACATGGCTTCTGTGAGATTTCTGAAGGAAAGCACTGGAGCCTGTCCAACTTTAACAGTTAGTTGTACAATTTTTAAATTGATATTTTCCTACTTTCCTCAAGTTTCAGCTTCAAGTGTGAAATTTCTCAACTCTATATTTTTGGATTGTGACTAATTTCTTGGGGAAGGACTTGGGAAGACGTTTCCTTGACACCGTTCAGCGGTCTGTGCATCTGTGTGGGCTAAGTTCTCTAAGTCTCTGGTTGTTTCTTTTCCATGCTCACTGAATTAAAGTAAGCTTGTTATGTAGCTTGTTAATAATTTTATTCTTTGAACCAACACTGACAAATTAAATACCAACTGCGCCGCCGTTATACTGCATTGCCTTGGCCTGTGCAGCTGCACTGCATATTAATAAGTCTCGCAGTCTAACCATCCATCCATGTTTTGGCGGAAGGAGCTGGTTGGAATCGTGGCATGAGCATCCCTCTACATTAACACGCCTGCCTGCCCCGGACGACTTTGTTTCAAGCGTGATGCTAACCGATAATTCATGCTGACCCCCCGCCTGGCCCGGCGAACTGCTTCAGGGCTACCTCCATGCTGTTCGCTACCTCTGTGTAATGTCTGTTATTACAGTGACTGTGATGCCAGCGTCTCACAGACACAGCAGAGTGTTGATCCATGGGTTTTCCGACCACTGTAACAGCAGCAGGAGGGAACTGCTGCTTACCGCACAGAGAGGAAATAAACCAACAAAACGATCCTCATGAGGGTCATTAAAGTGAGAACGAGAGCATTATTCCCCTCCGAATAGCAGACTCTTTTAATACATTAACTGGAGGGAAAATACTGATTGGCTATTTCCATTCTAGGAGAAACAACCCACAGTAATCAACCCAGAAAAGACCCATCAGATAGTGAACCAATAAGTAGACCAATTCAAATATTTGTGAAATGCAGGAACTACAGAGAAAGGATGAGAAAAGAGGAAAAGAGGAAAAGTGACACTGTATTTAGGAGAGGTTGAAAAATGACAGGGGGAGAGAAGCGCGTCCTACGAGCTTAGAAAGGCAGAGAAGAGAGACGCTGTCAGGCACTGAAGGAGAGAGCAATTAGATTTATCTGCTCATTAACAGAAGGGATAATTGACTACAAGAGTCTGCAGTGATACACTGGGAGACAGAGGCAGAGGGAGAAAACGAGCCAAGGAGAGAAATGAGAGCAGGTGGAAGGAGAAAGGACAGGAGGCAGGCAGGGAGGGATGGAGAAGAAAAGGGAACAAGGCAGGGGGAATAAACGAGGGAGAAGTGAAAAATGGAAAGAGTGGGGAGAAAGGAGAGGAAAGGAGGGAGAGCGGGGGAGAAAATCGGCCCACAGAGAGTGCTGAGAAAAAAAGGATTAGTGAGGGGAAAGGGAGAGAAGGAGGGGGAGGCAGGAGGAGTAAATGAGGATAAATGTACAGTTAAGTGTTTGTGTGTACCTGCGTGTGTGTGCTTGTGGTTGTGTGTGTGGTGCCGACACTTGTACTCATGAATTTATGTTTCTGTTTTTAAGCACCAAGGCGAGTTGTCACACATCCTCTTATGTGTTTTATGATGTTGCAGAATAAGTCTTAATGACACACAGGACTGGTTTTATAGGACTGGCAAGATGTACTTACCTTCTGTGGAGGTGCCACAGTCAACTTAGGACAGCACACACACACACACACACACACACACACACACACACACACACACACACACACACACACACACACACACACACACACACACACACACACACACACACACACACACACACACACACACACACACACACACACACACACACACACACACACCAGAAAACAGAGCCAAATGATTCATCATTCACAAACAGTGCAGAGGCCTGCGTGTTAGAGCCTCACCAATATTGGATTTGGGGGCAAATATAGGTACCCATTCATATAATTATATTACATTTGTTACGGAGACCATGGAAAATTACTTGCTTATTGTTCATTATCCTTCCAGCAATGTATTTGTCCACAAAAGAGGCACTTGCGGTGATATTTCTGAGAATAGTGTACAGTAACAATGTAGTCAGAGCACGTTCTGCAGTGTGTGATGATAATGTGTTGACATCATATCTAAATTTGCCTCAAGCATCTATTTCTGCATTGTACACTGATACCAATATATCTGTGAAAGGTCAATATCAGTGGCTTTATGTTTGCCAATCAACCACTCACACAGGGATGATGGAGTTACTGAAGTATGAACCACATCTATGATGATGACTGACACTTTCATTCCGGTCAAGCCGCCTAAAACATTATCATTACACAATAAAGTGTCGACAGACGAAAGCTATTCTCACAGCTTTCATTTATATTCCACTACTTTATTTGTGTGGTTCAATTAAACTCTTCTGTCTGGATAAGACATTCACATACGACCAAATTTGGTTTCTAAAAGGAAGTGTAACTGCTGCATGGAATATATTTACTCTTCTGTTTTTTTTACTTCCAGAAGTGTGACAGCACAGAGGTTATGGGGAGGAGGAGGAGGTCTGGTGGGGCGGGGTGGTTGGTCGAATAGGATCAGCAAAACCCGGGGACGGCATCCGGCATCACAAGTGTTTATCAGATGAAGCTAAAAACACCTAAATATTGTTATTTTGGTTAAATATGTCAAAATCAAAACGTCATCTTAAGCATTGATTTCCTTTTAGTCACAGGTGTTGAGGTTCTAGGGTTGAAAATATCATTCTGTCCATCACCACTTTGTTCCAGACTGTATGCGGCAACTTTTTGAATAAATTGTTAAACTCCGATACGTATTTATATGGATTTAAACTGTAGTTCATTTAACACCACATTTCCTACAAAATATTTCTTCTCATGCAAATTACTTTTATACAATTTTTTTATTTTATCCATTTATCTATCCAGCTATTTATCTCTTTGTCTCTGCACTTGAATGCACCATCCACATTCTACAGCAGCCTCCACACAGCCACCCAAATTCTACTAAAAGCTCTACGGGATTTAGGGTCTAAGAAACAAAAGCCTCGAACATTTGACTCTGTGAAGCAGCAGCTTGACTCTGAGCCCGACATGCGTTTCTGGGATGGCTAGACATGAGTCAACGAGTGACGTACCATTAATGCAACAGCACGCCTTTGATCGCGCAGAGGTGGACTTAATCCACACAAAGTAGGAGGTAAAGACGGGGAGGAAACACAGGAACGGGGAATAAAGAAACCATCCTTCATCACCTCCTTCATCACCCGCTATTTTCCTTTCCCTGCTGATGAGTCAACGAATCTCCAAGTAAAGCAGCCGTTGCCCTCCGTTGCATCACGGATACAGCAAAGATGAGAAAGAAAGAAATCACAGGGGGGAAGGTGAGAGAAGGGAAAAGAAAACTCTTGACTCCTCACCACTCATCAACTTGCACAGTTTCATCCTCATCCCTCCCCTCCACCCGTTGTTTCAGTCACATTCTCTCTCTCTCTCACTTCTCCACCTCCCTCAGGCCATAAAACTGAGTTCAATTGCTCTCTAGTGTTCACATGTTCATTCATTCTAAATTAGAAAATGCAATGGTGTTGCGTCATCGTGCTGCAGAGACAACGTGCTGCGGTGGCAGTGCTACATGAACTGGAGTTATTCCACTGGTGCAATTATGCATACTTGTAATCAAGTTTTATTTATGGGCTTTTCATTATGAAATTATTCCAGCATTTAATGAAATACATTTATATTGTGCTGCTCGCTGGAGCCACACTTTCACAACACATTACAGTTCAAAAGTCTAACACATTCAAAGAGCTTCTTTTTATTGTTGTTGTTGTTTTTTTTTTGTTTTTTTAAAGGTCACAGAGCAGTATTTCTTCATTTTTGCTCATTTTATGACATTTTGTTAAATCTGTTCAATGCAATGCTGTTCACTTCCATTCATTCTCCAAACACCACAGAAATCCGCTCGGGAAACATCAGTCTGCACAAATAATCCATCACAGAACAAGAGGCCATCAATCACGCTTTGCAGAGCCGTGTGAAATACAGGGTTTTGAACTTTTGCAATTTCAAAGAAAAAACACTTAGTGCTTCGTATTAATGCGGGTGCTATCTCGAAAAAAAAATCTGCAAATATTTACAAAGCCTGACTCAAAATTCTCTGTTCTCTTCAGTTTCCCAACTTCTACTGGCACTGCTGCGGTTGAAGGGCTTTTTTACGAGAAGTGTGATTGTGAAAGTGGAAGTGAGGTTTAGCTTCCAACAGTTGGCCCGCTCTCAGCCTATAAGACTGTGAAACTGCCTGACAACGCAACTCTCCATCCAAGCATAGGCGCACTCCACAGACGTGCATGCACAGACACATAAATGCCCAAACTAGTACACCTCCATGCTTGACAGGAACAGGAAATGGCTTTTCTCCATTTGGAGAGCCACAAACAAGAGGTGCTGCCGGCCCATTTCAGATAGCAGCCCTCTTAAAGAGCCCCTCTGTCTATGAATATGGAGATGAGGATTTAGGGGAGAGGGAGATGAGCAACGAGGGGAGGGGGACTGAAGGAGGGAGATATCAGAGAGTGAAAAAGTGGGAGCAAGAGAGAGATTCTGTGTCTCTGAGGTGTTTTCCCTGCCTGCCCTGTGGCCCTTGGCTGGATTTATCCACTGGATTTAGAAGAGTGTGTGGTGTGTGTGTGTGTGTGTGCGTTGCAAATGAGAGGGTCTATGTAGACACATAGCCAGAGGTGACAGGTCAGAGACTAATCACTCTCAGACATGCCTTTAGTCACAAGGACACAGAAACGCTTGCGCAACTTCATCAGCCCCCCGCTCCTCTCCGAATTTCTCTGCCGCACATTTCCCACCCGTCCTCTCCACTCTGCTAAACACATCTACAATCACACACTCGCAGAGCACATACACTATGCATCAGCTGAGTGCACAGAGCTGTACTTCTCCACCTGGCTCCTTCTTCATCCTTCTGTTCATCCCCCCCCCCTCCTTTCATTCACTGCCGAGCCAGCATCCGTTGCACCTTAGATAAGCCTATATGGTTTTCCTTCCTGCCTGTGTTCATCTATATGCAGCTCTTCAGCAAAACAAACAGCCGTCCGTGTACAGCAGATACTATCTGGGTATCACTGCACAGCGGCCACTACACACACGCCGCATGAATTATGGATCGGTGTGGGTGTGAGGAGGAGGTCGTGCAGAAATGACAAAGGGCGATCCCCGTTAGGTGACTGATGAGAGCGAATGTGCCACTTCATTTTCATCATTATCAGCGTTAGCTCTGTGGTAACACTTGCGGCAGCAGTGTCAACGCGTGAGAAACAACCTTGGTGTCGGGGCGTTGACCTGTGACCTCTGCAAATGGATTTAAAGGATGTGCAGATGCTTTGATTTAGGGCTGACACAAATGCTTCAAAGCGTTGACAGTTGCCATGGTAAGTGACGTCCAAATCAGAATTTGACAAGTGCGATATTATAATCGTAATCTTTAATCAATATTCATAATGCGTGCACATATTATTTTTAGTTATTCTAAGACAAGGACACTAAAGCTAAAGGTTAAGCTTGATGGATTTGTCGTGGCACCGTGAACACGAAGCCTTTCACTTTTTAACACGTGCTTGAGGTGTGATGACTCGGCACAATCGCAGGAACACAGCTTCGGGTTTGTGTTCAGTTCTTTGCCCCGACAAACCAGTCGCAGTGGTTTTTCCATGGTTTCCTGCAGAATGCCTTGTCTTTACCAACAGTCTTTGCAGTCTCCCTCCAGGAGTCATCTGGGATAAGGTCTATCTTTGCTCCCTCATTAATATAGAGGCTTGACCTGACCAATCCGTGTTCCGCAAGACGCGCCGCCACGCAAGGACAGGGACAGTGAAACAGCATAAACTAGGCTTCACAGTA
This sequence comes from Hippoglossus stenolepis, assembly GCF_022539355.2. NCBI lineage: Eukaryota > Metazoa > Chordata > Actinopteri > Pleuronectiformes > Pleuronectidae > Hippoglossus > Hippoglossus stenolepis. Next base: position 19,646,487 of record NC_061490.1, read on the forward strand.
ACGTTACCATCGCTGACGCTGGCACATTGACATGAGACGAAAGTTACGACAAGTTTCATCAATTTTAATCAAATTTGTATAAGATGACTTCCAAAAACGTTGAGTAACAAATACGTCAAAGAAAACTAAAATATCCCAAATCCATGACGAGTTGAACAAATCAACTGAAAACTACGAGGTGAACTTGCTGCATATGACCGAGTATGATGATGAAGTTTTGTATTACTCATTGTCTCTCTGTGCACTTCTTTCTCTCTTTGTATGAACAAAACAAGTCATTTGAACATGGCCTATTTTGAAGTTTAAACAAATAGAGAAAATAACATTTATCAATAGTAAAAACATGAAATCCACTCAATTTGTACAATAATAATTAGTTTGGCTGTAGGGGATGAATAACCTCCCTGCAGTGAAAGGAAACCTGTAACCTTTACTTTCTTTCCTCGATTTTGTGTAGGTAAAGAAATAAAGATTTCTCGGACACTGCACTTCAGGCTTTTGCACAGTTTGAACCTGAAGATCCTGCTGACTTCTCAAATAATTATGTGGATCAGCTGAAAACATTTTTCATTTTTACCTTACGATAATTAGCTTAGCGGGGAGCACCGGGGCTCCAATTCTCTACAACAGTTTGGAGACATGCAGTTCACATGATTTGTGAAAATGTGTTGATGTGAGTGTACAAAAGCTTCTCATCTCCCACCTAATGCATGCTGGGATAGGCCTCAAACCTCCCGTGACCCTGCGCGGGATAAGCGTGTATAGAAATTGGATGGATGGATAATTAGCAGAACTGACAGCACTGGCAGCCACGACACTGTCACCGCGTTTATCATCATCTCCATTACTGTAATCATAACTCCAACCGTCGTGATCATAATCGTCATTACTGCGGCACCTTCATCACCCGCCCAGGAGGACGGCATCTTACATTATCACCTTCAACATCATCATCAGTGCAAGCCCGGACCGACGTCACCGCTGTGGCCGCCTGCAGCTTCATCATCATCATCATCATCCTCCTCCTCCTCCTCCTCCTCAGTTTCGCAGAGCTTGTCGGGGCTCATTTCTTAACAGCGGCAGCATATAATGAGAGCCATAACCATTATTGTCCAAAGGTCTCCTGTTCCAATCCTTTACTTTACCAAATGACTTTCCCTTGCCCCGGCACTTTGGCCATCTCTATTTCCCATTCCCCTGCTCTAATTACACACTGTTTGTTTGGCCTCCTGGCTGCCCTCTAATGCAGAGGAGAGGGGTCATTAAAAAGATTTACAGATGTAATCCCCCCCATCCTCCACTCTCTCGCTCTCCGAGTCCCCCCCCCAGCACCCCCCAAATATTACTCACCCTAATATCGCCGCCGGGATTAAAATCCGCTTCGATTAATCCCCTCTGCTCCCTGCTTCTCTCTTTTCATGCTTTCTCCCTCGCTGCCCTTTCCACCTCAGCAACTTTCTGCAGCTTCACCCCCCGACCCACCCCCATAACTCCCAACTTTTCAGGTTAAACAGTTTTATTTTACGAGCCGACATCCTGTCGCCGCTTCTGTTCTTCCCTTCCAATTTTCCTCACCTTTGCCCCAGCTCTCTTTCACCCGTTCAGACACGTAAACATTCTGCCCCTCTGTAATTACATTACGGTTACAAACTGTCATCGTTTAGGAAGCCTGGCTCAAATGTTATCTACTCTCATTCACTCTGTATTTCAAGCAGGAACCAAGGGGGTGAGGCACATATTCCTTTTCCTCTTTTTAAATCTCCACATATATATATAAGCCCTTATACTTTTCACCTCATTAAATTTTTGCTTTGCCACATTTGACCTCCTGGCAGAAGCACAAGAAATAGGGATGTAACAAAACCGAAACTGAACCATGATATAATCTTGTTTTCGCCTCACAGGACGACAGAACCATGATACCCCGACTACAACCTGCTCTCATCTATCGGATAATTATTGTATGTAACTTGCATATAATAAGAACTGTTCATCTTGTCGCCTTCACACTTGGCATGTGTGTTGTTACAGGACCGAGGAAGTGCAGTGTTAGATTTTGTACGATTTGGACACATGATACGTTCAATATTAATAAATCTTGAATAAACCAGCAGCTCTGTAGTAGCAACGGATGGGACTCATCAGCGTAAGTGACGTCGTTGATCACAACAACAGCCCGTTCACGACAACTGCACAGACAACTGGTTCTCCAATTCGGGATTCTGCGTAATGAGTCGAGCTTTGCTGAACTTTGAATGAACAGGTGAACAGCTACACGTGCAGCAGTGGTGGCGCAGCATCGTCACGACTCAACTACTGCAGGTCACTTTCACAGTTTCAGAGCGAAAACTGCAACCAGCGTCACCACAGACCAAACAAGCAGCCCATTTGAAAAAGACAGGTTCACTTCATTTTCACAATCAACACTACAACATATGTAGATCACAAATAACACTACTTAAAGTTAGGACCCGCTGTCAAATTTGTAAGTATTTGACTTTACTTGCATCTGAACCAAACTGTGCATTTGGGGAATCGAGAACCCATGCAGCAGCAGCCCACCTTTTAAATTTCAGTAAAAACACATTTACAACAAGCAGACACAAACAACAGGATTAAAATCTGATTCAATTAATCCTTTATTCCCACTGCCTCCTACTCAGAGATGCTGCCTTTCTTACGCACTTTCCACATCAGCAACTTGCTCATTTCATTCCACAACCCCTATCTTCTCTGGTTAAAAATTGTTTTTTTTTCTGTGTCTGTGTGTGTGTGTGTGTGTGTGTGTGTGTGTGTGTGTGTGTGTGTGTGTGTGTGTGTGTGTGTGTGTGTGTGTGTGTGGGGGCAGGAAAATATTTTTTTATTCAGCACTCTGACTCCATGTTATCTCTCTTACCTGATTTTCTCACACCCCACTCTCTGCTTTTAATTAACACTCTTTATTTCACAGCCCTCCCCGCTAATCTCTCCATCGGAGGCCTAGAGCACTAGAGGCTGAGCTTTCACTCCCACCGTGGGCTCTTTGTATTCTTTCAAAACAGAAACGGCAACAAACACAAGTCTGAGGATGCACACGCAGATAATACCCCCCCACACACACACGCACACTTGAAACACATTAATACACTCAGATGAAAAAGCTAAAGTGAAGATGCACAGGCAAAAATATCTCATCTGATTCAGAGCGATAACCGTACTCGCTTTCTCCCTTTGTGCTGTGTATTCCAGGTGGAGCATAATGCTCACGTATTAACAGATTGGGTGATAACTGATGCATTTTTAACTTCAAATAAAGTGGGTTGTTTCTAAATGGGCAAGGTAAATCTTTGCAGACTGAGATACATACTGATGAGTCTCTTCTTTACCAAGAAAAGGAAGGTGAGATGTGTGTGTACGTGAGTCTGCATGTCAATAAATGTGTAAACATGCACCTATGGCTGTGTTCTTGCTCTGGCTCTCGTGTATTGGTGAAATTTACACTCACCCCAACACCTCGTTTTACAAACGGGTTGATTTGTGCAGCCGGTCTTCACTGACTACAGCACCACGGAGAGCCATTCAGAAGAAACACCTCTTTGCAACAGTTTAATATTTAAGAAGTCTAACACTGACTCACAGGCCCTTTATAATTCATTTCCAAAATAAACGCTGATTAATTTTCTATCCACTCAATTAATTTTACTTTCAGCACTAACTATCCTGCATGCTTCACATCACACTTTGTAAGACCTTCTTGAGCTGAGTGCCTAACAGCAAATTTGGAAAAGAGAAAGATAAGAGTAAAGAGGGAATTTGGGTGAAATTTTATTTGGAGTCTTAATCTTTGCAGCACATCCTGTTGTCAGTCTCAACGATTTCTCAGGCCCAAGAAAAAAAAACCCATCCGTATTAGTTCTAGCTGACTTAAGCGCAGCTTTGACATGGCAGACTACTTGATTCTTTTTCGACATGGTTTGATTGAGCTATGTGGTGCGGCTCAAATATCCCATTACAGATAGATAACTTTTTGTAAGCATGAATGAATGCTGATCTAAAATCTATGGAGTTAACTGTGGTGTTCCTCAGGGTTCAATTTTAGGAAATACGCCATTCAACCTTTACATGCTACCACGGCAACATCATCAGGGGGCAGGGCATCAATATGCATAACTATGCAGATGACACGCAGCTTTACATTGCTTTGTCTCCTGATGACCCAGGGACTATTAATGTCATTATATTCAGAGAAATCAATGGATGACAGGGAATTTTTTTTCACCTTAGTGAAAACAAAACCAAAGTCTTGGTACCGATGCTTAGAGAGGGAGAGTTTTTGTGATACTGCAAGCAGTGGAATTGCACCTCCATCAGCAAGTGAGGAAACTAGCTATCATCGTGCAGTGCATCCATGTGCAGCTATCACACATCAAACTGCAGGCACAGCCGTCAGGGGTAATTTGTGGCCTCTTGCCAAAGGACACTGGGGCGTGCCGAATGGAGGAGCGGGGCATCAAACCACTGACCTCCTGGTTAGTGGACAACCTGCTCCACCGGCTCAGCTGACGTCCTCTGGCCCGCTACTGTTTCATAATGAACTGAAACTATTTATATTTCTTAGTGTTTCCTCTACATTGAATTATTTGTGGCCACTAACAAATGATTAACACTGAACCATATCTCTCTCAAACGCCGGCACAATGCACATTGTCAACAAACCAATTTGTAAAGTCCGATTGGCTACAAACAACATCATTCGGTCTTTTGTGAACATAAACACGTTTATTTGCATACAGAGCAGGGGGAGTGAGAGCTGATCACAAGTGGTCACAGGAGACGCATGTGGTGACGCATTCTAATGTCAGGTGTGAACTGACGCACTCAGAGGCGTCCACTCGTGACCCGATCCCCAGAGATGGATGGTAATACCAAGTCTGAACAGGGCCTTTGACTCCGATGTCTGTTTTGACCCTCACATTAGAAACATAATCATCTGGAGAACATTGACAGATTACACCTGTTTCTCTCTTAAGCTGAAACACAGACACTCATGCACGCTTTTCTATACCTGCAGGACTATGTATAGTGCTCTGGTTTCTGATCTCCCTATAAGAAGAGTATATCTGATTTACAAGTGCCTCAAATCTCAGCAGGGTGTTGAATAAGACCAGAAACAGATTAAACATTACACTAATTTTAAAGCCTCTGCACTGTGTGTTTCGGAATTGATATTCAGATCCTGTTATTGGTTTATAAAGCTCTTAATGGTCGTGGTCTTACTCATTTATCAGACTTGCTTTTACCCTACAAACCTTAGGTCTTCTGGTAATGGCCTTTTTAATTATAGAGGAAAATCCCACAGTGAGAAATCCTTTAATTACTACGGTCCACGTCTGTGGAACAGCTTTCCTGAGGGCGGCAGAGAATGTTGATATTTTTTTAAAGTAAACTTATTTGTCTATTTATTTATTAACACATTTTGTTCCTTTTTACTACTTAGTATATTCTATCTTTTTTTTCTAGATTAATAGATTCTATTTTATTTCTGGTTTTATTCACTTCAGTGTTTAATATTTTACTTTTATTCATTCCCCACTCTTCATTTTTACCATTTTTAAATTGCTACTCGTTTTTTTTATTTTTTTTTAATACAACCTCCAGTCCTCATTGCAATTTCATGAGATTCATGACGGCGTTCCCTTCGTTCCTCAGTCCCTGTATTTATTGAGTCTTTTCTTTATAACAAAGCCATTTATTGCTTTGTTCATAGAATGGTGAGTATTTTTATTATATAAAGCACTTAAACATTGTGGTAATATGAACAGCGCTGTCCAAATAAAGTCTGACTGATTTATTTATTCATTCTCAACAGAGTTCCACATAATGTCAATAGATGAGTGCTTTAACGTCTGATGATCATTTTATTCTTTAGCGAGTAGATGGTTTAACATTCGTACACATTATGCTGAAACATGGGAATAACATGTATGACATTAGGGCCGTGAGCAACACGTGTCGTGAATAGGTTCTTACAACAGATTACTGCAGAATGGATGAGTGTCATTTTAAAAAATGTGTCTAAAAAGATGTTGCCTGCGCCACATTAAGGAGAAAACAAGTGGGTTATGCCAAAATAAGGTGAAAATGTGATTTGTTGACATCCGTTATATTGATAATTGTGCAAACCGGCATCATGTGTTTACCTTTTTGCAAAATTTCCCACTGACCAGGGGTTATTTTAATTATACTAAGGTCTCGACCATAATATGTTATGATTTGGCGCTTCAAAATTGAACTGAATTAAATATCTTTCATTTTAGTTAATTCATTTTTTGCCAGGGATTTTGTGATGCACTTTCTAACCTCACTATACAAATTAAGTTATGAGTATTAAATGTGGCCGGGAGTTCAGATTACCTTGTTTGTGCTTTTGTGAATCACAGACCTTGAGTTTTTAATAATTTGGTCCCTGGAGCTCCAGGACTGCACCACATTTATTGTGATATAATTTTCTTCTATAGCAATATTACAAAGGTATATAAAAGTATAACAATATAATGTTTTGCATCGTGCGGGCACAGTGAGGATGTTTATAATTGTTTTCAATATTCAACCTCGGGTTTGTGAAATAATTTGTGTTTTTGTTATTTTCTAAAACTATAATTAAATGTCTGATTTCTATTCCATTTACTCGGAAGCTAAACTCAGACTTTAAACTTATAATTATCGGGGATAACATTTTGAGCCCATCGCCCAACCAGAGCACATTCCGCTCTCTCTGCTTAAAAGACTGCAAATTTGTAAATGAGCAGCTTGAGCTGACATTTAAGGAACTGATGGGGGAACTGCTCTCAGGTGTACTCGACAAATTCTGCTATTAAGCTTGAGGCAACTATTCTTCATGACAGGCATTTGTACTTAGCAGCAGATCTCTGTGTTGGTGGTTAGGAATCTTTTGTTGGAAAGCACAGACACTAAGAATAGTTTATTTTCATTAAACTGAAGCTCACGCACATTATAGAACCATTTTCCATCACTTTATTCTAATGATGTTATTCTGTTTAACTGCTGCAGTGGTTTGTATAAGATCTATATTCTGTGGGGGGTGTAGTAAAGTCCAGTGTAGATTTTGTATTGTTTCAGTCAGTGAACTCTTTTCCAATCAAATGCCACAGATTTGTCTGAGCCAGAAAGTAATAAAACTGTCTCCTGGTTATATAGAGTTTTATAAATCTTTGATGGCGGCTGTTGGAAGCCAAAGATGATGTCAACATTTGGCATCTTTTAAAAAATTGAATTAAATAAATAAATAAAGCTAAATAAATATGTTTATTCCAGTGCAAATGTGTTTTTGTCCCATTTGCACAGCCTTATATTTACATATTTATCTTAATTTAGGAATGTAATGTGGTTTTCCTTTGTACGTTTATGCAAGTTCTATTCTACTTGGCTGTAATCGTTTGTACGGCCGACTGATTATTATTTTAGTCCAGTATCAATATTTATGTTTTTATCCAATGACAATACATTTTATAATTAGTTTGTCATATAAATATAAGAATAGAATGATCCATCAAACTTGTTTTGGTGACCGTTTACCTTAAATATCTTTTCATGCATCGACAGACACATCACCAATAGATTTACAATGACTGCAGATATTTGGTTCTGGCCATTTTACCAGTCAAACACATAATAGATTTAATCCCCCTTAATATAAACCATAGACTTAGAGACAAAACTAAATTAAAGATAGACTTAAAGATGGCCGACACGTCTCCACTTCCTCTCACTATTTAGAAATGGAGCTTAAATATCCCAGATACGAATCTTGCACATTTAGAGTCTGCACAGCAGTGAACTTTTCTCATGTCGTCCATCTTTTCATACAGTCTATGATATAAACACAATATTCTACGTGTGCAACTGTTAAGTAAAGACTTCACTCCATGAGCATTACTTCGCAAATACTGTAGTTCTATATTTGAAATCTTTGACTTTCTCGTTGTTTTATGTGAAAGTGAAAGTGAAAAAGAAAAGAAAGAAGAAGAGAGAATTTGGGAGCGATAACGCAGGCAGAACTCAAGCCATGCAGACAAGTGTGTGGCTGCTCTGCTCTATCCATCTCTGTCTCCCTCCCTCGAGATGTCTTTATTACAGAGAATCACATTACACCACGATGCTGTTTACACAGGGGAGACACATCACATAATTGAACGAGTGTCACGCGGATCCACACAATTGTTAGATGTAAATACGGCTCTGCCCGAGTGGCTGTGAGAACCATGCTGCAGTCACACTAGTCTATGAATAGCTCTGCAGGCCGGGCGGAGCGGTAAACCACACCGGATTTCCTTGAACTCTCTTCAGCTTTAATGGCGTAAAAAACAATGTTCTCTCGCTGAGCTCTGATTCGAAGTTGAGGAGCGAGCGGCAGCGGGGAGAAAATCAGTGTAACCACTTGAGTGAAGACATCAGGTGTGTAATGTCATCACATACCCTCGCTGCCTCTTGGCTCGCTTTTAAAAACACGGCGCTCTCAAAGATGGTCCTGTCCTTCCAATCAGCCCTTTATTGTCCCGTAATGAATACGTTTCCCATAAAAGAAGGGCGCTGCGGGGAAAGGCGAGCGATAAAGACAGACCCAGAGCGGAGAGAGGTAAATGTCGACAGTAGTGGAACAAACGACAAACACAAGCAAGAGGGAGTGTGGGGGATTTAAGGGTCAGCAGGCCTGAGGGTTGTGACTAACTTATTTGCTCTTTTCAGGCACCTTCATATTTCTCTCCTTGTTTCACTCTCACTGTTTCAGTTCAGCGTTGAAAGGTGATTTGTCCGACGTTGGTTTGTTGATGCATTTTCAAACCAGCGTTCAGTGTGCACGCTGGTTTCTGGCCTGTTAAATAACCCTCATTAAAGAGCAGCGGCATCTAATAACGATGCCCGAGCTGCAGTTAACTTGTCCCTATGCCACGTCCCCTTCTCTCCTTGTTTAATTTCCCTTTAAACCAGCTCATTGATTCCAGCCCCAGCATTCTGTAACTCTTTTTATTAATAACAAGAGTGTCACAACCCCGTGTTTCGCACAAGCAATTAATAAGATTAATCTAAAGCTGGCGGATGCGTGTTTGCAATGTTCTTTACTGCGCAGGTCTCTCTCTGACTCTACGCCTGACCTTATTACACCCCCGTCACTTTTCTTTACTCCCTCCTGCTCCAGGCTTTGCCTCCACGTAGCTCTCTGCCAACTTTAAACTTCTGAGAGAAGGTGCAGAGCGAGAGGCAGAGGTTTGGGCCCAGCACAAAAGAGAGGGATTTGATACCGAGATGGAACGAAAAGAGACTATGACAGAGAGAAATGGAGGCCAAGAGGAACGAGAGGAAAAAGACACAAGAGCGAGCGAAGAGCTGGGTGGTGAGAAACGGAGGGGGAACTGCCAAAAGGCGAGCCTCGGTGGTAAATTCAGAGGCAGACAAGGTGGAGAGCGAGGGAGACGGAGGAGGAGGCAGAAAGAAATACGGATGTGCTGAGGGGAGCAGAAATGAATAAAAGATGGAGGGAGACAGATAGGATCGAAAAGTAGCTGAGGTGAGTGAGGGAGCTGCTGGAACTATTCGATTCTCAGCAGGCTGTCGCCCCCCCCTCCTCTCTACCTCTGTAGTTATCAAGTCCTGCTTCATGCAACGCTGCTAATGCAACTACTAAACTGTCACTGTGTGACGTGTGTGAGCTCAAGGACTCGTTCTACTGTCTGTGTGCTTTGCATCGACAATATACGGTATATGCACAAGACTTCATCTGTTGGCTTGAACATGTGTCTGGGAATGTACATGAACTGTGTGTGCGTGTGTGCGTGTGCATGTGCATGTGCGTGTGTGTACGGGGATTAAATCCACTTACAACTACAGAATGTGTTTAAATGCTTTACTTGCAAAACCCTGCAGGTAAATCTCTGTGCCTGTAGGATTAACATATTTGTTATTGACAGAGGTTATGAACTCTTGTTGACACTTGGTTAAAATATGCCACACAGACAGACTTGGTGTTAGAGCGGAGGTGAAGCAGGATTGTGCCAGCTGTCTAAATCATTTTTTGTATAATTATTTATTTATTTATTGACTTGTCTGCCAAGTGTAACCTACTAACTGTCAGTTTGGGAACATGCCCAAGGCTACCGAATATCAAACCCACTAACGCAGCCGTGTTCCACCCCAGTGATTCCTGCAACCAGGTACGAGCCCTTAAAAAGATACTTTCGGTTTATTACAACTCTGAATTCATTTTCATATTTTCAGCCGTAATTTTGTTGGATATATGAGCCGACATACGGTCGGACGTGTTGTAAACATGTCAACACTCTAGTCAGATCATTTTTAGAGGTAAAACAGAAATACTCTGGTAAGTAGAGAAGGTTCAAAATTGCTGGAGGAAGTCCTTCTGGAAACTGTGATGGTTGTTTACACTTGGTAATAAATTTCAGTCTCCTCCAACTTAGTTTGGCAAACTTAGAGATTTGATTTACAACCAGCTGGGGCTGGGCAATAAAACAATACAAATAATTATCGCAATAAAGTTTTCGTCAATAGCAACATAACAAAAGGGCCAATGAATATCAATATAATTATTTTGCATTGTGCAAACACAGTGAGGAGGTTTATCACATAATTGATCGACCTCAGATTTGAAAAATGCTTTGCTGTTTATCAAGTGTTTGTTATTGGCTGCTCATAAAGACGAGTTTAAAACCACAACATTCACTCAGGAGCAAAAATCTGTCTTCCAACTTAAAAGAAAGAATAATGTGATATTTGTCGTGATGTTTATCGTCGACTGATGAGAACATTTTTATCTGGCTGCAATTTTGGCACCTACGACCCAGCCTCAGGTAAAACCTAAAGCAAGGGAACAACTGCGGTAGTTGGTAAATTCTAAATTGCTGCACTCTGTAAACTGTGATGGATGTTTATATAAAAAAAACTTGATAGTAATTTTAGTCTGTCTTCCAATTCAGTTTGGAAAACTGGAGATTTGATTTACATCCGACTCTTGCATTTACCCTATTTGACTTATGTGTTATCATATCTCAGCAAAATGTAGAAAAACTGGGCAAGACCACAAACATATGTGATAAAACAGAATCATCTTTTAGTTTGAAGAAGAAAGCATCATCCACGTTTAGATCAACTGCAGAATCCTTCTCTAAGATCTGAACTCGGCGTCAACCTTCAGTTGGGAAATCGACAGCAGGGTCACGGTCGTAGTTGTTTGTAGACTTCTCTTATTCAATGGCTGATTGTAAAGTGGTGAGCGGTCACATGTGCTTAGTGCTCGGAATACGGCCGAAACAACAGTTATATCAGGCAAAGTGTTTGTTGCATCAGCTTCACACATAAACCCACACGAACAAAGGGAAAAAGGACAACAGATGCATTCTGGGCAAACAAATCAGGTCCTTTTTTTTCTTTTGTGATTGTGCTGTTGGCCGTCAGTGTGAGTGGGCGACCTAATCATGTAGAGGTGTTACAGCGACGATCAAGGGTGTGTGTGTGTGTGTGTGTGTGTGTGTGTGTGTGTGTGTGTGTGTGTGTGTGTGTGTGTGTGTGTGTGTGTGTGTGTGTGTGTGCACTCAATACATGCACTGTAACTCTGTGCGTATGCCTAAGGCTGAAATGATGGTGGGCTGTTATCACCCACTCTCCCCTTCCCTCCCTCATCTCACCTCTGTCCTCTCAGGGTCCATGTAGGTCCGCAGATCATTTTTGGAAGGGCAGCGTTTCACACCTCCACCACCATCCCCGCCACTTCTCAACCGGATGGGCAAAGTGGCGGTGGCTACCTGCCTGGCTCCGTGATTGACTGCAGGGCTGCTGAGTGAGCGCCACTGTATCTGTGCTGTGTTTATTGCTTCTTTCACCTTCGCGGTAATTGAGTCCCTTCCCCATGCCAAATATGCACAGTCAGATGGGCGTGTGTGTGTGAAGAAGAAACTTGTCTGGGATGTGTGCACGTGTGGGAGATGGGAGTAGACTGACAGGCAACATAACTCAATTTTATCAATTTTAAGGGAACCTGATGGCTGTTTTGGTGTGTGTGTGTGTCTGTGTGCGTCTCCGTGTGCAGCTATCTGACAGACAGACATCTGTGTGCATGTGGGCTGCTATAAAAAGTAGCCCTGTGAAATTTTACGCACGACAACTTGGCATATCTCTAAACAGAAGATGTGTTTACGTGTGTGTGTGTTGAATTTGAAAAAAGTCGCCAACTATATAAAAATGTATCTCACAAGCACACGCCTGGATATGTAAAATTTATCATGTGTCGTGCTCAGCCAGTCAGGAGTGTGTTTGGCATGACAAAAACACAAGGACAATGATGCATGTGTATGTGCCTGCATGTGTGAGCAGAATACTACTGAGGCTCTTTCAAAAACACAAACGCAAGGGCACAGACACACACAACTGTAAAATGGCCTAATGTGCCACGAATAGGCCGGGAAAAAGAGGTGAGACATGATATATAATGAATAAGTGAGGTGTCACAAGGGTTAAGGAAGAAAGATGGAAATAGAGGAGAAGAGAGAGGAGTGAGGAAGTGTGTGTGTGTGTGTGTGTGTCTGATGAAAAAAGATGGGTAGGAAGTAGACAAGGGAGTTCAATAGGAAGGAGCAAAACTCTCCTTTGCTGTAAATAACAAGGAACTAAGTTATGCACAGGCTTAAGGAGACATGAAAGGAGTCAGGGAGGAGAGAGGAGGACAGCGGAAAGGGGGAGAGAGGATGTAGGTTTAGCTAAAACAGCCATGGGAGTGGGAGAGGGTGAATGGGAGATGAATGAAGAAGGTTGGGGGGACGGTACAATCTCTGAACTGCACATATGGTGAAAATCCGCCTCCACCTTCAGAATATTGCAGTGCGGCATATAAGTAAAATGCATAGTTCAGCAAGCTCAGAGCGGGAGAGAACGTAAATCTGGAGGTACAGTAAAAAATAAATAAATAAAAATCTATTGACTATAAAAAAGAAAACAAAGTTAAAAGAAAAAGGACGGAAGAGGAAGTTTAACATATTCAAAGAAAAAGCCAGAGCAGCTGGCAGGAAATAAAATATAATATTGGAAAAGAAATGATGTGACTTGTGCAAATGGAGGGAGAGAGGGAGGGAAGTAAAGAGTCAGACAGTGGGAGAAAACCATTTTGTCTATGCAAATGAGAGGAGGAAAGCAGAGGCACAGGCGCTCAAGCCGGCCACCTGGGTCCTGTAAATCTTTTCTCCTCCTCGCCCTCCCTTCGCCGTCTACCTCTCCATACCTGCTCCATCCGTATAGCCCGTGGCTACTGTGTGAGGGACGTAGATGGGAAGAGGAGACAGCAGACAGCGGGGAGCAAGGAGAGTTTGCCAAAGGATCCACCAGCAGGCGATCCTGGCAATGAAAAGTCTCTGCACCAGACTATGACTTTTGTCAGCTATTTGTGATTATACTGCTTATTGTAAACAAAACCGCTAACAGCTGGAGAAGATGTGGACGCCTGCACCTGGAACACACAAGTGGAAGATGTGCACGAGCATGGACATTGATATTTAAGTACCAACAGGGGGGAATAAAAGTGCCACAATCAGCCTCTGTCACTATTTTTCTTCGCTTGAGGTAATATAGAATATTTTGCAATATCGGGTTTAAATCTATCTATATTTTCTAATTGCTTGAAGATCCAAACATCACAGAATCCTGCAGGAAACCCACAGAAACAAGTGCTACGGGTCAAAGTTGTCATGTTGACATTTAAGCTCTATTGATCGAATTAAAAGTTGCCTATAGCTGCCTGCAGCTTTGGAGGCCACAGTGAATTAATTTATTTCTTATTCAACCGGTATTAGTTAGGATGAAAAGAAAGCAAAACATCCTTTCATTCTCTTCTTCTACTGGTTTATTTCTTTGTTTGCATTTTGCAGAGAAACATTACAAAGCCAGCCTATTAAAAACAGACAGACATGCTGGAAAATAACAGCTTCCTTAGCTGCACTTTTATATCATAGCCTATTAGATGAGCTTGACCTCTGCCTGCACTGCAACATTTCCTCAGAATTGATGTTTGGAGCGCAGCTTCATTTGCTCAGCGAACGTAAATGGAATGATTTAAAACACTGGCAGCTTGTGTTCATTCACCGATCCTGCTTAATGCCACGCTAATTAAAACATGCCACAATAATACTCCTTAGCTAGAGGTTTAGCTGCCTGCTGTGTATTATATTAACATTATACTAAACAGATGGTCAGTGCAACATTTGATCAATATAGTTGACTAATGTATGTAAACCTTTCTGTCTATATTATTACATATCCTTGAAAATGACCCCAACGCACTCGTGCTATAGCTGCACTGTGGTACTCAAACGAACAGCACTACCCCTCTGGATCATGGAGAGTACAAACAAAAAGACACTACATCACTGCTGAGACCCTTGAACCAGCTTAACACTGCGGGAGAATTTGAAGTGAGAAACCATTGAGTGAAAGAAAGACAGATGGGGGCGTAAAAAGAACAAGGAATAAAAAAAAAAGGCAATGTGAGGAGAACCAGTACAGCAATCAAGAGTTTACAAAAGCACGTCTGATTTGAGAATAAAAAAGGCAGGAAGAGAGGGTGCTGCATGGACAGTCAGATTAAAAACACTGTCTGCGTGCATTCGTTGAATATGTTTGTGTGCTTGGAACAAAATCACCAGGTGTGTTCGTCTGTTTGTCTACTATGTGCTGGAGAAGCTCATGAAAAAGGAGGCCATAGAGAGAACATGGCATTTAAAAAGCTCAGAGCATCAGCAACCGAGTCGCTGCAGCAAATAAGTTTGGAAACTCCAAAAGGTCTCCACAGTCTCTGGAGTGCACTGTAATGTTGATGCATATGCAAATGTGTGTTTGAGTGCATGCGCACAAGCCAATGTGCCTGCTCTGCGCATGTTTGTGCACATTTCTGTTACGCGCCCAGTGATTTAGTCATCATTTGGGATCAACCTGCTTTATAATTACCAATGGTTTATGTTTGTTTTTAATTTACCCCATAAGCTCATAAATCGCTGTCCCCACAGTACAACTCAAATCCATTTCCATGGTAAATAAGCATCAGCTATGACTGCATATACAACTAGTGGTGTCACAAAACTAAATATGACCCCCCCTATCGCATTCGGAAGATTGATGTAAAAAAGATTTAGCACAGTTCAGTTGAACAAATTGTGTTTTATAGGAGGAAGAAGTTTGCCGTCGGAAAAGTTTTTTGTTGACATAGGTTTGTCTATAGTAATCAAATCTTAGAATTCCATTTTATCTTAGTAGCTGAAACTTGCAAATATCCAGGGTCACATTATCTAAAATATATAAAATAAAAAATACTTGGTCCTGTATTTGGTAATGTCATCCAAACCATTGACATATTAACCAGATGCATATCTTAGCCTACATCACTTCTAATTTTGAGATGTTACTTTTATCTTCTGGTTGCTTTCGCAGACTCAAACCTAATTCACTCAAATTTGAGCCTTTTTTTTTTTTTTGCTGCACTTTTGGCAGGTTCCTCCCATTCAAAGCAAACATCACCAAGTTTTGGTTTGATATATCCCCAGATCTTATGCTGTTTAAGTTTAAACTAACCTTATGTAAGAACAGCTGAGAGGTACCCATCATGTTTGGCTTTCATTTTTCACACTGAATAAAAGATGTACTTCATCCCTTAACAAATCAAGATGGATCAGTCGTTCAACTGGAAACTACATGACTGAAACAGCAGAGAACTGCTCTGATACGAGGACGACAGATGGCAGCCATCTTGGCCCTTGGGAAGTGAAAAATAATCAAGAATGAAAGCACATTCCCCCACAGCTTTCCTTTATTAGTTTCTCTCGCAATAAAGTATGTTACTGTATATGCAGTCAAGTGGAGGCAGTGCCATGCTGTTTGTACTGCGTTGCTCTCCAGAATGTAGGATCTATACTGCAGACACAAAAAACCACTTGTCGTCCAGGGCAACATGGTCCACAAAAGCTAAAAATTACTTTGGTACCTACCACTGAACCCCACTGGCCTCTGCAAGCTGCTCTGCAGTTCAATTCACTAGTGTGGCCCAGCAGGTGGCGGTTGCTAGGAACCACCATTTCTCCGCAACTGTGCGCAGTGCCCAGGGCCTGTGTGAAACTCATTCGGTATCACAGACTCCACTGCTGTTCCACTTCACTCTTCTGCAACAGCCAGGAAGGAAAGAGAGAGTCCTTCTGTGGTCCACGATAACATTATTCACCCAACAGATGGACACAGACATAGGAACATGTCTGTGAACATGAGTTAAAGGGCCACTTCAATCTGCCGGTGCACTTTATTGGAAATGAGGGGAGGGGGGTTGTACTTCCTAACGGCCATAAGGTGAATCAGCAGTCATGCACTTAAATGCCCCTCCAGCCGCTCAGGGGAAAATGAATCCTGGGAGAGAATCAACCACAGCTTTCCTTCAAGGTCGTTGGTGCATGGCCACTTTTTAAGTGGCCTTGCCAACTGTAACAATCTCTGCAGAAACAATCACAGCACCAATCCAATTTGGCCTGCCTTCTTTCCTCTTTACTTCAGTGCAGACGGCTGCATAGCCCCACTTTTGTTTTGCCCTGCTGAAAGCAGAGCATGAATTGATGACCTTATGAATCTCAAAAGAACCCAGCAAATCATTGCGGTAAATCTCGTCCCAGAACATTGAGCATGACCGTAGGCCTTTTCCCCTCAATTTTTCCCTTTTCTTTCTTCTTGCTTTGTCTATCCCTCTCTAAGTCATTCCTGCCTACAAGTGTTTGGTCGTCTTTGAGAGCAGCCAACTTTTCAAGGATTGTTTTCATGTGCTGCTAATTAATTGCCTCTAATTAATGGTTGTTTACGGTTTGCTAATGAAGTGGATGAAAGCTTACTACTCCTGATGTTGAGGCCCTTGTCTCAGGACCGCAAAAGATAAAGAGGGGAAAAGAAAGATAAAGACAAGCTGCCGGAAGTGGAGGAGTGCATCAGTATAGAAGAAGCTGCACTTGAGTTTTTCCTCAGTCGCTATGTCAACAATCACTTGGCATCTGTCCAGAATGGAGCTGGAGTTTGATCTATTGGCAGCTGCTGTTTTCACTTGTTTCTCGTTGAGAGATAGCATTCTGTTCTTCCAGTGCATACAGTATCCCTGAACATGTGGCTTTGTCTAACATTTGCAAATATGTGTGATCAAACAAAGACCTGATAATTTGTTACCGACTAAATGTCTCCACATTCGCCAATCTGATGGCGGCGATGATTGCATTTTTGAAAACATGTCATTATTTAGGTCTCTGTAACCACTTTGACTGACAACTGCTTTATTCATGCCAGACATGGTCTTAGCCGAAATGAATTCACCACTCGAGACATTTTGAGAGTTGTCTAAGATAGAAAACTCACCTGAGACCTCTCCAGCATTGTTGTGGCCGCCTTCTCATAATTTCCATCTGATTTCCCAGTAGATAAGGGCACTGCTTTGCCTGGTAATTTTTTTGCATCCAACAATCTCATCAAAGCGAATCTATCAATGGCGATGATACAAAGAAGGAATTCTGTACAAGTCTCTGGACCGAAGCGCCATGTAGCATCGCTGAGAGTGGGAGGACTCGCCATGGGCTCGCTGGAAAAACAATTTCAATACCTGCTCGCGTCTGCGAGTGTGTGTCAGCGTGTGTGCATACTGTGACCTCATCGATCATGGCGCCTCGTCTCTCTGGAGTGGTCACCTACACAGCGCTTGGCCTCTCTCCCTCTTTATCTCTATGTATCGCCATCCATCTCCCAGTCTCCCCTCACCCCCATCCATTTCTTACAGCAGCACCCTGTACTGCTCTGCTTTGGTCCCTCCTTCTTAATATCACCCTTCCTCAATTTTTTGGGCGCTCTAAATCTGGCACTAGGTGCAGCAGGGGTTGCCGTCTCTCCCGCTCTCTCCTCTTTTTTTTTTTAAACATGTACAACCCCCCATTTTAGAGTTGAAATCCTGCAATCATTCACTCGTTTGTTTGAGTTCTCTCTGCCTGACTTTCTCCTCTGCTCCGCTCTTCCCTGCTCCACTGGTCTGTGACGCATGCCCCTGGCACTTTTCCTCCCCTCCTCGCTCTCTTCCTTCACTCCTTTATACACTGTGCAGCCAGCCATCTTTACCCCTCTCTCTTTCACTCTCCCTCTCTGACCTCATCAGTCCCTCGGTGCCCCCGCTAAGCCTGGTCACTCTTCATCAGCTGGCCCCCACTGGACCCACAGACCTCCCAAGGGTAAGGGGAAATCTTGTTGGCAACCTCCGAGCCCAGGCTTGACAGTTCCACCTGGGTTTAAGTCCAGCTAATCCTCCTCACCCCTGGACGAGCACCTTATTAACAGCTGCCCTCCCTTCCTCTTGTCTCTACATCAACATCATCATCTTCCAAATGAGATGTGAGTTAGCATCCAAGCTGGCGGAATCTGAACATTCAAGCTTTTCAATTTTAGGCACTTGCCCTTTTCAGTTCAATCAGCCTCTCTCGTCCAATCATGGCTAGTGAGGGCTCCGTCGCAGTGCCTGAATGGGGATAATCACCTTGGTTGCCAGCGTTACTGGAGGTCGCTGTCTGGCCATGTTAGCATTACGCCCTGCAGGAGTTGTGGAGACAGGTATCACAGCAGCAAGCGAGGGTGTTAAACAAGCCCAGGGATGAGCAGGCGGTATAAACATTTACTCTTTTGTCATGGAAACTGTGTCACCAGTAGTGAGGAATGCTCACCCCATGGCACCAGTATTTAAATGCTTTTTCAGACTCAGGATGCCATCTTTTCCTCTGCGCCAATGTTCCCTGACCAAAACTCAACATTGACTGGCTTTAAACACAAGTACACCTTGTACCCCAGTAAAAACAATACACAGCAACCACCTTTGTGTGTATTGCCGAGAAGTGATGCAGCGGGAATCGCCGTTTTGTGATTTCACACTCCACTGGCAAAGACAAATGTGAGCGGGGTCAGTGGCTGGAGAAAAGCTGCTGGCTCAGGGGACATCAGGTCGCAGTATGGGAAGCTGCACCCAAGGGGGGGCCTTTTGCTTCTGTACCAAGCCAATCGGATCAGATGCAGTTAGAGAACGCTTGATTGATTGGCAGGCTTCGTATGCCAGCAAATGGAGGAGATGTCCTTGGCATCCTGCTCAGCATAAAAAAAAAAAAACTTCAGCAGCAAAGTTGGTGAAACGCCAGTTGTTCTCAGAGAGAGAGACACGTAAGGACGACATAGATCACCATTATGATAATCGCAAGTGGCTCTGTCTGGGGAATAGTAATGGGAGGGAGATGAGGTGGCAGTCATAAAGAGTGTTTCTACATTAGCACTGGCCTGATTAGACTGACAGAAAGTTTCACTAATGGACAATTAAACAAATGGTCAAACGAGATATAAGGCTTCAATTACCGATTGGCTTCTTTGTGTGAGCCTTTCAAGCATTGTGTCTCGTGTATTCTGTTTCTAAATGAACCTCTCCACGAGGACAACACAGACCAAAACACCGTGCAGTAAACAGGAACTGACAAGGGATATGTGATGGTTTAATGATGTATCCTTTCAGTGGAAACTTTTCCTCTTTCGCTCTATTTCCATTCAAGTCAGTGTTAAAAATGAAATCCTCTATGGACCTGGTCTATAACGCTGGAGGGGGTTATTGAGATGTAATCACTGTATGAAACAACAGCAATTCAAAACAAGGAGTTATGGATTGCATTCAAGACTCTGGGCAGATGAGGAGATAATTACGGTAAAATACATCACCTGTACCTGAGCCGAGGAACTTCTCCTGCTTCTGAGTAATGGACCAATAAAAGCTCAGGGGAGAATAAAACCAGCCCACTCTAAGCTCCGTAACTCTTTCAGTCGTGACTTGCCCAAGAAGCGACACAGTCCAATTTGTTTATGGAGCTTATGCCGAGGCAGTTGCTCAGCTGAGATAGTGGGCCACCCTGTCAGGACCCTTTATGACTGCATCAGTTGATCAAACAGGGCTTCGCACCACAGCAGCAGGCAGCATGATGGGCACGCCAGAACTGTCTGCCAAGTTCAAGTTGTCCAATTATTTAGACCTGCAAAAGACTTAAAATAAAATAATGTAGCACTGAATGCTGATTGTGTGCTGGGCTCACGATTTACACCATGAACCAGGAGATGTCAGGCCAGAGAGCAAGGAAGGAAGGTCTCGCTCTTTTTAATTAAATTGTCAACACGTTTATTTTATTTTGGGGTAACCCATAAACCTTGGCTTACGGTGAAGACTTTTTCTTCGCATTAGAGAACAAAGACATTGAAAGAGCAAGGCCAGTGCAATGGGGAAGAAAGTGAAAAAGGCAATCTTTGCTGTGGCGTGATGCAAACTGCACCTGACAAGCATCAAAAACTGCAATTGGAGTCAGAAAAACTCTTGCATGCACAGTCCTATTCCTTTTTTTCCAGAGAAACTCTGATATACTACGTAAGCTGTCCACAGGCAAAGCGTATGTGTTTGTGCACCTATGTAGCCTAAGCGTGCTCATGTGCATCCATACATAGTTCTTGTGTATACAGCATTTTCCTGGATGTTTGTGTTTACACGCCAGGCCTCCCTTCTGTGACTCACAGCGACATTGATTTATGCATGGCCTCTGTGTGTGTGTGTGTGTGTGTGTGTGTGTGTGTGTGTGTGTGTGTGTGTGTGTGTGTGTGTGTGTGTGTGTGTGTGTGTGTGTGGCTGTGTGTGCCTGCACACATATACCAGCTATAATTGCTATTCAAATCTCCTCCCACAACTACGTCCAACTGCTGCCATTTTTCAACCGCCAGAGCGCCAGCCAAGGTCCAAACAGCCGGATGGGGAACAAGCTCAAACGGATGACTCTCATCGCACACATTCAAATAAACAAATGGAGGTGATTTAATGCACACGGCGATAAGGCAGGTGGTAATGGAGGCATGAGAAGGCTGGGGAGGAGGTGGAGGAACATAAGTGATGGAGGGGGGCGTGGTAGTCATTAAGGTTGGTCAGCAGAGATGGAGTTAACAACATTTGTTACTGTACGTGGAGTTTGGCCCACAGCTGCTGAGGATCAGCCACCCCCACAAAGCCATGCACTCAGCGCACAAACACATTGTGTGTGTGAGTAATTGTGTGTGTGTGTGTGTGTGTGTGTGTGTGGGTCCCTCAGGCCTGCCCGTCAGACACACTGTGAAGTCTCTCTGCTTTTCTTCTCCCACTCTTCTTCCCTTCCTTGCTCTTTTCCGTCGTTCTTGTTCTCTCCATCTCTACTGTCTCTCTTTCGTTTGACAAAGGAGATCCACGTCTCGCAGCCCCGCCATCATCAGAGCACCCTCTCAATCTATCTGTCCACTCATCCGTCAATCCGCCCAATCAATCTGTCCATCTCTATCCTCGAATAATAACAACCACCATCCCCCATATCCTCCCACTATTTCTCTGTCTTCGTCTTTCATCTTAATTGATTTTGACGTTTTTCTATTCGGAGGAAAATGAAGACATTGTGATTTGTTATAATTTTTTAAAACACATATACATCTGCTACGTGTTTAGAAACAAACCATCTTAACACTCATTCCTCCTTTCCTCCATCCACTCTGGGGCTGCACCACCCCTCCACCCCCTGGCCGCCTGTCTCTCCAGGCCCCTGTCAGTGGCTAGATTAATGGCAGTGATCAGTGAGCAGCCCCCAGCAGAGGTTGCCTGCAGCTCAAGCAAAACCCGGCACTGTGAGCAGCACACAAGGCGATGAACACAGGCATCAAGCTCATTTACATACAACGCACAAGCTTCGTAAAGGGGAAGCGAGGCACACACGAAAACACCTTAACACAGTAGTTCAGTTAAACTAACATAAAAAAACGCCCACACAGCCGTGCATATAAATGAAAGATACACCATTCCTGGAACACACACACACACACACACACACACACACACACACACACACACACACACACACACACACACACACACACACACACACACACACACACACACACACACACACACACACACACGAGGATAAATCAATACACAGGCCACGGTGAGGTTGGAATCAGTGCAGCCAGGAGAATGGATATAGGAGCAAAGTAGCCTTCCTTGTGTATGAGCTGCAAGAGACATCAAAACAGCACGGCAGGGGCCTCCTGTGTGACAGTGTCCGACCTCGCACTTAACCCTTTCACTGCCTCGGGACAAGGTAAACAAAAGCCCCCGACGGAGCACAACAACAGTGCAACCGCTGGAGCTGTGTGCACCTCCTCGTTACCATTCTCAGTCCGAACCACTGGAGCTTTGGCTGGAATTTGATAAGCTTTGTTATGAGTCTGCATTGCAATCCACACACAGCACATACTGCACTGAGGCTATAAAGGTCGTTCAGAGTTATGATTGAGCCTGAACCAAATCCCAATTGTTTTTGCAGAATGATGCCCTTACACCAGGAATATGCAGGAAACCAGTGTGACAGAGGGATGCAGAGCTGTCCCAAGCTGAGATGCTCCAGTGGGGGGGGGGGGAGAGATCAGCAGAGCAACAAAGGCACTGCAGGTGCTGTTATGAGGGCGCTGTATTAGATTGCCTGGTGTTATTGTATCTGATAAGGTGAGGTCTCAGAGGTCCTTTCAGTCGCTCGCACCACTGTAGAATATGAAAGCAGTGACACACACCACTGGCTGAGCCCCTGCGCGTGTGCTCCACTGCGGGCATTTGTAATGTGCTCTCTGTCAGATTGTTTATGTGCATGCGTGGATGTCCACTCACACACACACACACACACACACACAATACCACGGTTTGTGCGGGAGACAATAATAAAACAATCTATGGCGCACAAGGGTCAAGAGAGCACGAGCAGATTCCATGGAATATTGCTGCGTGGGAGAAAAGTGAAAGCGAGCCTGAGCCTTTCACTTTTGTTTTTATTCCAGTGGGGTTTTTTCTTAGTGTCTTTCAGGCTGATCATTAGAGAAGTGATCCACACAGTGACTCATACCCAAGTCGCTAAAGGGATGTAGGCTTGCGCAAGGGGCTCTGACTCTACTGGTGAATACTAATGGTGCTGGTCCGCATTCAGGACGGTTTTGTAAACTGAAATATATGCACGTGTTTTGTTGTTTTTTTTTGTCCCGCGGCGCGCGCCTGCTTCCTCCTCTGCCTCTCCAAACCGCCTCGGTCCATTTTTACGCGTCATTCTGCGTCTTCTTGGAGGACTTCGGACAACTTGCACAGACAAAAATAACACACCGACAACCTCTCAACACTCTTCCCGTTCACACCACACATTCAGCAGAGCCTTACCGGTGCGCACCAGGCAGGCGACAGTGATGATGGTGAGCGGGACGCAGTAGTTCCACACGGTCGCTAGAGCCATCGCCGTCGCGGATATTCCCCCCTCTCTGCCGGACGTCTTGCTCGGTATTCCTCTTCCTTTGGAGAAATCAGAGTGACATGAACCCGCAGGTTCACTCTCCGACAGCGCCTTCAGCTTCTCCTCGCGTGTGTGTGTGTGTGTGTGTGTCCGTTCGGCGTGTTGGTGTGTGCGCACGCGTGCCACCGTGCTTGGACGAGTGTGTGTATTTTACCAAAGCGCTTGGTGCGCAACAGCAGGTGTTTCCATAGTAAGGTTCCCACTCTCTCTCTGTCACACACACACTTTCTGTCACTGTGTTCGCCGGGATGTGACAGCTCGGCCGGTTTTTCTTGGTTCCTTTACATTGGAAGTGTATTTAAAAGCTCGCCAACGAGGCGGGCCCCGTGCGTCATTCTGACCAATAGCAGCGAGCAGGAGCAGGTGGAGGGGTGTGCGGAGGAGAAAGAGGGGCTGGGCTTCACGGGAGCGGAGGAGCTGAAGAGCAAAGAGAGACGGGGGCCGCATCTTCCAATTAATTGCACTCAATTCGCTGTAAACGTGATTGATAACCAACATTAATTTTCCGACGCAAATAACCAATTTATTTCAAATTCAGCTCCTCGGAGCGAAAAGGATGTGTGGCACATTGATTAAGATGACGAAAATGAAGCAGATGTTTATTGTTGGATGAGACAACAATGTTGCAGTCATTTGTTGTGTGCTGGAGTCAATTGGAAACAGATTATGCAGATTAATCAGTGCTTTTATTGTGTGTGCTGCTGATTCATTTGCATGTCATGTGCACTCACCTTTTCCATATTCTAAGGCTGACATGTTGTTTTATCTTTTCACGTTTTTACTCTATCACTTTTCTTTTTGTGCCTATTCGGTGATTTATGCAGGAGATGTGGTGTCAGATCATCTCCTCTGTGCAGCAGCAGCATCCTCCGGGTGTTTGGAGGTGAAGGGACATTCAGTCGCCGAAGCTGCTTTGTCTCCAACAATATGCACAGGAGTCATCAAGGAGAGCTGCACACAGACCTGAATGTATCCAGTTAATTCACCGTTCACAATGATGCTAATGGCCCGCAGCAAAAACTTGTGCTCCGGATGAGCCAGTGTTTCTGCTCATCTGTAGTCAGGGCCTATTAGGTCCTGCTAAAGGGGCTCTTTAAATTTACCCTCATGCTGTGGCCATAGTTTGCCCATAATTGCGTTTTCTAGTCAGAGAGCGCTGCTCCATTATGAAAATTGTTTCTCTTTCCACATCTCTTCCCCCCCCTCCCCAATCTAGTGTTTTACCACGGGCCTCTGAGCCGCAAGCATGTTTTTGTAACTGTGTCTTTGGCGCCCCCTTCAGGTAACATTTGGGCGTAGCATGTCATGGGTCTCAAATCTGCTTTGGCGACTCTCTCATCTGTCACAAATCCTCCAGACACTTTGGTCAATTTGGTTCAAACAGTCAGAGAAGTTCAAACAGGCTGTAGGCATCAAAGAAGTCTGTTAGCATTAATATTAATATTTCTACCCTTCACTTCCACAAAGTTGCGTTTGAGCACTTGCCTCGTGTCTGACCTCGCCTCGTGGATCTGTGGGAAATCTTAACGTCTGCGGGCTGCCGCTAAACGAGTCTCTTTCCTGACACGTGTTTTAACCTTGTTGTTTTGACAAAAGTTATATGTCCCCCCTCTCATTCCCCCAGTTCACACCCCATTATTACCCGTCAGCCTCTCTGCCAGTGTTTGTTCCCCACTTGGCAGGGAGTCTCCCCTCCCTCGCACCAGATGCAGCATTGTCAGGAAGTAATGAGGGGAAACACCTGCTTCACCAGCAAACATCACGACTTCATTTTCCGACGTCTGACACAGCATATGCAAGATGAACATACAGAGGCAAGTAGCCATGACGAGAACAGCAGCGGGTGATGGCGAACGGTTTGCGAACGTCTGGCACTCGAGGGCATTACTCAATGAGGTGTCATGTTTGGTATAAGTCACCTTTCCATGTTGGTTTTGCGCACTGAGGGGTCGACTCAGGCCCCGACTGGACCTGGCAAAGCGCGGCGGCTGCTCTGTATTCTGCGCGCAGCTCCCGCAGAGCCCTGAGCTGTTGCCCGGTGGTTTATCCACGAGGCACTGTCAAGGTCAAGATGTCACTGTAAACTACACCTCTCCCCCTCTCAACCAGAGGCTCGTACCTCGGGGACGTCTCCGCTGTGTGAAATTCCTGATACATAATCTTGTCTTTTCAGCCCAACCGAATGAAGTCCCCGGACCAAAGCCCACTGGGGAGCGCACCGCTTTTCACTCATGACTGACTCAAAGGCCAAAACAAAATGGTGCTCGCTGGCATTTCACATGCAGCAGGGCATTTTAAATTTACAACATTGTATTTTTTTCCCTTCAGAGCGTGACTGTTTTTTCTTATTCTAAGTCTATTTTGGTCATAGTCTCCCTCTCCATTTGCTGTCTTCCTGGGATTGACCTGAAGATACAAAGCGAGCAGAAGTTTGTAGAGTTGCACAAGAAAATTCGAGGAGTCTGTAAAATGCTCGACGAGGGATGGCTGCAGCAGAGGCGGCCCAAACAGGGGGCTTGAATAATCAGTTTAATAACATTATCCTGGCTGTGCTCCGTGGTGCATGCACCCGTTAATGGAGTGTCAGTGTTGAACTGCCACTTCGCCCATTATTAACGATGGCCTACGGTCAACCACACACCGATAATAAAACCACATAAAACCCAACATAACTTCAACAGACAAGCATAATGAAATCCTCGGCATTATGAGCACAGTTATGGTAATAAGTGATGGTGCTGTGGCGCTAGCGTTGAGGGTTGCAAGGCAACAGAGGAGAAAATTAAAAAAGATGAAGTTGTAGGCTATGACGATTTTTTTTCGGGGGGGATCGGAACAGACTCAATCCAGTCCGGTAACAAAAGAGCTAGCGGGGGGCTAACCATGTCTCACAATGAATGGACAAGGCTTCAAGGTTACCTGACTTTGCAATTATTCTCGTTTTGTGTAATCGTGTGAGACTTCAGGTCATGTGCTTTTCTTTGTGAGCTGAACTGACTGAGAATGTGCTGATAGGCGAATGGGAGGGGGGGGAAACACTGAGTTCAAGACATTGCTTTTCGTGTATGGTCTTACATACTGAAGGGGGAAGGTTGGTAAACAAGCTGATGCAAGACGGAGATATACAAGAAGATGTGCGGCAAAGCAAGCAATGCGTGTCCGGCTCTCGCCACGTCGTCAATACTCCGCAATCTCTTTTTATCTCTAAAGTGGAAACAAAATCGATGGCACACAGAGGAGGGAAAGTAAAAAAAGCCATTTAATATTAGAAGAAATACAAAGTACAGTAAATTAAACGGTGAAGTGCAATGTGCTTGAGAGCTGCAACGGCACGGAGATCATAACAACATTTTCACAGATTCTTTGAGCTGGTTGAAAAAAAAAATGTTGTAAGGGAAACAAATCAACAAAATAAAACCTTGCCCCGTCACCCAACTGGTTTATTGGTAATACACAGCTCAGCAATTATGTTTGCAACAGAAAGGAGAGGATTGTACGTCGAGTCTTTTCAGCTCGTACAGTACACAAGAGGCCCCCCCGCCGCCACCGCATTGGTATTTGTTAAGAACGTAGCTCACCATTTTCCACGCTGCGGAATAAGTGAAGAGGAAATTGCCCACCTTTGTGTTCCTGATGTATAACTGCATACACCCACAAGCAAAGCAGGTTCTCTAAAGCATCCATTTGCCCTTCAGGTTTTTTCACACCCAGCTTGCCTCCCTCCATGTCCTCCCTCTCTCCTCCACCAATGTGACCATCCACAATCCTATACCATTTCCTCCTTCTTTCAGTATACCTTCTATGCCATCCCTCATTTCTTGGCCACCCACTCCATCTTCCTTGCCTCTCGCTCTATCTTCCTCCCCGATCTCCCCCATCCTTCCACCTGCCTGTGCAGTCACACCAGGGGCTGTTTGTCTCCGCAGGCAGAGGGCAGGGACTCCGAGCTGCCTCGGTAGATGGGCTTCTTCTGGGAGTGGTCGTCGCTGAAGAGATGGGGAGAGAAGAAGGAAAGACAGAGGAGCATGATTACCAGTATATCGACCTCCCAGTAGGCACTCGAAAAGCATAAGTGAGGGAATTATAGACTAGAACTGAGCGAGGGAGCCACACCTGGCCGTTGATATGAAAGTCCATTTGTCTCTCTTTCGCTCTCTGTCCCTCTTTGGACACACATGCTCATATAAACTCATGGCGGCACATGCTCAGCCACGTTTGTGAGGATTAAACCTTTTACTCGCTACGCAACCACACAGACACGGAAATCACAAATGAAGCATTCGCTAATATGGAACTTATGGAAATTCTGAAAATGAAAAAGAAAAAAGGCTTTTATCAGCCCCTGTGGAAAGAAGTTAATGAGCGAAGCTGCACAGGGTCAGGTGTAAATTAACATGTCGTCAACATGCAGGTTTAATGGGACTTTCACTTATGTTCCTATCATTGCTTTGGTTCATAGAGGTAAAGCCGTGATATTAGCTCAGGCTTTTCATAAGCAGAAAAGTGTGTGGAAACACGCGGCAGAGGAGGGAGCGTGAGCGAGATCAAGGACTGGGTCAAGTAGGTCGGAGCTGCAGAGGCAAACTCAGATATCGTGTGAATAACACAATTTTAAAATACATGAAAAGCACACAGGCACAAGTGTGCACATTTGCAGAGCGGTCTTTCGGAATAACATTTTGGCAAAGCACATGCACACAATTTGAAGTGCATGCTGCGATACAAAGTACACACACAGTATCTGAATTGGCCGTGGTTGTATCACAAGACAGGAGGAAAAAATGCAGAATTATTCATATCTGTTATATAAATCTGACTTTAGCAGGAGACACTGAGGCTGAGTTAGGGAAAATAGGAAGGTGCATAAAGCATTGTAAAGAAATCAAACAAACACACAGACACACACACACACACACACACACACACACACACATACACTTACTTGCGTTTAGAGGCACGCAATCCATCAGATTTTGAACATGATTTAAGACGAGCATCGCCAGCAAAGAGCAGAGGGATTGTTTATGATGACAGAGGAGCAGACACAAACACACAGACAGTCTTTGCTTACATCGGTCCCTTGATGGTCTTGGTGTGCTTGGCCCTGCGGCACAGGAACACGCTCACAGAGAGGATGAACACCAAGAGAGCCACAGCCGCCGCCGAGGTCATCAGAATGAGACGGCCATTACTGGACTTGTACCAGGGGGCATCCTCTGCGGGACGGATCAGTCAGACATGAAGGGAAAAATGCATCACATGGAATCTCAAATCAGCTAAACTATGATCTTCCTGCCTCCGGGCGAGGATCTAACAGTATCTGCTGTTTGTTTGTGTGGGATGAGAGAGTGTATGTCAGAAGTTCAGACTTTTTTAGAGTTCTACAGCCGTCTCAAGAAGTCTACCTGTGATTAATATGAAAAAAAATGTGCATGAATTTCCACATTTACAAATATTTTAAAAAGTAAATCTAGTGGACTTTACTTTCTGAAACTGTTCCTTTGAGCGCTGGAAAAAGTAAACATTGAAAATTTGAGGTAATGACAATCTGAAGCAGCAACACACACACACACACACACACACAATGCAGTGTCTGTTCACGTAATCAGTAATTCCTTATGTTAAGAGGATTTCTTGGCAGCTGGAGTCACACGCGGGTTAACACCAGGAATCGTTGCACCGCCAAGTAGGGGCAACTTCAAAGCCACAACAGCGACATGTGGCATTTGCTCAATGTACCTCCGAGGTTGAGCAAACATTTCTTCCAGCTTCAAGAAATTATTACCTTTTTAATTAGTACATGTGCTTCAGAGAAGATGCTGGAGACAGCGAGGAGCACAGTGACCAATGAGTCGATTGCTGCAGTAATAAGATAACTGTAACATAATAAATAACGTGCATTGGCTTAATTGCGTTTTTAGAGGTTGTGTAATTTCAGTGATTGGAATCACGAGGCCTATGAATCCTGCAGGGTGAGAGGAGGATGTTTAAAAACTGCAGTGCATTAACACACAGTGCAGTCATCTCGCAGGTCAGTGATAAAGATGATGAAGATAGACGACGTGCTGTAAATTGGATTAGTTACAATGTTGTAATGAAATTAGTCCTCCGCTTGAACACAATATTCATGTTTCAGGAGAAATGAGAGCGATGAGTCCGTCGATTCAGACAAAGACAAAGTGTCGCTCTGCAGATTATCCATCTGTAAACGCTGACAGACAACCAGACTTCCAATCAACTGACTGTCCGTCGTCTGTCACCTATAATTATCATGTACTGCAAAGTACTGTACACGCTCGGATCATTTTAGAAAATCTCATGGTAAATGATAAATGGACTGTTTGTATATATCACTCACAGTGATATATAAATACACTAAACTACAAGTCACATTTACACATTACACACATGCTTCTGTACACAGCGCTTTTTCTATCACACACTGTCAGCACAGCCATTAGGGGCAGTTTTAGGTTCAGTATCTTGCCCAAGGACACTAGCATGCAGACTGGAGGAGCCGGGCATCAAACCACTGACCTACCCGTTAGTGGACAACCCTGTCTACCCCCTGAGACACAGTCAGCCGATGCCTTGTGGAGCATCTGAATCATTTAAGAACAAATATAACAAAATAAATGGGATAAAATAAAATGAATAAATAAAACAATGAGTTGCACACGAAATTCACTTCCTGTGTCTCTTGACTCTGCTCTATATGGGGCATTTCTGTCATTTCAAAGGTCAGGTAGAATATTGTTTTGTGTGTTAGCTTCATCCTCTCATCCTTTAAAGTTACTGCTGCTGTCCTTTGACATTTGAGAGGTAATTTCATTTGGGACTTTCCGTCACCTTTTCGGTGTGAGGTGTTTTCTTAAATGTCGTCACCTCTCTTTGTCGGAGCATCGTGGTCCACTTCCTACTTTTTCAGAATTTCTGTGGAAGATAAATTGAACCTCAACCTTGCACTACTTCCTTAAAAGATTTTAGGCATTAAAGATAAATGATAACATCCTGATGACGTGAGTGCACCCAAACACCTGACCTCTCTGGTCACATTTGAGAAGTTGATTTAAGAGGAAATAGACCAGGTTATTTTTTTTTTTGCCCCGGTGATGCTTCCAGATAAATTTCTCAACAGTTACAAGGAAATAACAAACCTGTTTTTAGAACAGGGAAGTGAAGAAAGAAAGCTGTGAACTCAGAAAGTCCTCGTCTGTGTAGATGAAGTGTTTTCTTACCCGGAAGAACGGTGATTCTGACTGATTGTTTCTTGCTGAGTGATTCCACGGCAGGATTTTGAGCCCTGCAAGTGTACTCTCCTTCATCCTCCGCGCTCACCTTCTTCAGTGTCAGCGTCGAGGACGGCAGGATCCAGTCGCTACCCTGAGATGAAAAGACATGGGAGCGTGTAAGAGGGTGAAAGAAACAAAAAAAAAAATGAGGGCAGTAAGGAGAAGCGATATTTTGTTGGCGGGACAGTTTGCAGGCTGTTGAAAGTAAAAAGTAGAAAGTGAAAGAGAGCACAGGAGAGATTGAGACTAAACAAAGCTTATTGATAAAAGAGAAAGACAGAAAGTGAAAGTGTAAATTTGTGCAAAGAAAGACAAAGAAAGAAAGCAAAGCAGAACAAGATATGGAGACATGGACGTCAGTAATGTCAATGGTCATGGGACGGAGTCAGAAGGGCAGAAACATCTTCTGGTGTGTGGCCCTCCAACAACAGGCTGCAAAGTCCTGAGGGAAGTGTATTTACCTGGGCTGTAATCCCAATGAATCACACATCGACACAAGTCAATAACCCAGATAACACCTTCATCCGCAAAGAATGATGCCGCGAAGACACACTGTTAACACAATGCGTAATGAGATGGCGAGGGAGCGCGAGGAATTGTTGACATGAAAATAGCAGCACTATTATGAGGCAGAGCCCAACATGGGAGGAAACAAATAATAGGCCAAACACAAGGATTGGAAAACAAATGAACGTGGAAAGGGGGTAAAAAAAAAAAAGACATTACACCATGCAAATGATTTGGCTCCTGAGAGCTGCAGCTCCTGCCAAGAAAGTCTATTTCAATTTGAATGGATCTGAATTAAGAGGATTTCCCATAAAGGCCAGGTCTGGCCAAAGCAGCATTTTGTATGCAAATCCACCGGCTCCCAAAGCAGTGGCCTGTTTCTGCCTCTGTCCTGCTGTCATTACCAGGGGCCAATGTGTCCATGGCGACTGTCTGTCAAAGTGGGCCATTCTGATGCCACTTCCTGCGCCATATCCAGGCCTGTCAAACATACAGTGGGCGTACACACGCACAAACGCACACACTTCCCATCAAACGTTCCATCTCATCTCATCATGTCCGTGAACCTGTCCTTCCTCTTTTCCAAAGGTCATGTGACTTATGTAAATAAAGCAGGAGAACATCAACAGGTGGATCACGAGCGACGGTGCGGTAACTGATTCCAGGTGATGAAGCTGTCACTCACGCATGTTATTCTTCATCAAAATGTCAGAGCTGTATATTCAACAAACGACAAAAACACAACAACGGGTAATCGCGTGGAGGACAAACGGTATCGGCCGGATAAAATATCCACTGTCTTGGATTTGCATTTGTAAGCCCATTTAAAACCAGGATTAGCTGTGACCATTTAACAAGTATATTAACCCCAAACCAAGAATCAATCAAGAAGAAAAACAGAAGAGGAAACTGAGTCATTATTTTCTCCCGTTCCCAAGATATATCCTCACAGCTTCATTACACCTGTTACCTGCCAGTGGTGATGTGGATGACACCTTGAAAAGTGTAATACCCCGTTGTCATCACCAGGGCACAGCGCATCTCCCCACTCATCTCAACTTAGCTCTTGTTCTACATGCCTGTTGTCACAATAGCATTTTACACGGAGATGTCTTAATTTCCCTCGGGCGAGAGGCTTCTCCGCTCTGCGTGGAGACCAGTTGAATAATTCAATGTCGGTAAACCAAACACTAAAAAAATCATTAGGAATCTCTCCACATAATTGTTTTCAGGTTGACTGGCTCTTGTCTAGACCTCATTAAACTATTAATCCTCTGTAAGTGGGCGAGCTGCAATCCCCCCGGCGAGAGGTAGGGTGCATAAGCCAACCGGTCACTTAAATACCGAGCACTTTGGATGGGGATGGAGAGGCCAGGGCGAACGAGTGGCTTGTGTGTTTAGAGGAGGAGAGAGAGCCGAGAGAGACCTGGAGAGACTGGAGGAGGAAATAAAGAGGTCACATCGAAGACGGGGGAGGGAGACAGAATGACATGTATCCAAAAGCATAATGAGGACACTGCCACTGTGCACATTCCCGAGGCTGCCTCACCTTCTTGTGCCAGAAGTAGCTTAGCTCCTCCGACGAGCTGGCAGAGCACTTGAGCACCACGTCATCCCTGAGTTGCACCTTCAGGTCCTTCGGGACACCCAGGTAGCGGGTGTAGCCTTCCCTGGTCAGTGACACTTCCCCCATGTCTGAAACGAAGAGGAGGAGGAGGCATTAATGAAGCAAGAAAGTCAGCTGAAGCTACGTCTGGGGTGTGCACTATGTTTGCTGTGCTAGCAGCTGGTAAACGATTACATAATTTAAGCATATTCGAGCAAACAGGCTCAAGTATGAACGCCCCCAGTGGTGCAGAGTGTTCCAGGCGATCGATAATAACGATAATAGGCTTCATCTTATCGAAGTCTTTAGAGAGGCAGTGTTGTGAATAATGGCTCATTTTCTCTTCCATCTCAATAAATGGCCCACGTCCATCCAGCTCCTGGTTTCTCTCCTCCACCGTCTCCTTCAGGCCTTTTGTCCGTTCTAATCTTTGCCTCTTATTGATTCCCCCCATGAGTCCGAGGAGCCTATCAAACAGCATTACGATTTGTCGATTTGATGACCACCGAGCAGATAGAGGACGCTGATAATATGACCAGCTATGGCACGGATGGTATTTCGTGCTATCGGGTATCCTGCCGGGTCGGTGCATCTTTTCCTGTTTGGAGACTGTAGTCAAGATATCATAACTAAAGCAGCGTTAGCATTGGACCTGCGCCGCTGTTTTGTTGCGCGGCTGCATTGCATTGATATTTCTCATGTTAGTAATTATTAATGTGTTTTTCTGTCTCGCACTGTGAGGAAAGTTGTGTCCACGGTGTTTGAAAGATTGATCTTTACTTCCTGCTGGTTGGAAATAAGGATTCAGAGTTTCTCTTTGTGTTTACCAGTGTATCTTCAGGTCCCCTCTATGTCAGTATTCTCAGCTATGCCTTATCGGAAGGTGAAACTATATCTTATTTGCACGCCACACACTGTATTTACACAAGTTATTATCATATTCCTGCAGAAATCTCTTCGACCTTTGCGGAACACAGACATGAAAAAAAACCAAGGTTTCTCAATTTGGCAACAGGGAAATACAGAGTCACAGAGTCATTGTTTCACAGAGTTTCAGCAGACAGCTCCCACACACGGCTCCCACTCGTATCAACCCCGGCCCGAGGCACTCACAATGCACTTTGAAGGCCAGCGGCTGGGAGGAGTTGTCTGGCTCGGTCACATTTTCCGCGGTGGACACGCAGCGATAAGGCCCCTGAAAGTAACTCCCTGCGTGGGGGATAGTCAGGAGCAGGCTGTCAGCTGTCAGCTCGGTTTCCATCGAGTAGAAGCACCAAGAGCGCTCGTAGATCTGATGCCAGCCCTGCATATACTGGTGGAGAGAAAGAAAGAGAACAAGGGGACACAGAGAAAGGAGACACTTTCATTTATCTTGTCATATTTTGTTGGCTGTTCCACTGTGATGATAAGAAAGTGACGTATTTAAGGGAGTTAAGGTCAAAACACCAGGAAAAAAACGACATTGATCATTGTTGTGGAAGATGCCTGTTGGTCTGTTTATCTGCATATTCTGAGATTCAGGTGTTATTCAAAAGTGACATAATCACGTCACATTATTGCAACGAGGATTTTCATGGATTGCATTTCATCTATTACAGTTTTCATAAATTCCCGACTGTGCTAAACCACACAGCGGACAGCTGCATGATGGGATATTTACATAAAGCAGCTTCCACATCCAGGAGCAGGCAATGCAAATGAGTTAAGGCTGTAAAGGCTGGGTAAAGTATCACACTGAATTTCAAAAACAGCATAATAAAATGATTAATCTATACTCTTGTCTAATGATACCTCAAACAATAACAATAAAGTTGTCAAGCAAGAAATATGATAGCTTTTGCTTCTCTTTTAGCCGGACGACTTAAACTGCTTAAGTAGACGGATACGTTTCCCCCCAGCTTTTTGAATATGGATAAATGATGTTATACATCATTTGACATTGGAGAAAATCTGATACGCTACATGGGGGTGTGCTCAGAAATTCTATGCTTCATGGCAACTAATGTAGGAAAAGTGAACAAGGGGGAGGGACACATTGTCTTTGCTCACCTTGGAGAAGACCTCAAAGCGGACCTGGCTGATGTTGAGCTCAGAGTCTGAGTAGCTGCACTCCAGTGTGACCCTGTCTCCCTCCAGAACCTGTTGGGTCGGCCCTTTAATGAGCAAAGTGGCTGCGTGTGGACAGAGATGACAGAGGTTATTGATTTCATCATGAATAGATTCGCGGGGAGGTGGCCTCAGGGGGTGGGCTCGGGCGTGTTGACCAGCGCTGGGGGATCTAACTGCTGCTCTGTGTAAAACTTTGAGAAACAACCTCTCCCTTTTCCTGTCGTTTGTTTCAGGCTCCTGCTGGAAAACAGCCAATGTACTCTCAATGTCACCACAGCCACATGACCAGCAGCAGCAGGTTCTTCCACTTTGAGCAAACAAGTGACGACAGAGCCAATCTGCCTTTCACCTCAGGGAGGATTTACGGCACAATGAAAACACTTCACACAATGTTTACACATATGATAACTGAATATGGGGGTTGGACAATATATAAAAACATTTAATTGTTCTTCGTGGCAGTTTCAAGATAAGTCCACCAAGACTTCCTGTTTTAGTCTGAGACTTGAAACCACAAGGGGATTCCCAGCAGTGTTACAGAAGAATGTGTTGTTTCCTCTAGAGGACAAACAAGCTCTGACACGCACAAACAAACACACAAAAACACACGCACACAAACACACATATATATATAGATATACACACACACACACACACACACACACACACACACACACACACACACACACACACACACACACACACACATATCAAAATAAAAACCATGAAATAGCAACTGTTTGAATATCATTTTGAAAAAAAGAAGAAGTAGACTAGAAGACTAAACCAATAACCCATTACAATACAACTCCACTCTCAGATGAGACTGTTAAACGGCACACAAGGGAATAAGAGCATATTTACCATAACTGCCGTGGATCAGGACGACCACTGCAGCAACAAGAAGTACTTTCATGGCTGTGGAAAAGCTCTCCAGTATCAGACAAACAGTGTGCAGTGCTACGCAGCCTCTAATCAGAAATGAAAGTTTGCTCAGTATTTATCTATGAGGCAGTGGAGGAGTGGCTTTCATTTCTTTGTTTTGCAGGAAGTGGATTCAAATTCTCAAACCAAAAGAAAAAACAATCCATGCAAATCATCACACAGCCGAGAATAAATGGCTCAATAAGCCGTATTATATGTCTGTGGCCTTGACTTATATTTGCTGATGAGAATTCATGCCTGAAATATTATTTATGTGAACAGCAAATGGGGAAGAAAACCTGCTCCAATAATCAAATCCACTCCCAGCACGTCATCTGTCTCTGGGGGGAGTGAGGCCTATCACGTTCTCAGGCTGAGCCTCTCGTCGTAGAGGCCGGTGTTTCTCTGGAGACCTTCACTGGAATTGGAAAGTAGTCTCGACTTGTTGCCACAGAGCTTTGAAAATCCCTGGCGTGATATCTGATGCCGGACAAGCAAACATTTTACGCTTCATTTTCTTTGACCTTTGATTCATTAGCTGTTAACCAGAGCTGAGCAGGAGACAGAATCGAAAGATACTCGGTCTGTCAAGCTCTCACAGATACTTTGCTGTGGCCTACGCACACTTGCACTTGACATCTTTAGACTGAGTGACTCTGAAGTATTCAATTTTCCCTCGCAGTCAGATATTAAGCTTTGAGTCTTGCTGCATCTACTACAAACCTCTGTACTTAAAGCATATTATTGTTTAATATAGAAATACTTCTTCGAAAATTGACCAAATACCTTTTGGATGGTTTACAGCCATTTGTTATGATGCATCTGCACCTGATTCCTTGTGGTTATATAGAGTCTAGTGTTCTATTCATGGGTTAGTTACTGGCCATAGTGTTTTGATTATGGGTTTCTTGTTTTAATGGTATCCATAATCCACATGAATTATCCATTGGGATTTAGACTGTCTGGTTTAAGAGAGAGAGAGAGAGAGAGAGAGAGAGAGACTGTCTAAGACATTAAAGATTCCTGTGATCCATGACCACTGACAGTGTCACTCGTTAATTTGATGAAGGCTCCCATTGGCTCCCACTCCAAAAATGTCCGCTGTTATTCGCAATTTACGAGCGAACCATTTGGCAAAGGGGTTATTTATGTGTGACAAAAACTGCGGGAGGAGTAGCGGGACGAAATTTGAGGAAGAAGAACGAAGAATACTGACGATAATAAGAAGTATGGGGAATAATAATATATGTGCATGCATTGCATTACTGCACACATATTAATAATAAACACAAATTTGCTACTTTGAGTATTATTTTGGCTTATTACTATTTATTTAATTGTTAAGATTAGAGCTTTTTGGTGTAAATGTGTGAATGTGTATTACGATGTTTAATTTTTGTCATCCCTGCTATGGACTTTTTTTCATGCACACTTGTTATTTAACAGTATTGATTTATATATTTCTGAGTTTGTTTGGTGTGAAACTGCTCTGAGATCAAGTGTTTAAGTTAAGATTTTATTTAAATATAATTCTTGGTACATGATCCATCCTGGTATATTGATGTAGTCCTCCAATGTCACCGGCAGGGAGCAGTGTAGAGGGGGAAGCGTTGCCACCGGAAACAGTTGTGAACAGGGCGGAAGTAGTGAAAATTATCCCCGATCATATTTGCTAGCTGTGCGGACGCGTCCGAGGCGGGTTTTCTGTGTCCAATCCTCATATTTCGGACAACGGCGACGTGGACATGGACAGATAGTGTTTGTTTAACCGGGTGAGTTTGTCCTTTCACGTCTAAATCCAAGATGCAGCGAGCACAAAGCAGCGCCGCTGGATTAGCTGCCAGATTAGCCTGTGCGGCTAACCCAACAGTTTGGTAGCGGCTATTGTTTTTAGCACATAATGTAACGTTAGCTTCGGATTTTTTACTCGTTTGCTTCGTTTGATTAAGACGCACAACCACTGGGAACTTACATTTGTTGGGTCGGTATTTTATAAACGTGGTGTTAATTTGCGAATACTTACTAAATACCGGGAATACATCGATTAGGCTGTTTAAGGCTAAACCGCTACATGTGTCTCGCAGCTACACAGGTAGCAAGTCTGTCTTTAGAGAAGTGGTGAAAGTTGTAAAGATTTAAAAAACACTCTCTACAGAACCGAATGTATACAACACACAACTGGAGAAAGATTAAAACTTCAGTAATTAAATCGTGTTTTTACTTTTGTTTCCTGTCAATCAAGAAAAGGAAAATAATTAAATTAAATAATACGATCGAGGAGATGGAAATCAGCAAATTGAGTAGATCAAATATTAGAAGTAAAATAAAACCTTGATGGATTTACCTATAACGAATCTACTGTGTGGTTGAAGCTGTCAATTTAACCCTGCTACATAAAGATGTATAATATTTCTGATTTCCCTCCAGGTTTACAGACGTGGTCCCTGTCAGAAGACGACACATCTTACCTGTGCTGATCTTGGACTCTCACTCAGGACTCAGACACAGCGGAGACACAATAACTTAACTTCCTGAGGAACTCCACGCTTCCTGTAGCCACCAGCATGGCTAACAG
Organism: Hippoglossus stenolepis; assembly: GCF_022539355.2. Lineage (NCBI taxonomy): Eukaryota > Metazoa > Chordata > Actinopteri > Pleuronectiformes > Pleuronectidae > Hippoglossus > Hippoglossus stenolepis. The sequence continues at coordinate 19,684,965 of NC_061490.1, forward strand.
CACCACAGCGGCTGTTAAGGTCCTGGGGGCCCCTGGTCCTGCTGGCAGAACTAGTCCAGAAGGATCTCAGGTCAGTCGGCTGCTTACACTGCACACACACAAGGATCTAACATTTCTATTGCAAGTAAGGGCTAAAAAACTGTTTGGTAATACAGAAGATCTTATATCCTAGAAGAGCTAGTTTTATCTAATGTGTATGTTGAATTATGATACGATTTTGAACAAAGCTCAAGTTTGTCAGTTCTCTACTTGACAGCCGACTGTCTCCACAGTGTTTATGGCTTTAACTATTAATTCATTATCAAGAGCTAATCCTCCTTAGTATCAGAGTTGCCCAAAGAGGGATCAGGCTCATGTTAAAAGTATTTATTATTATTCATATCTTGTTTCTCCACCTCAAATGATCAGTGACAGATTATATGTATTCGGCTGGTTTGTATACAATTGTATTGTGTTTGGCACAAAGACTTTATTTCTACTTAGAATGAATATCAGATATATTTTAACCCCCAAAAAATTCCCTTTGCCTTTAAATAACAAAAATTCAATTCAATTCAATAGTGATAAATCATAATATACATTATCTCAAGGTACTTTACATAGAAGGTCAAGACCTTAACAATTATAAAGAAACCCAACAGCTCCCACAGTGGATGATGATAATGATGAATGTTGTTAACTTCTGAATTCAGGCCAACACTAGACTACTTTAGAGAGCACACAGCATACACACTCTGTAACAATCTAAGTTAAATGTATTTAACTAATGTATTCTTCTGCTTCCTGTTCAGGTTCTTAGTAAGAAGAAGCTCCAGGACCTGGTGAGAGAGATTGACCCAAATGAGCAGCTGGATGAAGATGTTGAGGAGGTCTGTCTGTGGTTTTAATTGCAGTTTGAAATGAACATTGTATTTAGATGTTTTCTTTATAAGCATCGAGTAAAAAAATAAGCAGCAGCGCATTTTTCTCAGTGAAATGAAAACCACTTACATGTTCTTGCTGCCCTAAAGCGTCCCCATTCCGCTGCACATCCATCATTTTGAAACTTAATTCTGTTGAAAGCTAAGCTGCATGATAAATGGGGCGAGCAGCCGAAAAACACAAGGGACTTTCCAGCTGTTGTGGAGTGTTGCTTTCCTTTACTGACCATGATTGATGGATTTCAAACCGCCTGTCTTTTCTCAGATGCTGCTACAAATTGCAGACGACTTTATAGAGAGTGTAGTGACAGCAGCCTGTCAACTGGCTCGCCATCGCAAGTCCAACACCTTGGAGGTGAAGGATGTTCAGTTACATCTTGGTAAGTTGCCAGTGGCTTTTTTGCAAGATTGTTCCACTGAATATTTTCACAAAGTTGGATTTAGTCTGTCTCTTCAGGTCACAGAAATTTATCCTGTATGATGTCTTTCAAAGATGGCTGTAGCAGGAATATTATGCCCCCGGTTTCATTACAATTTGATGTGGGGATCATTGAGTTTTTAATGTTTTATCCTTTTAAAATGTAACAGTAACATTTTAAACAATAGTTGGAAATGAGATGGAAAGTAGATTGTGGCAGACAGACATTTCTCTAATAGACTGAGTTTACTCAAGTATTTTGGTGTAAGGTCTGAGTAGTTCAAACAGCTCATGTCTTTTTGATGGTGTGCAATCATTTATTCATAATTTTATTTCCCGCAGAACGCCAGTGGAATATGTGGATTCCTGGTTATGGCTCAGATGAAATCCGGCCGTTCAAGAAGGCCTGCACCACAGAGGCTCACAAACAGGTGAGTCATAGAATGCTTTCTTTCTGTTGGACGTGTTAATAGTACATTTTAAGTTTGCACTGGTTGACAAACATTAACTGTTAATTTTCATTCTTGCATTTGTCTGTAATATCAACCCGTTTTGTATTGGAATGCACATAAATTATTATTGACCTGACATTTTTCTCTTTTTTTCTTTCAGAGAATGGCGCTGATCCGTAAGACAACCAAAAAATAACAAGACTGTAAACTAAAATGTTGACCCTCTCTGTCTAATGTCTTTTCTTTTTGGATAGTTTTTATTTGATTATTTTCCTTTTTAAGTGGAATCTTTTGGACTAAGGGTAAGAAAAGGGGGTATATTTTTCTTTTGACATTCGTGAATCATTGCCATGTCTCTAACATTTGAGTGTTTTGCCAGGACCACCACACAATTATGTAATTATTGTCTCTGATTATGTTTTGTTTCCATCGAGCTAAGCCTGGCAGAACACTGTTCGTTGCATTTTTGTGAATAAACATTTACTGGAATAATCCTTTTATTGTGACCACTGCTGTATCCAGTGTGCCTTTTGATACTGGAGAGCATTTGGATGCGAATGTTACAGAATCTTCTGCCTCCTTAAACCGATCTTTGGTGTTATCTTGACAATAATAGATCATCGTAAAGTATCTGGGCATCCCTCTCCATCTAACCCTCTTTTAATGCTGTTGATTATAGTTTGTTTTAATACATAGAGGGTTTATGATAACAAGTTCCTGTACTGCAAATAGTGGCCGCACAAACAGTAAATTCTTTTACTTTGTTGTTTACATGTATTTTCTGTATTGTTACTCAATGTTGTAGGTTTTATAACACTTAATTCAACAGTTGTTGTAAATTCTGTATTGAAGTTTGCCTAATTTACCTAATTGGTTAGAAAATAATGGTAAAGGAAATGATCCCCAGATATTGATTTTTCACAATGTCAGATTAAATAAAAAAATTACAATCAATAAATTACTGATATTATGAAAAAAGAGACGTTTTGGAGTATGGCTTCTGTCGCCACAGTGAAGTTAGCTAAGGGAGCCACATACTTAGGAAAGGGTTACATTTAAGGTCATTACTAATGCAAGTCATTTGCTTTCCATTCAAATAAGATTCTTCATATTTGTGATTGAAAATCATTTAAGTTCAAGAAATACATACATCACATTTGAAAGGGTCAAACCAAAGCAAAACATACATTTATTTTTGTTAAATAGTAATTTTACTTGCTATCTTGTATATTTGCTGTCAACCAAGGACACAGATCAGTGGATCCTTGTGTCTTTAGCAAAATAAACTTGCAGAAACACAAGAGGTTGCTCATCAGCCAGATGAACAGTAATTTCGATGGAAACCTCTCACAACATTTCAAAAGGACAATATCCAAACGCACCCCAGAGTTTTCTTTCAGTCACTCGCAGGATGCTGTGCAGTTAGAAGTGAACACAAAAGCCCTTTCTAAATCACAGCTCAGGCTCAGATGATTAGTTCACATCAGGGCCTGAGGTGATGTTTATAATCAACCAGGGGAACCAATAACTTAACTGCTGCCATTTATTGACAGAACAAAATACAAGAATCACAGATTTATGTCCAGAAAATTAAGGTTGGAGGTAAAAGCAGAAATTCCCTGTGCAGCGGTTCCAAAACTTTTTTGGGTTGCAAGTCCTCAAAGAAACCAGTGTTTTCTTGCACCCCCTGTTATATTTTGAATCATTCGTCATTTTGGATTTGTAAAAGCGATGCGTAAAATGACCCCTCATATGTCCTATGAACCCTCGGACAGCCCAGACCGTGCAGGTTGGAATCCACCTTTCCAATGCACGGGTCTCAAAAGGTCCCAGACTCAGTGGAAGGGAAGATGAACACAGAATGTGGTGGTAACAAACTCATCATCTGATCTGATCTGAAAGAGGAAAAAGCTCCAGCCTCAGGACGTCATCAAGTCCGTCTTCTTACTCAACTACGGTCACGCTATGACCTGTTGGTCCATGTTGGAGTCGTCTGATCACCTGTGGCCCGTGTAGCTCACATAAGAGAATGCTAATCTTTCTGCTGACCTTTGGCAGGATTGGGTCATATGCTATTATCACACTTTGCTCACAGAGACAATGCTAACGTGATATTTCAGAGCATCATACTATAACTTGATATTATGCTAATGTTTGCTAATGGTACTAAAAAGTGCAAATCAGGGTACGGTTTATTTACTATTTCTGGACCAATAAGTGGCCTTGCTCGACTAAAACACAAAACCTTTGTTTTTAAAGTTCAATCTTCACCTATTTAGAATGTCAAAATTTACGTCACAAAAAATTTACACAAATAAGTCCCTTGCTAACAAGTATTGAAGCTTGTATCCTCACAACAAAAGGTGCTAATGCATTTCATATGGGTGTGTTGGCTGATGGTCACCACTTAAATGTCAGAGTCAGTCCACAGTTCAACCACAGCACTTCTTGTTGCTGTTGGAGGCTTTGCTGGCCGTAGCCTGACTGGCTCTTTGCAGCTGCAGCGCCTGCGGGGCAGCACACTTGACTCCGTCCCAGCCCTCCTGAAGCTCGACCTCCCCGCTCAAAAGACCCTGGTAGACCCGACGAGCCAGGAGTTCGAAAGACTCCTTCACATTGTGGCCCGTCTTGGCGGAGGCCTCTAGGTACGGCATCCCCAGCTGCCCGGCCAGTTTCTCGGCCTCTTCTCGACTCACCGCCCTCTCTCCCGCAGCGTCCCGGTCGCTCTTTTGTCCCACCAGGACAAACAGAACCTTGTGCGGCTGCACTCGTTCGCACACCTCGGTGTGCCAATCCTTGATACGGTCAAAGGAGGCGCGGTTGGTAATGTCGAACACCAGCAGGCCTCCGACTGAGTTGCGGTAGTAAGAACGGGTCACTGACCTGAGGAAAACACACATGGAAGAAAGTCAACGTTAGTGCTTTTCCAGTCTTATCGACCACTCTGTGCTTTAGATGTCACATTAACCCATTTACACAGACATTGAAACAACACTTCTACATACAGTGCTTTTCTATCACAGTCATCTAGAGCCATTTCAGTATCTTGCGCAAGGACACTTCAGAATATAGACTGGATGTGCCAGGGATCAAACCACCGACCTTCTGGTTAGTGGACAACCCTTTCTACCTCCTGATCTTTCGCTGGAAGGATATTTGAGAGAAAACCCACACAAGGCAGTGCAGAGTTCAGCCTTTGGTACCACCTCCTGTTCCAGTGAGCAAATACTCACCTAAATCTCCACATTGTTTGAGCCGAGATCTTTTAGATAAGCACATTGACAAAGATCCTGCTTCTGTAAGAACTTGATAACCACTGACTTTTTCATCCTAATCATCAAACTGTCAAGCGGCATACTTCCCCCATGAGTCACCGGGTGTTTAAACTAAAGGAAAGGCTTAGTACAGCAGCCGCCGCTCGGTGAAAAATGACTTCTCCATTAGAATACTTTGATTTGCCAGAGCTTTTAGCTGACTCATGTGGGAGAAGCAGGCTCCAGATACCATGCAGAGAGGAGGTAAACACAAACAGGCACACGTTGCAATTTGCTACGGTTCATTCAACTGGAGAAGCGGAATAATGAATTTAGAGACCGAACGAAACAAGTTACTCGTCGGCCTTTCATTAAATATGCTTGTCATGGAGAATAACGCCTTTTCAAAGATCTGCATTTTTCCCCCATTCTAAGCATTGCAATTGCTGTATGTGTGTAAACACTGCACACTGGTGTTGTTGTTAGAGTCTGGATACAGAGCCACAACTGAAAGCAAACACCTGATTAACAGGTTTGGTGAAACGAGGATAAGCACTGGTTGTTCATATGGATAGTTGATTAAATTCTTTATTACCAGGCCTTGTGCTTAAAGATGTCTTGTATAGATCTAATATACTAAGACATCCATTCATGGAAAGAATCCAAACATAGGCTATAACTACCACTAGTATAGAGGACAGACACTTTGTTTTGGGATGAGTTTGTCCTCACCTGAACCTCTCCTGTCCTGCTGTGTCCCAGAACTGCAGCTTGACACGCACCCCGAGCTCCACCTCCAGGAAGTGAACATAAAAGTCCACACCCACCGTCTGGTTTATGGACTCCAGGAACATGTTCTCGGTGTAGCGCTTCAAGAGGGAGGACTTGCCCACCGTGGAGTCCCCCAGCATGATGATCCGGAACTGGTACTGCCACAGAGTGAGGTCCATTGTTGGTGGTGCTGGTGAAAGGGTGAAGACGACCAGGAGACAGGATTTGGCTGCACAACAAAGGTTTGAGGAAGTTTTCAAGTTTTGGGAAAACTTGAAACCTGCAAATGAGAGTCTAGCAACCCACTCCTACACTACAGAAGTTGAGTAAAAACCACAGCAGCCACTCCTTATTGAAATCTCCCAATCAGGACAGAAATCTGTGTCCACAGTCATCTCACGCTCCTGTTCCCTTTACAGCTGCACCACAGCTCTGTCATTCCTTCAGTGGATCCTCAAATCCTGCAGATAAGTAGAAAGATCTGTCCTGGTGAGTCGATTCCCAGCAGATCTCATCACAGCCGCTGATCTTGACTGTCACTGTAAGCATGCACATGAGTGTGGAGTGCAGGGGTGTGGACTACTAAAGGTTTGCCTGTTGATACTTGACAAAAGGAGGGGCAAGAGCACAGGGACGCAGGGAGGGCTGTTGTGAAAAGGGAGGGACAGACGCTGGAAAGAAACGGAGGGGGGCTTATGAGGAAGTAGGGGTTGGACTTTAAACCATGTACAAAAGTTTTCTTTGTCCTCCTGTCACCAAATTATATTTACATACCATTATTAATTGTAAGACCTTACCACAGGGCAAAAACTGCCACCTGAAAAGGGAAGTCCCGAACAATACAGCTTCACATCCCCTGGGATACGGAAGACTTCTGATATACAATCCAGTTTCCTAAAATAGGTTTGCTCTACTTAACTTATATATTTCAGTGATGACATCATGGCTATTATGTCGGTGATACATTATTGGAAGCTCAATCTCTGGTTCACATATACGGGTCAATGACGTATAAGGATTTTCAACAGGCCAAATACAAAAAAAAAGAATATCTATTATAATTATTCAAACATTAGGAATGTTGTGTACACATAAAATCATATAAAAATTATTTGATTTTAGTGTTTTTTCATCTAGATGAATTGGCCGTGGCCTTAAAAAATGTCATGTGGTGCAACCGTAATTTATCTTAAAATGAATTAATTTCCTTAATATGCTTACATTTTTTTTTACAATTTCTCAATAATATAAGTCATTAGTAACAAAGTAGTTGCATTTCTTTAGAGTTTTTGTAAATAATCTCATATTTTTGTTCTATAATGTCACCGTCCCCTTACTAAATGTAGGTAACAGACTTATTTTTCCGGTAAAGTGCATAAAATTTATAAAAAAAATTTTAAAATACCATTCATTTAAGCATACTGTATCAGTGATTAATATTTCAGCCACAGAAATTTTATACTTGACTTTAAATTTAATACAGGTCTTGGTATTATTGGTCGCACCACGAGTGGTCGCTCCAAATGACATGAAAACCTCCTATCGTTTAAAAAGATCAATAAACAATAAATTCCATACAAAAATTTGACTTAAACCAGATTTTATTAAAATTTCATAGAATTTCCATAAACACAAACATTTCCTAAACATTTTTTTTAATAAAAATCTCATCAAGAACATTAAAGTGCAGCACACATTGTTGTGAACAAACATTTCATTAAACTGGCTGCTCTTGTGCTACATCTACATCAACCAGAACTGGTGGAATGTTCTCCAGAGATGGCGGCGTAAGGTCGAACACAGCGTTTGCCATATTTCTACTTTCTCTGTAAGCTCTGGATGCAGCCCTCCAGTTCTCTCTCTGATTCTTTTTCTCTCTCTCCGTCAACTCACTTGACTTGGCATATGGAATCTCTCCCTGCTGTTTATTTCTCTCGTAGCTGAAAAAGATATGTAATGTCATGCCATAAATCAATAAGTTATTTTGGACTAATGATAGATGAACATTTTAATGCAAATATGCATTTCGTCCAGTAATGAAAAACACATAAGAGCAATATGTACTTCATGTTGCTTTATTTGTAGTTTTAATTTTTAAAATGTTTTAACATACCTTTCTCTTCTCTGAGCAAGGTTCTCCGCTCTTGCTACAGAGTCAGAATTAACACGCTGCACATGGCGAGCGGTTTTTATTTTGTGTTTCTGAAATATTAGAAAAAAATACTCTAATTGCATAGAAATATTTTCCAAATAATACTAAAATAAAATACTTTATGTATATAAATCATTAATTGAATTTTAAAAAGCCCCAAAACTCCCAATCTAGGACATATATCTATCATGTAAAACACTCTGCAATGGTCGCACCACATGATATTTTTCTAGTTCAGTCAAAATTTACAGCCACAGAATTGGCCACCTAAAGAAAACAAACTAGGTCAGCACAAAAGGTCACTATGAAATTTATAATCAAAATATATATTTTTAGAAATAACTTAGAATTCATAGTTTTTTCGAGGTCATACCACATGATATCCAAATGTGGCAACTACATACCAGCTGTGAAAAAGGTTATTTTTTTCCAAATTTGAGAGAGTTCCAAACCTGTTGCTGCTTCCATGGGTCCTTGGCAAAATGGTTTATGATGCAACTTCCTGTCTTTGAATGGATTTCAACATCAAAGTCCCAAATTGGTCCTTTCTTGATGGTCGCACCACATGATATTTCATAAAATGGACATCATCGGACAAAGTTTGTTTGTATACTATGATGGAAATATAAATGCAAATGCTTTGCAATTTTGTACAGGATTACAAAACACGTTGAAAATCATGCCAAATATGGCAGAAAATAAATTTGAATCGATTTTGAGTAATTTCAAAGACGTTTTCACAACAGCAGTCATGGCCGGACAGTGATATTTTGAAAAATGTCAGAAAATAATAAATTTCCAAAAACCAAAAGTGTGTACATATACGGGACAGGTACTACATATATATGGTATTTCTTTATGTATTTAAACCTTTTTTTAACAGAAGAAAATGCCGGAAAAAAAGTCGGACAGAAAATATAGGCGTCACGTCAATGACCCATACACGTGAAGGGAGTTTCAAAATCAATATGCAACAATAGATAATTATGAATTTTTAAACCATGCACAAAAGTTTTCTCTGTCCTCCTGTCACCAAATTATATTTACATACCATTATTAATCAAAAGAAGGGTAGAGTTTGTGGCAGAGTTTTTTTAAAAATCATGTCATAATCTTGACCTAAGGGCAACAACTGCCACCTGGAAAAGGGAAGTCCCGAACAATACAGCTTCACATCCCCTGGGATACGAAAGACTTCCGATATACAATCCAGTTTCCTAAAATAGTTCTGCTATACTTACCTTTAATATTTCAGTGATGACATCATGGCTATAATGTCGGTGATACATTATTGGAAGCACAATCTCTGGTTCACATATACACGTGAAGGGAGTTTCAAAATCAATATGCAACAATAGATAATTATGAATTTTTAAACCACACGACAGTACTTCCACATTGATTAACCTTTTAACTTAATGGCTTCGACAAAACCGTCTCTCTCTCTCCTTCCACATCCTGAACAACACAATGAAAAGCCTTTGTTAAGAAATGCTGCTTCAGCTCAGGATTCACCTAAAATGAGGAGGGGATTCAGAAGCCTCAACTCCCTGAAATATGTATAAGCTGAATAACAGTTGTAGAATATAAATCAGTTTTCCTTTAAAATTTAAAATTGAATTGATAAAATAGTCAGTCAAGAGGCTTTAAAGTCATATTTTCAATCAATATTCTACAATGGATAATTGTGAATTTCAAAAAACACATGTGGACCATGACAGCACTTCCACATTGATTAACCTTTTATCTTGATTGCTACCACAAAACAACAGTTTTATGTTTAAGTAAAGAACTTTAAGCTAAGTATCATCAGCATCTGACTGGTTGGTACGTTCATTCATTGCTGAACTGTGATACAGTGACTATTACAGCCTCTAGGGCAGTGGAAACCCCACAGTTAGAAGGGATTAAGACGTTTAGTTTTGTAAAGACACAAAACAAACCAGACAGACACCTCAAGTGATTCTACTGCCAAAGAAAAGATGCACAAAGCTACACCATAAGGGAAAGTAAAGGCTGTAATGAAGGGGGCTGGGTGTGATCTATGCATTAATCTATAGTTTTTCTGTCACAGTCAGTGACAGAAAGCAGAACTTACCAAGATTCGCAGCTCAACTTAAATGAAGGCGAGACTGTCATGAGAAATAAAACATTTATTTATTGAGGATAAATGCACATATTCCTTTCACACAGGCATCAGAACCTCATAAATATAAAAATATGCTTTTCCTTTCTCACATTTGGGTCACCGACACATAATGGCAGGAATAATTTAACAGGATTCCTAAGCAAAAATGTAACTTGGGGGCTTGATGCCTCCCAATTACATTTGGCTGCTACTGATGCTTTGAGATCAAATTTAGGTCAGATTTCTGTTTTCATATGCCAAACCAGTTCTGTTGACTCAAGGTTCCCCTGAAGTTGGCCAGATTCTGAGGTGACTGGATCAGTAGATTTCACATTAAAAAGCGGAGGGTCATATGAGGCAGTAGAAGGCAAGTGAGTCAGAAAACAATATTTGTTAATGTCAGCAGCTCAAAGGTTCCAAACAAAAGCAGGAAGTCATGCAACCAGAGCCAGTGACTCAGGGAATACAAACTAATTACAACACAAGTTTGCCTACAACAACTTGCATGCGGAAACGAAATTCCAGCACCCTTGTGATATTAAAACTTAAAACATCTCACCTCATTACAACAGGGAAATGCATTCATCCCACAACATTGTGGTCCTGTTCCGTGAACAGATTTGCTTGGAATAGCACGTAAAGTTGTAGTATTTAGAACAAAATATAAGATCATCTCAAACCAGAATAACACGTAGTTTACAGTGTTGTGTACTAACCCTGAGGGCACATTAAATACAATTGTGTGAGAGAAAAACAAACATTTCTGAGAGGAAAACAGATCAGTACCTCCACTTGTCAGAAAACACAAACGAAATATCTCCTATGAATTTCACATAAAACCGCGTTAAGTCGGTTTCGTTTCAGTTTTTCATTTATAGAACGAACACTCCAACAAAAAACAGATTGCAGAGCCCCTGACTCCAACCATAGCCATTTGTCACTGTTGCTAGGTCTTCTCTATCTAACCGGAAAATACATTGTCCATTTCCTTATGTGTTTGAACAAACATACTGATAAAACTGATATAATTCATTATTTCATTATTTATACCATTTCCCCATTTTCTTTATAGTTTCTCTACAAAGTCCATATTTGGTTTTACTATAATCCCTGTCAGCATTTCATTTCAGTTTTTTGCTTATCGCAGCCACTCTGAAGCACAAACAGAGATACCAGCAAAACAACCCTTCAACTGCACACCAGCGCTGATTTAGCGCTAAAACTATGAAAGCCAAACACATATTTTGGTTCATAACGTTGTTTAGGGGCAGACCAGCTTCGTATTGATTTTCTTCAATGACAGAAACACAACTCTACCACTACAAAGAGGGGAACCTCAGCTCTGACATCTCCACTTCAGGAGAGCTGCTGCCGCTGCGGTCGCTGTAGGTGTCCCTGAAATGAAAGACACAATGAGTGTTACAGCAGTAACACATGACAGGGACGACTTTGATGTGGTTGTTGGTGCAATGGTGGTGTTACAGTGTCATGAAAAACACTGATATAACTTGCATGCTTGCAGTAGTGGGAAAAACAGAATAGAAGTGTATCTGTGAGAACTAAGAGCTAAGGACTGATGGAGACTGACGATACACAAGATTTCATTTGAATCTTTGGGGCGATAGCACTGTGCCGTGTGGGAGCTCACCGTGGAGAAAGGCGACAGCCCTTGGCCATGTAGCCCTGGAGTTTTCCTGCAGCAGCCAGCAGGAGACCAAAGTATGGAGGAGAGGGTTTGATGGGTCTGGAGGTGAACTCTGGATGATACTGCACTCCAACGAAGTAACAGTGTCCTGAAACAAAACCCACACGAGGATCAATACATGTTTTGATCTCCACTTTAGTCCTCATGCGCCACAGTCAGTGTGTGACTAAACAGAAGAAATAATTGTATATCAACACCAAAGCGAGTTTAAACAGATAACATCAACAGCATGCGGAGGCTTGTTTTTCTCACTCACCTTCCAATTCAATGACCTCCATTCTCTCTCCTTCCACATCCTGACCAACAAAAATAAAACCCTTTTTCTCAAAATGCTGCTTCAGCTCAGGATTCACCTAAAATGAGAAGAGATGATTCAGGATAGGTTTTAAGACTAATAAAGAGATTTTATAATACAAAACATAAAGTTTAAAAGGGAGCCTCAACTCCCTGAAATATGCATTAGCTGAATAACAGTTGTAGAATATACATTTGTTTTCCTTTAAAAATAAAATTGAGAAAAAAGATTTAAAGTCTTATTTTCATCTCTACCTCAAATCTGTGTCTGTGCCGCTCCTCAACATAATCGAAACCTCCGTACAGTTTTTCTGCAAAAATGAATTAAAAGAGTCATTAGAAACACAATCGTTGGAAATCAACAGTCAACAGTCTACCACTAATTTAATGTAGACACATACTCAGTACACTGGTGTTGGACTTGAAAATCGTCCGCCTCTTCCCCAACCTCATAGTCCCACCCATCTGCCCTGGGTTGTGCTCCGGCATGTCAATCACCTGCCCCAGATCAAACATTAAACGGATATTAAAACCGTTCTGTTGAAAGACTGAAAATGAAATGATGAGAGGACAGCACCAGAAATACAACCTACCACGGGGTATTTGGAGTCAGGGTTGAATTCGGTGGAGTTTGCATCTGAAAAAGAAACTCGTCTCAGCTCAGTTGAACTTGTGATCAGTTCTAAAGCTCTTTAATCACTAAATTAGAAACCATAGGAACTAAATGTTCCTTGAATGTTTGTCCAGCTGAACTGTGCAATCACTCACCTTCCCATCCAAGAACGTTGCGGGCAAACTCGCACACAGCCAGCTGCATGCCCAAGCATACTCCTGCACAAAACAAGACCAGCAGGATTCTTGCATAATGAGAGGTAATGTAAGGACTCATAAATAAAAGAAAGACTCTAACAAGATCCCTACTGTGCAAACCGCTTGCATGGATAATGTTACTGTCTTTGCATATTATTATACTGCGCCTATTATACTGCATTAAAAGTAGTCCTCTGCGACCTTTATGACCCTGTGATGACCCGGCATTAAAATCTGTCTCAGGTGATCGGATCACAAGTAAAAGTGTGAACTCAAGACACCTTGAGGACGCATTTAAGATCCAGTCACTCAGGCCACATTTGAAGGGTTCACATTCTTTTTGCAGTGTGAATACAAATGTGTCCTGGGCCACATTGAGGGATCACCTGCTCAGCCGACGTCCTCATCTGTTCACAATAAACCAAATATTTTTTAACTTAAGTATTTCATATACATTGATTTATCCGTGGCCAGTGCCACATTTTCAACATTGACCGCCACATATTGATTTTGGCTGCTCACAGTTCACTGATTCGATCACTTTTCATTATTTGTAGCTTTGGCAAGTCACAGTTCTCTGGCAGACTGAAGCAGAGTTTTCTTAAAGATTTCTCTTAATTTTGCTGAAGTCATTTTACCCTTCATAAAGCCTCCAGGGGCTTGTTCAGTAAAATATCCCTACAGCATCTTGCAGCCATGCAGGTGACAGGCATTGAATTTATTATGCAACTATTAAATCCTCTGGGCTACACCAGTGATGGATGAGTGTGACAAAGTGGTTCATTGGTTATATAATCAAAAATATTTTATTTTATCTTGAACTACACTTAATATTAATCAAGGAGGCTTGTTGTGACTTTTCTGCCAAAAACTGAACAACATCGACTCTGATTCCGCCAAGTTAAACAATAAAACATGACAGTCCAAAGCAGAAGATACTTTACGTTGGTTGTTTAATTCACAAACATTGACACTGCAATGAAAATATGAAGCAGAATCTTAAACAGGCCAAAGTTTGATTTATGTCTAGTCTGCATTTGGTTTATTTAAAAGCCTGCATTATGAAATAATGCAGTATTTATAAGACAAAGTAGTTCTGAGTTTCTCTTACCCAGGAACGGCTTATTCTGCTTCCTCGCCCAGCTAATAGCCAGCATCTTTCCTTCTGTCCCTCTCACACCGAAACCTCCTGGTACCAACACACCACTGTGGGAGGAAGAAAGTATTGACAGCTTGAGTTTATCCTCTAAAGAAATTCAAGGTTATTTTTTTGAGGAAACAGTAAACAACACAGTCTCTCAGAATTGTAATAGAACATAGATACACACAGGTGAGAAGCTTGAGTTCATGTCCAAATCAATAATAAGAATGGGGGGGAAATCTGATCTCAGTGACTTTGACTGTGGCTTGATTGTTGGTGCCAGATGAGCTGGTTTTGAGTATTTTTAAAACTGCTCCTCTCCTTGGGTTTTACAGTGAAAATCCCAGGAGACAGTGATGTGAAAAACAAACAAACAAAAAAAAAGACATCCTGAGAGTGGCAGCTCTTGTTGATGAGGTCAGAGACTCTGGTTGGAGCTGAAAGTAAAGCTCCTATAACTCATATTTACAATGTGTTCAGAGGAAAAGCATCTCACAATGCACAACATGTGAAATCGTCAGATAGGCTACAACAGAATACCACATATGGTCCCACTCCTGTGAAGCCAAGAATGGAAATCAAAGTGGACACAGAATCAATAAAACCACAGCAGAAGACTGTAAAATGTAGTCCAATGTAATGTGGTCTAATGAAACAGGATTTCTGCTGAGGCACACAGGCGGTATGGTCAGAATTCTGTGTCAACATCTTGAATCCATGGACCCAACATGACTGGTGTCAACAGTAGAGACACTTTTTGAGATGTTGTGGGTCAGAAATTAATTCTGAATATCTAATCATAGTAGGACACACTGGTTATCACAGCATACTTCTGTTGTCTTGCCAACAAACAGCCTTATATAACACGATTAAGCACAGAGGACCTCAGAAACCATTTCACTGAGGCGTGAAAGCACTGGGCATGACAGCGCTCGACTGTCATTTAGCATGAGTAACAATGTATCACCAGTAAAGCTTCATATCAATAGCTGTAAAATGTTCATATCCTCCGAGCCGATTGGCAGCCGTGCTCTCCCCGGTGAGTCTACTCACTCAGAGCTGCAGAGTTTTTGCCAGGCCTCGTGATATTTCACTGGTTCGTCTTGCAGAGTCGTAGTCTCCAGGTCTGCAGAGTCTATGTACTATAATAACAACAAACAGAACATTTGGAGGGAGATCAGTCAGCATCACAGCCAGCAGACAAAAAGACAACACAAATACAGTCACATGTGAGGCACTATTCCAGTTCTCTAACAACAGAGAACCCCAACTACAAAGCAGTGATACCGAATCCAGAAATCCATGTACAAAACTTAAAAGCGTGAAATGTTTTCCTACCTTGACCTCCAGCTTGTGATTTATTGCCAGGGCTGAGTGCTCAAGGGCCTTAATAACTGAAGTGTAGGAGTCCGATAACTTTGTGTACTTGCCCACAAGGGCGATGGAGACATGCTCCAGGAGACGGTCAGATCTAAGATAAAAAGGAAGATGATTCACGGCACTGACCTGGTGCGTTATTTGATCATTACCTCACAGCTACTTCATGAACAATTTAATGTTCATTAGATTTTACCTCCACTTCCTCTGTGCTGTAGTGACTGAGGAACACTTGTCTGTCAGAGCTCAACTTTTCTTTGAATTCTAACTAAATTCCTGGAGGTAACAAATTGTCTCTTTGGTTAAACAGACTGTTCCGTAAGTAAAAAACTGAATATATTTGAGTCAATATTCTCACTTTCTTTGAGCTAGACACAAACTTAGAAAAAAGCTACGTGCCGAAGACAAACTTCCTGACCTGTCGGCCATCTCCTTCCACTTTGTGAGCATCTTTCTGGGCCTCATTATCTCCACAGGCAGGTTCAGCCGCTGACAGAAGTAGCTGACGACGCCCTGTTCCTCCAGCAGCAGAGGCACTCTGTAGACCGAGGACACATCCTGGACACAGACCACCTGGAAACAGGGATCCAACTTGTATCTTGATTTTGAATTGAGATTACGGCTGATAAACAAATACACAAAATAATTGACTTCGGACAATTGCCAACATGTTTCAGGCAAGCAACCTTCATTTCATGTTCTTATTCATAACAGATGTTGACATGTTACTCTACACACATCTCAAATGAGGTTGTGGGTTATTATCACAGTACCTGTGTGGGCTCTACATGACAGAACATGGAGATCTTCTCCTTCACGGCATTTTGTAGGGGTGATGTACAGCGGCACATGATCTGTCAAAAATGAGGGCTCATTTCTTAAACATATTTCACAGCAGGACCAAGGTACAGACTCAAAGATTTATATCCAAACACTTTGCTTGTCAACACAATGACATGAAAATAAATGACTGATTCCTCTGCACATTAAAAAGGGAAATATGGATGGACCAACTTTAAGAACAAATTGGAAATCAAACTCACCAAGTCTGGAGACAGGCCGAGCCCTCTGAGCTCTCGGACACTGTTCTGGGTTGGTTTGGATTTCTGTTCTCCTGTGGTGCTGGGCTATGGAAACAAATGTAAACAAGCAAACCATATTACCACACATTAAATCAGTATTACTTTAATTAAATTAGAAACTAAGTAAATGGGTGGTGCTGGTTTTACTGTTACTTATATACTTCAATTCAAAACAGGAACAAAAATATAAAAATACATAAATCTGACAAGGTCATTCTGTAAATATCCTGCTGTCTGTGTTATTTGGGGATTAATACATAATGTATGCGTCTGTGTGCCGTACCTGTGGTACCAAGCTGACGTGGATGTTGCAGAAGTTTTCCCTCTTCACCTTGAACTGGAACTGTCTGAAGGCCTCGATGAAGGGCATGCTCTCGATGTCCCCCACTGTGCCTCCCAGCTGTTGACACACAAACACAAGCTTAGAACACAGAACTGCATGCATGGATACACCGTTTGGTTCTCAGCACACTCAGAGACTTGGCAGGTACAGACGGCCATCAGCTGCACTGAGCCCATAATACTGTCGGAGCTGCTTTTGATGCATGCCGTATAAAAGAGGCAGTGCTGGAGGCAGTGTAATAATTTAACTTGGTTTATGAGGATTTGACTGGTAAAATACCAGATGAAATGCCACAGCAGCACGTATTGTCAAACAAACACTTGATTTAAACCACTACCGAGATTGGTTTTAGCTTTTTGACAGAATAAAAACACCCTGTGGATTTTCTTTCTTATAGAATTGAAACAGAGCGAGGTTTGCACAAGTGGGTAATTTCAGACTCCTCTCCTCAACAAAAGCCTTTTTAAATTCCTAAATTTTTGAAAATGTTCGCTTCACTGACGCGTCCCCATTTGCCAAATGGTGCCAGTAATTGTATTGCCTGATGCATCACACTTGATTTCATTTCTGATTGAAAACCTTCTCAGTTCCTTGTTAATGTACAAGAACAAAATGCGCTGGTCCCAAATGAGCTCAGATTGGCCCATGAGGGCTGTTGAAATATGACACTGCTCACAAA
This sequence comes from Hippoglossus stenolepis, assembly GCF_022539355.2. NCBI lineage: Eukaryota > Metazoa > Chordata > Actinopteri > Pleuronectiformes > Pleuronectidae > Hippoglossus > Hippoglossus stenolepis. The sequence goes on from NC_061490.1 coordinate 19,702,491, forward strand.
CACGGTGTTTTCAGCGTGTTTTCTCACCCAATACAAAATTCATCTTGACCACAAACGTACTTCTATGACACAAACTTGTGGCTCCACACCGTCCTCATCTACTGAGATCCTGGCCTGCTTCATTACCCACTCCTGGATGGCATCTGTGATGTGGGGTACCACTAAGAAAAGAATTAAAAATGCACTGTAGACACTTTTTGTCCAAAATATACATATAAAAACACAAATGTTGTGTTGTATGTGCTGATACATTACCAATATAAATAACAATTAATTTAGTTGGCCATGCACTTGCATTTTAAATCTCTTTTCACCATTAAACAGTAACCAACCAGGTAAACACAGTCGTCTCTAACCTTGTACAGTCTTGCCGAGGTAGTCTCCCCTCCTCTCCTTGTTGATCACCGACTGGTAGATCTTTCCGGTGGTGAGGTTGTTGTCTCTGGTGAGACGAATGTCCAGGAAACGCTCATAATTCCCCAAGTCCAGATCCACCTCCCCGCCATCGTCAAGAACAAATACTTCACCTGCACGACACAGGAAATATAGAAATATATCATAGAGTTAGTGAAACTGAAAACCACACGACAATCACTACTGTGCAGACTTGGGCTCCGGATGATGTCAGTATCCAGGACATTTTTGTATAACAGGAGAAAGTGGATACATGTCGTCCATCTTTATATATAGTCTAAGGACATAACGTATATCCATTGTATGGAAACAGCTTTCCTGATACCACTCAACGGAGAGTGGTCCGTCTCCCCACTGGAACACCATGCTCCCTTTCAGCATCAAATATTAAGTGCAAGACTCAAGCACATATTACAAATTCAAATTTCTAAGCTTTATGCAATTCATTTCTTTCTAATTCATTATCTTGGGAAATCTTTTCTTCCATCAGAGAATTCTTTACAATCTCTGGGTGAGCGCCAGCGCGTCCAAGGAAAGGACTGATAAAGACGACCTGAAGTTCTCGCCATCACCAGAACATTGTTTTTCGTACTCAAAGTACAGACAGTAGAGACACGCACTGTCAATGTGGGACCCCACTAACGGCTATAAATCATTGATGTTCCTTCTTCAAATTTTCTCATTATCTCATGTGTGTTGTGAGGCGTCAAATTAAATCTCTGAAAGACTTGAACTTTATTCAACAGAAATTGCCACCACCCACAGGATTTAAAAAAAAAAAAAACAGAAACTAAAACAAAAACAACCTTGTTAAACCCACCGTGTTCATATGGTGAAAAGGTGCCAGCATCGATGTTGATGTAGGGGTCGATTTTGATGGCTGTCACGTGGAGGCCGCAGGACTTGAGGATTGTTCCCACGCTGCTGGCGATGATGCCCTTCCCGATACCCGATATGACGCCTCCCGTCACGAGGATGTACTTCATGGTGGCTTGTGACGACTAAACACAGACAAAAATGTTTTAAAGAAAAATGCACTGCTCCTTTATGTGTCCAACACAACCTGTACAACCACATGTGAGAGGCCGAGCTGATGCAATACAGATAATAAGCAGTGTGCTGTATTACTATTACTTCTACTACTATAACATGTATGCAGAGGTATTTCTCACTTCATTACTATCGTATAGAGTTTTTAAATGTATAACTGAGTCAACTTAACAGAAGTAAACAAGTTAAATTCGTGCCCTTAAAAAAAACTGGCAGGTGGGCGCCATGTTTGTTGACATGTGGGTCTACTCATGCAACACGATGACAGGGAAGTAAATCTGATCAAATCGAAAATAAACTGAGAGTGGAGGAGTGAAGCGTGGTTTTGATTTCATATTACACACGTCACGAGACCAAACGGCGGGAAAGAGCGAGGACGTAAAAACAAAAACAGGAAGAGGCTCGTGTCAGCCTCCTGAGTTATTATTACACAGCGACATTTTACATTTCTGACGCCAGTGTTTGTTGACTTGGTCTAAGCATTGAATACAGACGTTTAAAAAAAGCTGCCACACTGGAGACTTTAGCCTCGCGTTGTTTAGCTTATATAGCTCCTCAAATCATCTGTTTTCCCTAAACTGAGCGTTGACATCGCGTTGACATCGCGTTGTTTAGTCGAGACTTATATTGTAGCTTGTGCTGAGCTAGCCGTCATGTCCCAGTCCACTGACTCTGCAGCATCTCCAGCTGTAAACACAGTCGTCGCAGCACGAAACGTGGACTGATCCAACACCCAGAACACGAACTCACCAAACGGCTGCAGAGAAGCTGGAGTCAAACTGCGAAGCCACCGGCTGGTGTTTGTATTAATAACTTCAACGAGTTCTTCCTCTTCTTCTTATTTACGAAGCATCAGACACGTGTGGGACACAGACTCCTCATGTGCTCCTGCTCAAAACACCTTGTTTCCTTCCGTTTCACCCGGGGGAGGAAATGTTCCCTCTCCTTTACCTGTCAGGCAGCCAACAGTCCCCCGTCCCTATCGGTTCAACAAATCAGGTAGATGGAATCAGTGTTGCGTTGCCTGGCAGTTTGCCTGTCAAACCAAACGCAGGGGGCAGAAATCCCGGTCAGAGCTATGTGGTCGCCGTATGACGTCACACACACAGGAGTGAATCATGTGTTTCAAGGTCAGTGAATGTTTGTTTGAAAAATAATACAAAATACAAAGTCAAGAATAAAATAAACAATGTTCATACTTATTGAAACACAATCATTTGTTCATGTTATTAGGTTCATGCACAACAAATGTCTCTGCCCTGACTTTTATCAGGTATATAATCAATATCATCACATCGGCTCATCACTCATATGATTTATAAAGTAACAATAACAGAATTGCAGAATTAGATGTAAGGATATCAAGATTATGTAGTAAAATTAAATGTTTGTATTATCTATAAAGTAACAGATAAGACACACATTTTATTTTACTACATAACTAAAAATATTTTTGATATTTTTGCATCTAATTCTGCAACCTGCTTTTCTTCTTCCCTTGATTAATAAAAACAAAAAAATTATAAAAAAACAATACAAATATTACATTATATAATATAGTATAGTATAGTATAATATCATATCGTATCATATCATATCATATTATATAATAAAATAATAATATTAATAATAATAATAATAAAATTAAAAATAAAAATTATAATAATATAAGATTATTCTTTAGTCCCACTGTAAAATGTGCAATACTACAGCAGCAAGGGCAGTCAACAATTATCAGTAAAGTAGGAAGTAACATGCAATACTTATAGAAACTAATATATACAGTGTAAACCTATTATGTACAGTGTGAGCATACGTCAGGTTAAATTAATTGCACATGAACCAACATAAACATGAATATTGCACAGTTCAGAGAGTTAGACCTAATTTAATGTGCATGATTATAATAATCATCATCATATGAATAATAATCATAATGTTATAGTTTCACGGTACTCAGACTTAATTTGAAAGACTAGAGATAAAAACATACAAATGTAACATCATTGAACATCTGACGCATGATCTCAGCACCAGGTGGCGTATGTGTTCCATGAAGCCTTATTCACTGTAAATCTAGGCTAAATTGAGCATTGACATGCAGAGGATTATTCACAAACAATGAACTCAGTGAATTTACGGCACCAGGCTTCAGATATAACAACATGGAGATTAATAGCACACAGGCACCCTCGTATTTCTGGGTCTAGAGCAGCGGTTGCCTGAAAACTCTATTTAGACAGTTGCACTGGATGTTAAAGTTTCCATCTACTCGGTGTCGTGCTGCTCCACTTTTGCTGCGGGTAATGGGAGTAGTGATTCTAATTCATTTCTGTCCATGATCTTGATCTAATTAAAGAGCTCATCCCTGCCACCTCATTTTCATAAGCTGTTCCTTTCAATTACATCTGACAAGTGAACACAGACACACATTAACCTCCAGCATGAAGCGGCGCTGTGCTGCTTCCCTCCATCTCTCCAACAGAGAGGACAATCCGAACGTAATTCCACGTCTCCCGGCCTTGAAGCACATCAGTGGATGACAGCTCGTGGCATTACTCACTCACACATGCATGTTTGTGATACAGATGACAGGTTAGTGTCATGCATGTTTTGCAACGTGTGTTTGGTCATACACCACCTCAACAGTTACACCAGTAACCGGTTTGTATGCTGTGGTTGATTTGTGTATGACTGACTGGGACAGCACATCCTAATTTTGTACCTTTTTACCACAAAAACTGAGAGAAAACCAGTGAGTCTGCAGAGATCTGAATACTGAATGAAACTTAACTCAAAATAACTCCAGGCTATGCGTCTTTTCGAGGAGGGAAATGAACCAGACCTGATTTATCCACCTAAATCATAATGGAGCTCATACAAAATTGATTGACTTTACTAGGACATAACATTGTGTACTGTGTGACACTGCAGGCATGTGACACTGACAGTCGTATCGGTGACTGCAAAGGGAAAATACAGATTTATGGAGTCTACAATATCTGGGGAAATGCATTCATACGCTCTCTTTCTGAGAGATTTAGATGGGAACTGTTTTGCCAGAAAGTCACAGCTCATAACTTCTTGAAAACAGAAACTTGCCATTTACATTTTTTTGCATGGAAAGAAATGAGTCGCAGTGTACGAATGAGTCAGCTTAAGAGAAAGCAAAATAATCTGCTGCCCCCTGCCTTCATGTCTATATGCTAAACTAAGCTACTTGCCTCCTGGCTCCGGCTCCATTAGAGAGATATCGACCTTTTAATCTAAATCTATATGTGAGAGCACATGAGATTATTTCCCGAGAGGTTTAAGTATTCTGTTAACATTTGTTTAATACAATACAAGCTGTGACATAGTTTAACTATGTCTAGAACTACAAAAAAGTCTGAGTTGAGTCTTTTGTCAAAGGAAAATGGCAAAAAATCAATAAAGTCAGTGACTATATTGACTTTTTTGTTGTTTTTGTTCTGTTTTTATCTCTGCCTTGTAAGGTGACCTTGAGCACTGTGAGAGGCGCCTATAAATAAGATGTATTATTATTATAAAAAATGTGACGGCTTTGCTTTTTCATTTGTGAGAATTTGGTTTAATACATTAAATATGTGTTTTTTTGGACATTTATTGACATCTCCTTGACACTATCCCTCTGATATTGTGACGTGTGTTTTCAGTGATGTCTATTCTTTTATAGAGCAAACAATTAATCAATCAATGGAGGTATTAGTGCCAGGTTAATCAATAATGAGAAATAATTACTAGATACAGACCTATCTATGTCATTAAGTCACTTCTCTGATCTGTTTCCCTTTAAAATGAAAAGGTTCAGATGGATAGAAGACAATATCTTTGCTGTTTTGACAAATATTTGAATTAAGCTTCCTTCCTTTGTCGCTTAGATAATAATTCTATATTGACTGAACACTTGAATATTACCATATATTGCATGTAATTTAGGGGAGTAATTGAAATGAAAGCTGAAGTAAAACGATCATGTTCATGTTCTCTTCACCTCCATGTGCAGTTGGATCGTACTGGGGTCAGATGTCATGAGCTGCTCCTCTCTTTCCACTGGGCTGAGGAGGTCCAACAAAGCAACAGTAGCCCACATCCCCCGCACCCGTACCCATTATTTATGAATGGGAGTGGTGCCTCTCTCTGTCCTCTTGTAGTTTTGGAATGCTCACGACAGATCTATCTAAGATGGGAACACAGATGGCTCTCAAGGCCCGACGCAGCACACAACCACTCAGAGGAAAAGTGAGCTCTTGGGCAATTAGCGTCATTATGGCTGCTCATGTGTTCAGCTACACGCGGCATCTATTGCACTCCTGTCCGTCCTGGGAGGTGGATCCATCACATGTGGCTCTCTCTGAGCTTTTTACATTTTTTCCCTTGTTAATTTTTTATATGTTTCTGGTAGATTACCTCACTCTTGTTGAGGGTCAGGAACAGAGGATGTCGCACCTTGTTAAACTATGAGACAAATACTGATTTGTGAATATGGGATATACAAATACAATTTTATTGATTGATTGATGTGGGCAGCGTGGATAATCAGGATTGGTGTAGTGCTGCAGCAGAGCCACAACACATATGTGACAGTTTTAACCAGATACGCTAAATCGCAATGTACAAGAAAATAAAAATAACATTTCCTGGATCTGCACCAAACTGTAATGGGTTCCTCCTGGACCCATACAGCATCGTCCATCAAGTAGAGTGCATTCTACCACCAAGGCCCAACGGTTTCCTTAAATTCAATCAAGCTGCACCAAATTTCACACATTCACTAATATAATTTCCCTTAATATGCCAGATTTTTTCATCTAGATCCTTGAATTATTCCATGGGAAATCAGTGAAAATGAGAAAAGGAAAAAAATGTGCAAACCAACCAACAAACAACCAGACAGGCTGACAACAGAATGTCCTTAGTGGAGTTAATGAGAGGAAACAAAGTATCCTCACATTTCACATAGAGCCAATAAATAGGCTTGATGCCCGATCAAGCTCTAAATGACTTTCACATTTAAATGCTTATTAAAATTGTTGTTTATTAATTGTCTGTCGAGCCTCTAATAAATTTGTTGACTCATAATTTCAGCACTTCATAGTTTGAAGCACATGCCATAGAAGTACTCAACTTGTATTTGTCTTTACGCCATAAATAAACTCCAAACATTTACCAATGTACCATTTCAGACATTACTGAAAATGTCAAAATTCTCAAGTTAAACACACACACACACACACACACACACACATGCTTACATGGAAATTCCCTGACACTCGGTGACACACATGTGGCAACAAGGTCAGGTGCGGTTGTAAACAGGAGCCTAAAGGCAAACAATAGTCTCTCTGAGATATTCAGCTCATGGACCTCTGGGGGAAACCCACACACTGTTGTCATCGTCTTAAACCTTGTTAATACTCTGTTTACGCTAAACGCTCGCTCGTGTGCTTGCGTGCCCGTGTGGGAGTGTGACATCTACCATTCTCCTCTTATTGCCCAACTATTGAGAACACAAATGTCAGTTGAAGGGCGTTGTCTGTTTAGTGTCTGACTTTCCTCCCGCTGCTTGGAGCAAATCTAATTTGATTACGAGCACCAGTGAAGAAAAAGCATTGAGAGAGAGAGTTTATTGTACAACGCGGGTCCAGTGATGACAATGGAGAAGATGAGAGGGAGTAAAATGGAGAGAAATAGCAATTGAGTGATTTTGTGTGTGAGGGAGAGAGAGGGACTCCAACAGAGTGAAAGGGAGTCTTCCCATGAGGGAGGAGACTCTGGATCAGTGCCTGTGATGCCACTGCACTGTCATCTGTGAACTGCGTTTTTACAAGTATGGAGGCTGGCGAATCTCGTGACCCTCGGCTATCATCATGACCAAACCCCTTAGTGTGGCCCCCTGCCGATCTCCCGCTCCCCTCCACCTCCCTCATCCTGCACCTCCATCCTTCGCTATTTCCCACAACCTACTCCTCCTCACCCTGATCTCTCGCTCTCTCTACCCCTCTCTTCTCTTTCCTCGCCAAAGCACAGTTAGGGAGCTGGGCCTCTGCCACCTCCAGGAAAACAGACGACAGTGTTTTTGTTTTGTTTTTTTTCTCTCCCCACTGCCGCAGACCCCCCTCCAGGAGAGGTCTGTCTGCCTGGGAGGAGAAGGGGGAAATGAGAAGGATTGATTAATTTAAAACGCATGCTCTCCTCTTTTTTCTCTGCCGAGCCCCCCCTTCAAGAGGACATGTCTGCTCAATAGAGGGACCGAGAGGAGGACCATGGGAGCTCATTCATCAAGCCATGTATCCCATTATAAATAATGTGTGCGATGTGCAAACAAGTCCTGGTACTTAGAGTTGCGGCCTTTGACCAGGACTGCTATTGTATGTTCTGTGAAGATGTTTTGACGATGGAACGGTAACGAGATTGATACGTTAAAGCTCGGCCAAATGGACGGGGATTCTTTTGTCATCCTTATAATGAAATCACAGCTCTGTCTTCTGTTGCTTTAGAAGCATATTTAACGTTTCGGCAGCCGTGTCACACAGACACACCAATCTTCTCTTGAATGGATTTCGATGATTGTAAAAAAAACACACGAAAAAAATACAAGATGATGCCATTCAGTGTTGTTCTGAGACTATTTGTTCATATCAAAACACAAGAATAGATTATTTTTCCCTCTTCCATCCTAAATTAGAAACAGCAGTGTTGCTCCCCAGAATAACTGAAGTGGAATTCATCAAACCCTGGACACCGAGTGCTCTAATATCAGATCACACCAGAGATAAGGGAGAGATGCACCCGGATGCCTTGTGACCACGTGGATTAGCACTTCCAGACCACATGTCATTCTCCAGTCAGATGCTAGGCCGGAGTGAACAAGCCTTCCTTTTATCACTAACTCAGTTATTCAATTATTTCAGCCTCTTCATGCATCGCAGACTGTTCAGCTTTCTTACACCACTTAGCTGTGGCAGCCTCCTTTACAGGCAGGAGAGGTGTGACTTGCTTCAGATGCCAACAGTAGATGCCAAATAGCCCATGACCATAAAGTCTGGTGGCGTTTCCCTCACCTTAACTCATGGTCGAGAAGGTTTTAGCATTTAGCGTCGCCTATTTTCATTTCCGACAAAGATAAAACAACATTAGCGTTAATTTACAACTGTTTCTCATGACCTGAGGAATGTAAGTGCAATATTCACTCTCCTTTTTTTGGTTTTCCGCCAACTCCTGAGGGAAATATCTGACTCTGTAGATACTAAATGCTCCATTGTGCTTATTTAGATGGTTGCTAATTTTGTCCGCCTGCTGTTCGGTGCAGGACAGGTTGCACACAGTGGATTAGTCTAATCTTTTTCACTGTTATGTCAGAGCTAAAAAGCTCTGGGGACTTTTAGTACTAATAATTCACTGCTGTTTCATCGCTACAAACATAGCACTTGTCATTTGATCAATTGTTTACATAAGGTGGTGAATAAGGTGTAGAATTTAGTGACATCTAGTGATGAAGGTGCATGTTGCAGCTGAATACCCCTCAACTCACAAACTCCAAACATGAAAGAGAACCTGGGCCTTCAGTTGTCATAAAAACTCAAAAGGTGTTGCGTTTGTCCAGTCTGGGCTACTGTAAAAAACATGGCAGCCTCCATAGAGAGGACCCGCTCCCGATTCTAGGGTAAAGAAAACAACTAATAGTACAATTAAGATGATATATACACACTAGTGAAAACACCACTAGGATTATTTTATATTCAGTTTCTGCCAATCGATCCCTTTCACCTAAATCTTACTCACTGGACCTTTAAAGCAGATTTAAGCTATAATTTCTGAATTTTATATATTCGTATAAAATCCATAAATGCCAACATACTTTTATATTAACACCAGCATTCTTTATAGCTCCCTGCTCGAGAGTATTCCATAAGCATGCAATGTTCCAAACACATATTTGTTTTGCCAACATCAGCAGTCAAATGGCTTTCTCCATTCATGTCCCATATCTCATGTGCGCTTGCCAGTGCATTATACCCACAAAGGGACTACAGTGTTATACAATGAAGAGTTCTATTTCGGTCTTCTTATCAATAGAGGATCTGTCTCTGTCAGTATCTCAGCCCCCTGCGTCGTCTGCGCAAAGTCTGCATGAAGCAGCGCAAGGACAATGGGCGACTTGATTGGAGGACGTATCACTTTGGATCACATGTATGGAAGAATGCAGGAACATGACCCAGCCAGAACCAATTTGGTTTGACCCTTATGGATTGTGAACTGTTTGGTAACAAGCGTGGCCATGTAACGCTGACTCGCTGCGGAGACCGAAGGTTCATCCAGAACCACCATGAGACTGTGCTTCAAAGACGTGTGTGGGTCATCCCAGGCAAAAGGACTGAATGTATCAGTTGTTGTCGATAACGCATGAAGCATCGGAGACAAAAAACCTATTGGCCAACACACACAACCTTCTCTTGCTTCTCTGTCCCACATCCCCAACACGTTATGTTCTGAATGAAACAAGCACTTTACACAGAAAACCTCGTTCACTATATTTTACTCGCTTCCAACCAATTTGGCCTAGATTCCAGTCTCCTGTGACTGTGTACAGGGTAAACAGGATCTTAACTGCATGCGCTGCCTCCTTATCTCTTGGTCAGTGTTTATAAAGGAATCCTCAGTACTCATGCCGAGGTGGGGTTTAAATCTGCAAAGAAATAATCCACTTAAGATCGTTGACTCTGAGGCGTCGTGGTAGCTCAGCAGGTACTCCGGAGTTTGAATCTGACTCATGACTTTTGCAGCATGCCTCGCTCTCCCTTGTTTGCTCTCTATCTTCGTTCTAGGCCTTCTCGTGAAGCTTGGCTGCTATAAAAATAACCATTAAGGGGAGATTATCTCCCTCTCACCCCGTCTCTCAATCTCCCTCCATCTCTCATTGAGTTTGGAATGCACCGGTGCAATCACCCCCACTGAGAATAACACTCATGTTGGGTAATTTTGTCTTACATAAGGGAGACTATTGCACACAACAAGACATGTAAAAACAACATCAGGCGAGGCCAGAGGGAGAAAAAGCAATCCTCAGCTATTTGTAATGGAGAACAGGGGTGGGGCAGAGGGGTGGAAGATGGATGTGATTTCACATTAATTGTGTGGGTTCACAGGAGTGTGCGTTTGTATGTGTGTGTCCACATGGGGTGGGAGGTGTTAGTGGAATTTCTGAGAGCTATGCTGATTTTACAGACACAGCGGGGATTTGTGTGTGTGTGTGTGTGTGTGTGTGTGTGTATGTGTGTGTTAAATGTGTGCACATTAAAACAAGCATGGATGGATGTGTGAGTATGTGCCTGTGTGTGCACTTTGGAACATGTGATTTTTGGCTGCATGTGTGTGTGTGTGTGTGTGTGTGTGTGTGTGTGTGTGTGTGTGTGTGTGTGTGTGTGTGTGTGTGTGTGTGTGTGGTTGTGTGTGTGTGTGTGTGTGTGTGTGTGTGTGTGTGTGTGTGTGTGTGTGTGTGTGTGTGTGTGTGTGTGTGCGCGTGTGTGTGTGAGTGTGTGTGTGTGGTTGTGTGTGTGGGCCTCCTCACTTGGCTGGGGGTAGCACTCTTCGGAGTGTGATGTTAAATTTGCAGAGTCGGTGGAGCCAGAAACAGGCTGGTGATTCTTCCACAACTCAAGTTGCTGTATAACAATGTTTTTGTTGCTATGGACAAAAACAATCCATGCAGAGATGTAAATAGCTTCACTCGAATAGAATAGTTTTTGCTTTTTTACTGCCTTCTACAACAGATTCAAATGACATATAAGGAGAAACGTAGCTCTTTTAGCCTCCTCTAAGTCATGTTTTAGTTTTGGGTCCCATACATTTATCCCAAGCAGATCAAAACACCCAAACATTTTTTTTAAACGTGCACACTAATGGTTTCATATCATGGCTGACATTTGGCCAAAGTAGTTGGCGGCCAATTTCCAAGAACCAACACTTTTGAATTCTTCCGAAAGTAGTAAACTTGTCACATTCCCTCTTGCCTCAGCTTCTGTAGGTTACTTACTTTCTGTATGACACATCATGTGGGCCTACAACAGGTCTGATGTGTGTTTCACTTTATTATCTCCGCCAAGGACATTGTGTTTTCACCCCATGGCCATTTGTTTGTTGGTTGGTTCGTATGTTTGAAAGCAAGATTAGGTAAAAACAATTTACTGGATTACCACGAAGCTTGGTGAAAGGATGTGGTGCAGATCTGTATCTTTGTATTTCTATTTTCACTTCCTTTAGCATTTTGCTCAGAAAACAATTAATTGAGTGTGTGTGTAATTTGGTACAAATCAAAACTAAAAACAATGAATTTAATGTGGATTCATGAGGGGACTGTTGGGCCTTTGCACTCCCCTGAACCATTGTAGTTATGAATATATTTCACAAGAATTGGTCAAGATGAAACAGACATAGACAGTAAATTAATGCAGCTTCAATGTTATAAAGTGTTTCTTCATAAGTTATGTAACGATTGCTAAAACATTATCAACCTCAAACATCGATACTACAAGGCTGGAGTTTCAGAAATTCTACACCAGTAGCTGTGGTATTGTTATATAACAGGAGAGTTGGCTAGACTGTTAACTATCAGGGGCTGAGACCAGACTTTTCTTTAACAAAACATTTTTTAAAGTTTACTTCTAAACTGACTTTTTCCAGTTCTTGTCATGCATGTGAGGGATACACAATGTTTAAAACGTTTATTGAAATTATATAATAATTATTAATATTGCTTTATCCTTGCTATGGCATAAGTTTACAGTTGTTTCCAACAACTAGTAGACCTAACTTCAGTCAGTTTGGATTCATGCAACTCAGGTTTCCATTTTCTCTGTCCGGTGTTATGGAGTTTCATTCATCGTCTTTGATTTTAAGAGCATTAATTCTCTCTTTCATGTTTTCCCACAAAGCCCTGCTCTATTTCTTAAATTTGCTCATCTGCAAATTTAATCAGCTCCAGCTCAAAACTGTTTGTCTGCACTGAGATAAACTGTTGCTGCACAAATGTCCTACACTTCAGTTTGAGTCTTTCTCCTCATGCTGAGGGGGCTTGTGTGCTCTCACAAAACTTTACTCTCAGATTTCTGACTGATTTGTTATTGTCAGACTTGATTCAAACGACATCATTTGGTCGATCCAAACAGAAATGACATGATGACAATACATGATTATTAGCATATTGAGCAGGGAGGTGAGATCTGATTGTGGTCACTGAAGACGTATGAGGACCTAATGTCAACTTTTGATCGGATCATTTGAGATTAATGTTAATACCAAATCTTCAAAGAGTGTCAAGCTGGTCCAGACCCTGGGCCAACACCATAACCCAGTAAGCTCAAGGACCCGCATCCAGAACTACTATGACATCTTCAGCTCAGGGTCACCTCTTGAAATACAATCAGTCTGTCATGGCTCGAAAGGGGGGATCATATTATTGTGATATGTAATATTTCCTCTCCACTGCCATGTCCAACCTCATCTTCATTTACATGTACATTTTGACACTTTTCTGCACATCTGGGTAACCTGCTCTAACTCCTGCCTGCTCCAACATCTGGGTAACCTACACTTCTGTGGATTCAGTCGGGTCCCCGTCTGCCTGTCCTGTTCCAAACCCAATCCGAAATGCCATCAATATTTTAAAATGAACCTTTGCCTGCCTCCGAATTCTGTGTTCTGCAATTTGAGTCCAGTCTCTTTCTAAGAGAAATCCAAACAAGATGAGGGGGCACAACGTAAATACACAAAGCTCCATTGGAATGTTAAGAATGGATTTTCACATATCCACCCACATTTGCAGGAGAAGAGTCGCACTGAAAAATCGTGAGGTGGCCCTTTAAATTCCAGCTGGTGGGATTTCTCATATGTGAATTGTTTTAGTGTGCTCACGATTTTTCCAAAGGTTTCTGTGGTGAACATGAAACATCTATATACCCAGTCTGACCCAAATAGTCTGGACCCCGCAAACACTGAGGTTTGACACACTTTTGTACCTTGACAACTCCGACACTAGTGTGAGAGATATTCTGTTTTTCTAACGCCCATAAAAGGGCTATTGCGGACTCTACACCATGCTGCTTAGCCGAGGTTCAGGAAGCATGGAGTCATTCCTGGAATTTGAATTATATAAACTAAGCTTCCCTGGTATTTTGTAAAATCAACCCGTCGAGGTTGGGTCTGTTTCAGCCGACAGATAGTGCTCTTCTCCTTCTGTACTAGTTTTGCAAATGCAAGTTCCAAACTTTTACTTTCTTTATTTAAAAAAACTCTGGTTCTTTTGGATCACATTCATCCAACTGAGCGTCACACTTCAAACACCCGTCAGCGCCCTCCTCAAATCTAACTGGCTGTCTCGTGAGATGATTGTGACAAGTTTCAGCCCCTGCTCCCTGAGAAATCATGAAAGTCAATTACAATTGATCACGCTCTCACTCTGCCGCTCCTCTCCCGTGCTCTCCATCGCTCTTTTTTCACCCATCTATCTCTCCATTACCCCCCCACCCAGTGTTTCCTTCTCTCTCCAAACCAGAGGTGGCTCTAACTGCCCCGGCCCTGCGTGCCTAATCCACACAGCACTGACCTGAATTCCCCCTCTTTTTCCTCTGCTTCACCGTTCCTCTGTCATGGCCGCCCCACCCCTTAATTTCCTCTCTCTCTCTCTTTTTCTGTCCAGCCGCTCTTCTCCTCAAACTGAACCCAACACTCGAGGTGGTGTTTTGCTACCTTTTCAAGCCGCCTCACGTCTAATCAGCATATTCGCCGCTCTTCAGCTATTTATCAGGATTTCACTTTGTGAAAAACACTCGGATGCTGGGCGGGTGTTTCCAAGGTTACCGCAGAGGCACTAAATAACTGTGACAGCTGTAGCCGGGGACTCTAGTCAAGCCAAACAAAATTGCAGAGTAGAAGTAAACAACAACACTTATTCACCATGCTCCAAAAAAACCTAACTAATTGGTATTATGATTTCAAACGGACATCGACGTGAGCCTGGTACATTAGACAGGTGAAGGCCGTGTGGTGCTGGATTATTATTGTCTCAATAAATGCAGTGTGGCAAAGGGTTTGTGGAGAGCCAGCCTGTGGCGGCTGATGCCAGCTCTTTAGGAGGAGACCCAAAACATAGTCACAGCTACAAATCTGTGATTATATTACATCCACTTTACCGAGGGGCTAGAGGCAGAGGAGAATGCCTAGATTGTAATCTCCATAGTGGTGTGTCTGCGGCCATCTGTGCCGCAGTGTTAGTGTGTGTGTTTAGTGGCCTGCGTGACGTCTGTTCTGTGCCCGTGTGGCTGGTGCTGCATTCATCTTTCAGTCACCCAAAAGCAGATGTCACCAGGACGACGGGGAGCGGCAGATTGCTGTGGCGACCGACCGGTGGCAGGTTGAAGGTGTCTCCGCCCCACGGTGCCAAGCAGATGGAAGCTGAGGTCATTATCTGCTACTCTGTTCATCTCCTTACCCCCCCCCCACTCCCCCATGCCCTCTCTCTCTCTCTCTCCCTCTCCCTCTCTCTTAATGCGTCAGCACGTTGCAAAGACATATCTGCTTGGTTACTGTGTGACTGGCATTAAATGTAAATACATTCTAAGAGCTTTACATCACACAAACACATTAGGCAACTTAAACTGTTTGTTCTGCTGCCAATTAAAACTCATTATCACAGTCCGCTCTGTTGATGTGATAAATGTTTCCTTGTTTACAGAATCCCAGCCTCGCAGCCCTGATACCGGAGCTGGAAAGTATTCATAGAGCCACAGCAGCAGACCTAAGTGTTCTCTGCCCCCAAATGTAGAGCCACTCCATTTCCCCATAAACAGCTGAAATAAGGGGGCACAGCGATAAATGGCAATTCAGAACAAATAAACCAAGTCAACAACTACAGGCAGAAAGTAGGGCAGCCTGGAAAGAGGCACTCTGCCACAGCAGGCAGCAATTCCTGGTTTATTACGCTGCCAGAGTCCTTCTATAATAAGCTGTGTGGGCAGTATGGAGGACATGGGTAAGTCCATGTTTACATGCTTTGTGTCATGTCCTTTCTGTGTGCCGGGCTTCAGACAGCTGTCAGTAACAGAGGGTTTCCCTTACCACTGCAGCGTGGAATGGCTATCTCGTAAAGCTATAGGAGTGTCAGCAATTATCCCTCAAACCGCCGCAGGCTACAGTATATTGAGCAAATCTCACTTCCTGTGCGCCTATTGCTCCTGCTGCTCGGCAGCTCTCCGCTGTTGGTTTTCTCCTCTCTTACAGAAATGTGAGACAGGCTCACGCTCCAGATGTGCGATGCTGTGCATTATTGAGGCTGTGGAGTATTTTGCTGGTGCTGGTGCAGAGATGTTTGCAGCTCCCTGGCACCGCTTCAGATGTGCCAAGTTATTCTTGTTTGTTTGCTCTCTTGGTTAAAGCAGCGTCGTTAAGTATTAAACTACACACGAGCAGCTTCTCCTGCTTGTGGGTGAGACAGAAGTGCTGGTTGGTAGTTTTACAGCCACGCGCACATGTGGCACACAGACGTGCTGATCAGCAGCTCACTGGGGTGTTGCTGTCTGGCCCTAAGCTTTGTTTTATAGAGCTACTGGAATGATCAAAGGTTAGGCTTGTGTAAGACAGTTTTCCATGTAGGTCATTTTCCACTTATTTCAGCCTACCTACTTGTTAATCATTGTCAGTCAGTCAATATGGCGGCGTGCAGAGACGCAGCGGCTCATAGCTCTCCTGTACTTCATGCAATGACAATAAAGGTCTATCTACTGTATATTGTCACTCATACTTTTGGAGACTACAAAGCCGTATAATTTTTCAATCACTCAGTTTGATCATTTACATAATTTACTGTCCATCTGAAGCTATTTTCAAACATGCACTGAAGTCTGGATGCAAATTTTCTGGAGGGGCTGTATGTGAGAACACAAATTCCAGAATGTTTTCCTGCTAGGCCCTTTGTAAAATGTCAAAGTGGGCCCATGTAACAATACAGCAGGAGACTGACACAAAAATGGAAGAATACAAATATCCCAGGATATAAAAAAATAGGAGCCGTACACGCAGAAGAGGATGATGAATATGTCAACTTGGAAATCCAACGAGATTGGAGAGCTTGTGTCGATGAGGGATGATTCTCGCAGGGACCGCAAGCGACTGTAAACAATAACACTGTGCTTTCCGCAGCAGAATTTAAACCACATGACCTGCTTCCTGCATCATCTACCCAGGCGCCACCCCTCGACTCACGTTCCGACTCTCCAGACGGAATTTTATGGACATTTTCTGGAGTTCATGTCTGAAAACAGCATCAGAGAAACAACTAAAACTAATTTAAAGAAACGATTGACCCAAGCTGCAAATTTGGCACAGAAAAGAACTGCAGCATCTGTTGAATTATCTTTGACTTTGTCTATATTATCTTATTAAATAAAATACAATATTACGGCCAAGTCTATTTATTGTGGAGCCCGTGTCACAAACCCAACGGTGCTTACAGAGCTTACGTGTTTCATGTGACTGAACGTAGTGACTGCCGACGTCATCCGTAAATAATTCTATTAGGGTGGAAACTGTTTAGTGTCCAGACGGAAGCTCAGCCATTAACATAATTCCAGACTGAGAGGCACGCTTCGCTCTGTGGTTAGACTCACCCTCTCAGCCCCCCAGCGGTGCAACTCAGGGAACCATTTTTGGCCCCTGTAGCATTTTGGTGAGTAATCGTGGGGCTTTCGCAGCGCTCGGTCTCCCATTTACATGTCAAAACCTCCCCAGGCTCTGGATGTAAGGGACCCAATTTGGAATGACAAAGCTCGGCCAGAGACAGCTGATCCACAAAGGAGGCCTGGTTAAGTTCTTCCTCCCAGTCACCAGCTGCTCCACTGACCCACAGTACCTCCATTCAGCAGACAGAGGGAGGAGAGGGAGAAGAATGCTGCCACGCGCAGTCACATGTAGCTGTGGAGAAAGGGAGAATGATACTCACAACTGTCACCCATTATTGGCTATTCACTACTGCTCCACGATCAATGCATATAAAGGCCTCATCCTATTGCACAGTGTGTCTCTCCCCCATGTAAATAGAAATGGAATTTTCTTTGCATTCACAGCCTGATTTTAAATATTACACGTCATAAAATCAGCTTGTTTTTCCTGAATCCCTTTTTTTCCTCAAAGTGATTTCACTGCAAAATCAGGTCACGCAAACAAATCCCTCAGTGGGTGTGTTTGGGTGTTTGCAACATTGCGGTTTACCGGCAGATTCCTGTGAATGCAGACTTTGTTTCTACCACTTTATTTGCCTTTGGATAAACAAAGTGAGGAACGCCAGGTGAATCGAACGGTTATTGATTTCAGACGTGGCCGCGCGTGTGCAGCCTCTGCCACATGGAGCACGGCTCTATTTGTGTCTGCGTCTGACCCAAAGTGGCTTAGGGATTTGTCACCTCCCTCCCAGCATTGTGCACTGGAATGACAGGATACTAGCTGAAACTTGTAGGTCACACCCAGCATGTTTGTCTTGGATTTCTGCTGCACATCCAAATGGAAACACGCTGCTCCTTCACCCCGTGCTCCCATTTTCCACCTCTCGCACCTGACCTCCAAGGACCGCATGAGCAAATACACTACAGGCCTGGGTTTGTAATGACAGGAGGAGATAACTGCAGGATGAGGCCCAGATGGTAAGGTATGGCCGGCTCCTCTTGATGTGAGGGAGAGATTACATAAGTAAATTTAAACCAGCGAAAAGGGGGACATGTTTCATTAGTGTCACTGGTTCCAGATCTATATTTGGAGCGTGAGCCCACAGAAACAGACGTGCAGGGATGAAAATAGCCTTAATAGCCCAGTTTGGGAGCTTTATTCCATTCCAATCTCCTGCCACAAGGATAGTGACAGACGGAGAGAACGCTCCGCAGAGAGCCGCTCTGCTCACCCAATCACAGCGCTCCCTCGGGCAGGAAAGGAAGGAGGAGAGTGTGGGAAAAAGGAGAGGGATGGAGAGATGGGGGATGGACACAGAAGGACAAGATGAGGCCACACGAATTAGCTTGAAGCTGTGCTTGTTGTTTGAAAAGCTATTTAGAAATGATACCAAGAAAGAGCTGATTAGCCAAATCATTACCTGCTTTACTTTCGTGTTATATGTTCATGTTGGAGGGATATTGCTGCTGCATATGCATTTTTTAAATTCTACATAATTTGCACAGTGTATTATTTATTACAGTCATATGCAAAGCAGCTTTTTGTTATTAATTCCAATATTGAAATGGCAAAATAAATACATGTTTCTCATATCCATTCTTAAGTGAACAGCAAGGAGGTTGTTTTGCGGTGTCCAGAAGTGACCTCAGACAGACGGATAGACAGTCACAGTCAATGCTGCTGCAGATGTGTGGGGGCTGGGAGGGAGTGGGTGGTAGAAACTCAATCTCCTCGTATTGGGTGCCCATTGCCCCCAGAGGGAGAGCGAGAGACAAGAGGCCCAGCTGTCCCTAACAATGGACCTGCCCCTCACCAGCCACGACTCAAAGGCCTCATTCAGTCCCCAGGCTCTCCAAAGGCTGCTTCCAGGGACACTAGCCAGAGCCAGAGCACGCTAGGATTCAAGGCAGGCGTGTCTGGGTCTGTTTATGTGTTTGTGAGCGTCTGTGTGCATGACCAAATATGTATGTGCATATTAGTAGGCACCACAAAGATATACAATGTACATTTAAAAATGTAATGGTGCACATAACTAGTTTCTGAATCTGTTTGTGGTGGACATTCAAGGTTAAGAGCCTGATACTCCAAGTAGATTATCATTATCTTCACCAAGGAGAAGTTATGTTTCCTTGGCTATTTGTTTGCTTGTTTCTGCGCGTGGTTGCAGGATTACTCAAAAAGTGCTCAACCAGGGCCGAGTGGATCTAAATAAATGAGCTGATCCAGGACTTTTTGGTCACTTTCATCCACATGGCGACAAATGTTGATAACCTTGGTGAAAGTACACATCCTCCATCCTCATTGTTCATTGTCATTGGCTCAACTACAGAAACCCTGTATGAAATAAATACATTGTCACTTTGACAGCTCGACTCTGTCTCATCTATATTGACCCAGTTAATGATTCACATGATCCAACAATTCCCAGAATGTCTTTTCCCCTCAACTGTTGCAGAAGTGAAGTTTATGGGTTACAGTATATCCTAAATTAAATTATACTTTGACATTTACTGGATATAGTTCTGTACACGGAGACATTTTCAAGACAACAATCTTTGACGTCAACTGGGTTGCAGAGACACCGGAGAAGAGGGATGGGGGGGGACTCCCCACAGACAGAAGTTATATCAATGTTCTTATATAACTAGCAAGTAAACATATTTCCCACAATTCCATAAATAAACAATATTTCCTGAAATACAATAAATCCTCTTTCCAAATGTAACCCCCATACTGTGAAAGTATTGATTTTTCTATGACAAAAAAAACCACTCATACTTATCTACAAGGGATCAAAGGACACATGTATAAGTATAAGTGGTGACAGTAATGAGCCTATTAAACTAGTTGCCAACCGCCATTAAAAACAAAGGAGAAACCTGCTGTGCACGTATCCTCATATCTTGTTTTATGAATTACTTGAGGTTGTTTCAGATATTCTGAGCAAAAGGCCTGTTTAGATGCCATCTGTATCGTCTCCAGTGTATTATACAATCTCATCGCCAAAGACTGCTTTTCTTACTTAAGCTATGGAGGGAAGGACAAAGTAACTAAAACTGCACTGTCAGTGTCTGGCACCCATCCAGACCCAGATATCCCAGGTTTGATGAAGCCATATGTCTCGATGTTTCTTTCTCTACAGTCACACATGCACCTGCTTAATGAGCATCGTGATCTTTAAACTGCAAAGAAATATGTCAAAGTCAACAGTACGTTTTAGTAATAAGCTACCTGACACTGTTTACATTGAGAATATGTGTAAACCGAACCCAGCTGCTGCTCCCAACATGTTGTGGAGAATGCTGTTTGCAAATGATGAGCATCTGCTCTTCATATTCATAAAGTAAATATCTCACGATCACTCCCTATGGCGCTCACTTTATATCGTGCGCCGTAGCTGCTGATTGTTGATGTGGACGATGTGTCAGTGATAAGTGTTTGCTTGAGTGCACGGAGTTTGAGCAAATGCATTTGGGAGATGGACTTGCGGGGGCGAGACAAAGGCGGGATGACGTGGTGATGCTGTTTTGTGTAGGTGACGCTCCCCTGGGTATTCCCTGAGAGAGAGGTCTTTATTCCACGCTGCACAAACACAGCCAGCACTCCGCGGGGGAAAGCACCAGTCAGTCAGTTCCAGGGCTTAAAGCAAAAGCTTCCCCTCCCCCCATCACAACTCTGATCCTCACACACACACATGGACATGGACATGCATGCAAGCTAAACATATGCTCAAAGGCATATAGGAGAATGCTTCTACACACATGCACACGGGATTGGCTTGTTTCTCCTTCACACACTCAGCTGTCCTCGGCGCCCTCCCTCTATTTATTCATGGCAACCCCAGTGCTGATAGCATCTCATTCTATCTCAATTACATCAGCCAACTCCCCATCCTCCTCAGCAAGAACTGTTTTTCTTCTTCCCTTTCGCTTGTAGCCTGTCAGGTTTTTTTCCCCGTCTCCCTCCACCTTGTGTTTATATAATACCATGCTCCACATTCAGACGAATCTGGACTAAAAATAAATATGAACACTATGATTGGCACCTGTGGCAACAGGAGAGTTAGTTTGATGGTTTACAACCCAAACCAATAAAAGAGGAGTAGATGAACATGCTCCATGGGAGATGATTGGACAGTTTCATCCAATTGCATCACCACCCTCGGTTCCTCCAAATAATAATAAGCCGTACTGGTCACCAATTATAAACGCAAAGATTTGCAGAGTGTAGTGTGATGTAATTTGACAAACATCAGGCGCGGTGCAACAATGCCCATGGAATATGATTAATGCATTTGTTCTCTAATGTCCTAGGTTATATGCCGCTGTAATTACACGCTTCCCCCCTTTTCTCAGCTTCAGAAATTATTCCTGACGCCGCGGCAAAAAATCCCAAGTATCCTTTACCTGCTGAGCTGTATCTTTCTCTGCGGCAGCGGAGTGAAGGATTAGGGTCTCCGAGCGTCATAAATCACCTTCACAGATCGCATTCTTAACTCCCCGTAGAAGCGAAGGTTTTACCCGAGCATTGTCTTTTTTCCGTCATGTCACAGGTGTCTTGCTGCTGCAAACAGTTTCTTCACATCATCCAAACGGCTCCACAGCTAAATCTTATGTTTCTTTTGTCACAAATTTAGTATCTTTCTGATGATCTAGATTATTTGCATCCCTGCTGCCTTTTTTTCACAATTCCTTGATGCTGCATCCAGGCTACTACATTTTCTTTTGAAAAACCAAAATGACCTTTGTGCACATGAGCGTTTTGGCCCTTTATTGGTTTTAATCCCTGCCCATACTGACATGCCTGAAAACGCAGATCACCTGATCTTTCAAATACATTGGGAATGCACGTAGGACTGCTCAAACAATAGCTTGGATCCCACGCATGTAAGCAGTTGTGTCATTTTATCATTGTGAAATACAGAATTTAACCGGTTACCAAACAGGTTCAGCAAAGCTTGTAATTGTTTGTCCATGTTATGTTCGACTCTAGTAGTAATTTTCTTCTGAGAGGGGGTCATGTGACTAGAGCCTGGCGTCACGTTATGACCTTAAAGACCCAATCAGCAATCCAGACTCAAACGCAGCCCTGGGATTTTCAAACTAAAACGGGTCCAGCATCGCTTCCAAACTTCTCTGTTTTAGTGGCTCTAAACCTCCAGAGAACTGGTGACGCCAGGCGCATCTGTAGCAGAGTGGATGTGTATTTAACAGAAAGTGTAGGAATATGGATGTAGCCTTATACTTCTCTCCTTGCTCTCAAGTCAAGGTCAAGTGCTCCCATTGTATCACCCACACTTAATGAGCAGTCTTTTCACAGTAACCTCTGAAGCATCTTTCTCTAAATGTGTGATAGAAAAATGAACTGTGATAATGATTAAAGCTGCAGGGGGCTGTGCAGTGAAGTGTAGTATCCCTCTGCACTGCTTTTGATGATCAAATGATTTGTCTCGTGCTTTTCCGAGATGCTCTTTCTGCAAAGTGCCTGCACACACAGTCAGACACTGTTTACAATGACAGTGGTCACAATTTGCTCGACTGGTTTCTGGTCTTGTCGTTTATGTTTTTATTTCCTGTTTCCTGAATGTGTTGGGCAATCGGTGCCCATCCGTTACAAAACATGAACGCACACACACACACACACACACACACACACACACACACACACACACACACACACACACACACACACACACACACACACACACACACACACACACACACACACACACACACACACACACACACACACACACACACACACACACACACACAGGAAAATTGAAAGTCTGCCATTGAACTTCTGCAATGTAGTGGCCAAATCCACTTCCTGTAACAGACAATAACAGGAAGTCCTTAACAAGGTCCCTGACAGGCCCAGTAGTGGAAATGTATGCAATTCCTTCCACAACAACACGGCTCTTTGGAACTGAGAGTCACAACTGTTGGGACACACCTACTACATTTGTTTTGTTCACAGAAACACAGGACATGGAGCTGCAGGAAAGGGTGGGGTCTCGATTTGGCGAAGTCATCCACGTGATGGACCAATGTACAAACACATATCGAGGAGTTAGTTTCTGTTAAAAATGTCATGAATAAGGGCCGAATGGTTAGAGCACATACAATATGATCAGATATACTGGACGCCATGTTTACTGTGTCTTTTCCCTCCTCTCTCTCACCCTGTTTCCTCTCTCCTTCTCTCTGCTCCCCCAACAAATGTAACAAGTAAAAGTCTCAATACTTTTTATTGGTTCATGGGGGATTTGCTGAACACACATTTAAATATATACAATAACAATGCACACTGAAGCAGATCTCATTTATATTCTGTGCCCGACTCCCTGGATTCATTTCCTGCAAATGAACAACACATCCTGTTAAAAAAGTATTTTCAGGACATCTACAGCACATTGGAGTTGGATGGTGTAAAGTTAATTGCTTATTCTAATGATTTGAACTAGATGTCAGTGGGTTGATTTGGGCATTTTTACACCTAAATGTCCTGACCATGGTTCATGTTACATTGTTTAGATTTGATCTGGTTAGTTTTGGTTTCACATTGTAATTAAGAAAGAGCACTGTAGAGATTTGTGTGATGTTGCTTGACATTGATTGGTTCGTAGACAACTGACAGCGTCAGTTTGGCTCCTGTATTCACTAACTTTTGGAATAAAGTGCATGGAAAAAAGTCATCTTTCCATTTAATGGAGAAAATAAACGAAGCGGTTCCCTTTATTATCACTACGGTTTTATTACCAGCAAAATGAACGTCCTCCCTGTGAGTCACTTCCTCTTCTTTTTCTTCTTCTATTGTTTCATGTTTCTCAACTTCCTGCAATTGGTCTGAACGTCTGAATGTTTTCACACTGCTTCTGATCTGAACTGTGGTTCAGTTTGATCCGGACCAACACCACCTCTTTTGGGCGGACCAAATCTTGGCCCGTTGGTCTCGGCTGTGGTCCAAACAAGTTGGGTGTGAAAGCCATTATACAGTCATACTGGTTGCCCAGTTGGGCTGTACACATTTTGTACACATTTACTTTTTCAGAGCTCTCACAGGATGATGCAAACTGGTGAGGAACGGCAGGATAAGTCAGGAGATCACAAAGATTAGTGCCATCAATCCTCTGGAAACCATTAACGTCATCACAAACTTTCATTGCAACGCAGCCAACAGTTATTGAGATACTTCAGTCTGGACTAAAGTTTTGGATTGACAGATATTACCATCCCAGAGGCATTTGGCTAGAGTGACTTTTCACCGTCTCCTATAAATTACCTTTATACAAAAAACTGCTTTCGTGCCAAGTACAGTGCAGTGAGGATGGACTGCATCCAAATCGTAAGGAGGTGGTTGATTGTGGGAATGCAAACTTTCTGGCAGACACAGTCATTAAAAATGTTTTGCTAATTATGTTGATTAAAAAAAGTAATTCAGGCAGTATTTAGCTTTCCCCCTGAGAGTGTTTGCTGTTGCAAATGAGTTTTATACTTTCGAGGAGATAGTGTTGCGCTGGGAAATAATCCATTCTCGAGGAGGCAGAGATACCAACTTTTTCTCTGGCAATAGCGTCTGTCGACCATGATGCAATGTGACTAGAGGACGAGTTGTCTTAGAGTGGGAGCATGACGAGGTTTCTTCTGTCCTGCTGCTGTATTTCATGCCTGTAATCCACAGCTTTTCTTTATAAAAGAATGAAGAGAAGCAAACCAGCAAAATAAGGAAATCCTCAGCTGCAGTGGAATTGGACCAAGAAGACTAAAACGACATTTGTCAAAATGGTTGATTCGTCTTGTGAAGAACACGTCAGCTGTCGTCTATGCTCTTACATTATGTCAGAATTCATTCGTAATCATTCTCAACCATATATGCATCAGTGAATATTAATTATTTAGCTCTACTCAGCCTATATGTGATTTTAAATGTTTAGTATTTTATCCACTCTCCTTAAACACTATTCGAGTGCAGCTACCAGCGAACTGATGCTTCTTCTTTCCCTCTCTCAGTCTGTAATTAATGTTCTTCGGGGGGATGTGTAAATATAGTTGCTCAGTCTTTTAGCCAATTACGCAGAACAAAGACGGCCGATGTCAGCACAATCCTCGGCGCTCTGGGATCTAGCAGCACAACCGGCACTGACCGTCAGGCTTTCACTTCTTCTTCTTCGCTCCTTATCAGCGCACATTACTTTGTTATTGTCACCCAGACTCACTGCGGTTTTCTAAGGACAGTTTGGGTTTGAATCATGATTGGAAAAATAAAATCTATCCTGCATAATTAGCTCCACAAACAAAGTCCATGCTGTTGACTTATCACATCAACCTGTTTGATGCTCAGGACCAAAGATGACGATGATATGTAGATTGCAGATATGCAGTGGTGGAAAGTCAGTAAGTATATTGACTCAAGTACTTTACTACTAGTTCAATTTAGAATGACTGTTTTAGAAAGTAGTTACTTAAGATGATAATTTCCATGATAAATGACATAGCAAGCTTTCAAGAAAAGTACATTGTTAGAAATTGATAGAACTTAACCACCTTTTTGGTTTCTGACATCTAACAAAAATCATTGTGTAGCTGGGGTCATGTTTCAGACGTCTATGAGTTCTTAGCAGCTCCACCAAATAATTATTTTCCCATCTAAATTTGGCCACATGGTCCTATTTCAATAAATTCAACAAATGATCCAATATCTCACCAAAAACCAAAGATTAGAGAAAAATTCCAAAAGCTGAAAACACATATCTGTATCGTATCTTTGTTTTAAATAATTTCTAATCACAATGTATAATGATACACAGTGGTGAAAGAAGTATTAATGTCCTTTAATTTAGTAAAATTACCAATACAACAATGTAGAGATTTATTATATATACTGTCTTTGCTGATATATATTATACTTTCCACCACTGATGATAATCTATCAGTTAAATGGAACAAACCTTGTACTTAAATACTTGAAGTACATTTAGCTAATGCTTACATAGCTTTACTGAAGTAAAGGTTTTCTCATTGGATTCTGACTTGTTATGGTGAATCTACATAGTTCTGTATTGTTTTCTGTCACTTCAGTGACAGATGGGAATGTCCTTGTCACCATTCAAGAAATAAACCATTGTCACCTTATTTCATTCACTGTGACTGCACTTCACTTTTGTCACAATCCCACTTGATGATGTCAAAGTTAAAACAATCCCGCACCTCAACAGCAGAGCACAAGGATTAAGTCACATTATAAGAAAAGGAGACGACAGCAGCAGCTGATTTTAAAGCTCCAGTGTGTTTCTTAGAGGAGCGTTTCTCCACCACACTGGAGTGGAGAGTGGAGACACTGAGCTCTCACAGTGAAGCGATCCCAGCTGCCATGTAGGTCAAGTGGGCGAACCATAAGAGCAATCCACCAGCTTGTGTCTCTGCTCAACGTGCCTCCACTGGCTCCATTGTATAGAGTGAGGCTCCTCGGCTCAGCAGAGTGCAAAGGTGGCCCCCACCACTCCACTGTCCGTATATATCTCCAGTATCCTCCGCATATACATTGTAACATGCAGGAACATGCACTGACCCTGCGCTTAGAAGGCTCAGGAGAAGTGACTGTCTTGTTTTGTTACTCGAGGAAGTAACTATTTTCAAGATGTTTTCGGACATGGACACGGAAATTTCACGTATCCACGATCCAGCAGGAGAATGTTCAGGTCAGGTGCGTTTACAACGGAACATTCAGGCAAGGGATGAGCCTGGCTTGATCATGCAGGAGGCAGGATATAAGGTATGTATTCTGCTGACATCTTCACCGGCTTCTTCTATTTGTATGGGTCTGTATTTCATCCCAAGATATTTACATTCTTCCCGTTTTGTGTCTGCTGCGTCATCAACACGGTTACTCACTCGCAGTGAATTTTCCGGACATTTTTCAGCTGCATTCACACGGGCTCACTCTGACATTATCCTCACATTTTGCTGGGCGGTTGGCAGGAAAAGTTGAAGCTTTAATGAGGAGCCCTTGGAGCCAATCAGTTAACTTCTACTACATAAAAAGAACAGGATACAGATTGATTAAAACAGCTCAGGGCTCAGCTCTCAAAAGTAGTTTGTGACACGTTCTGACCGACTGTGTTGGAAATCACAAGTATTTATATTTTGTCCAAATGGCCACAGAAGGAGGAGATGTGGTATTTTTTTAGAAAACAGAAATAATTGTCAGGTACTCTCTAAGGAAGACATTCACAGTGTTGCACAAATTGTTGTGTAACAAATGAAAAAAACAACAACAAAAAAGACCTAGAGCGAGAAGTACGATGCCTAGCTCCTCTCTCACCACCCCCCCCCCCATAGTGTGATATGGATATGAATGTCGGGGAGTTGTTTTCAAAAGGTTACAGTTAAATAAATGGTGGCACACACATCGCCACAATGCACATGTTGACCATCCATCATGCAGTACATGATTTTAATGGGGTGTTATGTGTAAACAAACTAACCCCTGTGTAACTTGTGTATTCAGATGTGTGCTATAACTTAACCACATGCTACGACATGCGACCCGAAACCGCTTGTGCAACGCCCATCCTGTGCTTTCATGTACCCTGTTGTCACCGGTCATTTGCATTATTCAGGCTGCATGACATTGATTGATTTTATTTGCACGATAAGGGAAAACAGTACGAGTGTAGTAGAGTCCAGACACCACAATTATATTTTTCATATTTTCAAGTGTTTGTGTCCTTGTTCTATGGATTCCTCGCACAATCCAGGATATGTGTGCAGCCCTGAAGGATCTGCTCCAACAAAGGCCTCCAGAGAGAAAAGGACATTTTATGGCAAAGAAAAAGGACACTGGACCATTCTCTCTTTCCCCGTCAGTGCTTCACTCTGCATTGATCCATTTTCCAATCTACCTTCATGGATAAGGATGATCTTACCACAATGACAAAGAGTCAATGAGCACTGGAATGGCTTCACTCCACGGAGCCATTAAAACAGAAAAAAGTGCTGTGACCTCTGATGAAAGAGCAGAAGAGGCAGTCGGAGGTGTGGCTCATTGCCTGCGCCGGATGTCTGAAAAATGGGTCACGCACACGTGTGGGAGGACGGATCCTTGCGTCTGAGTTGCAGGAAACAAAAGGATTCATACTCGCTACGACGCACACAGGGACCACGACTCTCTCTCTCTCTCTCCACTGATAGGATGGAGATTGGGGGGGAAGGGAGCATCGGGGGCCTTGTTTAATTAGATTTAGGTGGTTGGGTGGGGGTGGGTCGGGGGGGCTGTGCGAACAAAGTGGACATTCATCAGTGTTGGAAATCACACCGGACGTGATTGAGTTACACAACCTGTGGCCGCCGCACTGGGGTTAGCGTTACACTGGTCGCCAAAGCAAACATAAGAACGCTGCACTCACGGGCTCAAAGGTCATAAGGCGTTGGGCTCTGTTTATACGTGAACACCCTAACGAACCCGCTTTTATACAACCTGCTCAAGGCGGGAATGTTGCGGAGGTCGTAACAGACCTACTCCACGGGCAGGATAATTCTGTTTTCATCATGCTGGCATGCAAATCAAAACTCTCTCCCTGAGGTGGCAACACGCCAGCTTGTTGCGTTCAGTGTAGACAAGCAAAGGCAGAATAAAGGTCATATCAACAGCAATATAGTCAGAGCTCTGTGTGAAAGAGGGTATTAACATCTCGGTAATACACCAAGGATGAATTACCATTTAAGTGTCATGACCACGTCTATGTAAAAAGGTGAAACCAGTAAATGACAGAGAGCTGTAATGGCACACTATTAACTGTGACATAAAAGTTCTTCAAGCCACAAGCTGTGAAAAATGTATTAGCTCTGAGTTTCCAAGCAATCCATTTCTTCTCGTCTAATAGCACTTAAAGAAAATATATCACATGGAATAATTTACCCTGGAAGGGAAACGTCCTCTCTTCTCGTGTCTCACAAACGAAACCGTCTTTTATTTGCTCACATGAACAGACGCTGAATAAATTCCTAATGAGCATGTTTTTTTTAACACGATGTGTTTTTCTTTTCACATGGTGTCATTTGTTCTTTAATGGGCAGAGTCACTCTGGATGTGATGATGTAAGCATGTGCTGGAATCCAGTCGAGCAGAGTTGCATCAGTTGAGTTTAATTGCTTTCAGCATGAACTGTTTGGATCCCATCCACTGAAATCAGATTTGCATCATTTGAATGGGAGGGCTGGCACCGTCTGACACTGTGTGCAAAAAGCTGTGAGCTCCGTTTGACTCAAATCTTCACATCTAATGGAATATAGCAGCTTAATTGGTAAAGCGACCCCAACTTACCAGTGATCGAGCACTGTGGTAAGACTGGAGTGGAATTGATGAGACGTCATTTTTTTAGTTCGCTGGATGCTGGAGGGGGTTTTAAGAGGGCGAGGCCAAATCAAACAGTCTCCTCTTCTTCTCTTCCAGTTGTGTCAAGAGTAAACAGGAAGCACGTGGCACGTAAGGAGAGAGAGAAAGAAAGGAAGAAAGAAAGACAGGAGGGGCAGGGAGTAGGGAGAGAGAGAGAGAGGGGAAGGAAGGAAGAAAGAAAGAAAGGAAGAAAGACAGACAGAAAGGAGGGAGGGAGAGACAGAGACAAACAAAGAAAGAAAGAAGTCAAGAATTGACTAGTTAACTACGGTGGAAAAGACAATTAGCTTTTGAGGTGGAAAAGGTGACTGACAGAAAACAAAACTATTTGTGGCCACGGAGCGTTCAGTGACAGTTTGTGACATTCCTGTGTATTTTTTAAAATAGAGCTGCGAAGAGCAAGAGAAAAACATAACGAGAAAACACTCTCGTGTCACTGATCTGACACAAGACACTGAAGCAGCACAAACCTTCCGAGGACAAACAGTGAAGATAATCAGAAGAAACAAGTTCACTAATGTCTTGTCTACTTCTTCTATCAGTGCTGCAGTTTCTCAGAGCTGCCTGGTGTCTGTGTGCAACTTGTTGGCTTGGATGTAATCGATCAGCAGTTCACATTATGCAAAGAACCTTTAAGGAACCCAGTCCGCCTGCCTCTCATCACTTGGCACACACACACCATGTAAATTTCATGACCACAGCATGTTACCGCTGCCAATTCTCCGCTTTGAGTCGGATTCACTGGGACACCCACAAAAGCCGTGAGCATTCATCTTTTATAATGCTGTTTTTGTC
Source organism: Hippoglossus stenolepis (assembly GCF_022539355.2). Lineage (NCBI taxonomy): Eukaryota > Metazoa > Chordata > Actinopteri > Pleuronectiformes > Pleuronectidae > Hippoglossus > Hippoglossus stenolepis. Next base: position 19,732,878 of record NC_061490.1, read on the forward strand.
TTGATGCTGTCAGTGAAAGATTTAGGGAGATGCTTAATCCTCCGGGTCTAGTCAGGTAGGCGGCTGCTGCCACTGCTGCTGTCCTGGTGATGACACCCGCAGTGGAGGGATGGAGGGAGGCAGGGTGCAGACTGACAAGCAGACAGACAACCATGGCTGCTAATATAGCAGAGAGGGAGGTGCTGATGGCCTGTTGCCAAGGTGACACAGGCCAGCCGGGTTCTGTCTCATTTGCAGATGCAAACGAGACCTTGCAGCTCCTACCGACGCTCGCTAAGCCTCCTCTGGAGACATAAACTGCATCCCCTCCTCCCAGGAGAACAGCTCCTGCATACACCTGAGCTGAGGAGAGAGGATGCACAACTACTTATTTGCTTTTCACGTTGGCTTGTGATGTGCCTCCTTTGTGCCCCCGTCTGTCTTGGCTCCTTTGGGAAAGGGTTGCTTATAGTTTCTAAGTGTCCGACAACCCCCACATTGACATCCTCCCTCCTTGTCTCCTCTCTTATTCCATTGATTCTCTGTGTTGTATTGGCCTTTTCAGAGAGGGGGGCTGATAGCAGCATGCGCTGTTGAATAACAGCCCTCAGCCGACGCAGCACTCCACCCCAGCGACAACAAAAAGGCAGCCTCCTTTGTTTGGCCTGAGGTAAACAGCTGGGAACAGATGATGCTGGCCGAGCTGATTTACGTGGCCACGGCTACCGTGGGGACAGGGTTTTGTTGTGATAGGGACAAACAGATGAGGGAGGGAGGGATGGGGGAGGGAGGGAGGAAAGGAGGGAGGGAGGGAGGGATAGGAGAAAGGCAGACACAGAGAGCAAGAGAAGTCAAGTAAGATGAAAAGAAAAAAAACACACAAATTTGGAGAGCATTTGTTTGTGTGCTTCTGAAATCCCCTCCAGGGAGCGGTGAGCACACCTGAGGACAAACACTGTGCCTCACCACAAAGATATCAGTGTGATGTCACACAGGTTTGAGACGAGACATCCAAACTGCAAAAACACGACAGGGAAAAAAACACGAGAAAGGAAAACACATCATCCAATTTGTGTTTTTCTCCACAAATGTGTATTTTCTCCAAACACAAACGTGGAAACATGTTTTCCTTGAATAATAACCAACAACAGGTCGACGGAACAGAATTATCTTTTGCCGTGTTGTGATAATTTGGAGGTACAGATTGCAAAACAGCAATGAAACTGTCATTAACAAGTGTGGACCGACGCGCACTTATGAGAAACACCACATATGCCACGCAGACCAAATCCTGAATGGTTAAATGATCATGAATAATTAGGGCATTCTCTCACTGAGCAGATGTCTCTTTCTGCCAAACGCTGCTCCTCGCAAGAATGAACGGCCGGGGCGAGAGATAAGCCTGGTGGAGAGAACAGCGTGGGGATCTCACCGGATGGAGGAGGACAGGGGAAGAAGATTGGATGCTATGGCCTGTAATGCAATATACCATGTGTTCACAATCACACACACACGCATGTATTATGCAAAGTCTCACAGTATGCACACAATTGCTGATCAATGCCTCAAGCCCCCCGACCCTCCCCCAAAACACACACGCACCCTGCACTATTATTTACGAGCATTCCCACTTGAAGCCCCTGAAGTCTGGAGAGACCTCGGCGGTGAGGCACCACTTGGCTACACAGTGAACCCATAAATTACTCACCTCGCCCCTCAAATATTGATAAGGCAATCACCATCTCCCCAGCACGGGGGGGGGGCACATTTCCTGCACCTTATTGTCGGGCTCCAGTTGCACAGGGGATTGCACCTCTTCCTGTAATACTTGTTGTCGAGTACAAAGACGCCTCAGATGGTTCATTTGTTTCCTCCCGTGTGAAGTTGTTGCATCACACCCCGCTGAAGATGTGTGGTCGCGTTCCCAAATAAAGGGGCTGGTTTCATCCATATCACTGAGAGGGGAGGAATCAATGAGGATGAGTGAAGGCTGCGACGGGGAAACAAGTTTTCATGATGCTGTCCCATCTTAGTTTTTCCCATTTTCCCATTTACGCTGCTGTTTTATAGAGTTGAGGCCACGTCCAGTCCAACCAGCTTCTCAGGAGTCTCACCCCAGGCAAAGGCTAAAGGGCGTAGATAAACAGTTTTTGGAAATAGTTTTTTTTAGGTTGTGTTTGTGACGAGTTAAGATGAGAAAATCAGTCTCGGTCTCATGTACGTACGTAGGCTAAATAATTAAAGAGACAGTGGCTGATTAGCTTGGTAAAGCATAAGGACTGAAATCAGGGTAATATAGCGAACCTAGCTCTCAAAATTCTGCCCACCAGCTATAGTTCACATGATGTTTTTTGCTTCTTTATATTGTGTAAAAAAAAGCAGAAATAGAAAACTAAAAAAGTTGCAGCCCAAACAATTTCTCTAACTAGTTCCATCCATAGACTGGAAGTAAAGATGGACCATATGACTGCAAATGTGACATGAGATCATTTTAGGTAGTTCTTATACCAATGATGTGCGTTCGTTTAACTAGTAAATTGTTTTTGCAGAGTAAATTGTTTTTGTTTTAATTAATTATTTGATCCCACAAAAACGGGAGGAAATGTCATTATTGACAGTGGAGACTGTAATTGGCTGAGTGCAGGTATTCTTGCGGGACCACGATACTGCAGCATCACACCACGACCACCACTGCTCAGTCTCTGGCTCTTAATGACAACAAAAGCACAAGATGGCTGCCCCCCCCCTCCATTATCTGGGACATTTTGTCTTTGTTATTAGGAAGAAACGTGGTCTATGGTTCAGCACATTTGTTTTTATTTTTGTGTGGATTAAACTAACAGGTTGGGGGCTGTCTTCTGTCTCTATGCTGGGGGAAATTAAATCATCACTTTTAGTTCACAGACATGAAAGCTTGATCTTTGTCATCTAACAATCAGCCACAGAGTGAATAAGAACATTTCCTAACATTGTCCTTTTTAGGTGCTGCACTAGTATTGTTCACTCTCCCTTCTGGGAATATTCTTACTTGGTATAATTGGGTTATATCACTGCACGAGGGGAGGTGAGGGGCTCTCATCACTAAAGGCCAATATATCTTCTCTTCTTTTACTATATTGCGTATTGTAGAATTCATAAATCTCATCAATAACTGTCAAAGCCTTTCTCAATTAGTCTCTCCCGGTTGAAGGAAACAACAGCTCTAACAAATCTGTCCTCAATGACCAGCTGCAGTTCAGCAGTCATGGCCCAGTGGTTTTTATAATGTTTAAATGCATTAACAGTATCTAAAGGTCATGTCATGCCAGGCAGAAGGAAGCGTATCCAGTGGTCCAGCACGCTGATTCAACTTGACTTGGTGTAAATCTGCCGTCGGTAATAACTGCCAGCAGCCGGAGACGGGACTGTGACGGGCCAGCGATGGTGGTTCACATGTGGGTGTCTCCGACAACAGACACTCATACAGATCCACAGCGAGTTATGCATTCAACCTCACACCGGTAAAGGTCAACCAAGGAAAACAAGCGGCATCGATGTATAGATTTGTCTCTTTGGAATCAAATCAAGGCGGAAGGGGGGGGACTTGAACTCTGGGATTTGAAGCAGGGGAAACTGTAATCGGTTGTTGTTAGTCGGATTGAATTACAGAGATGTAGATTTTTGCACGATCGATCGGCTAACAAACAATTTAGCGCCTGATGCTTATTGATTTCATGCAGCTTCCCATACATGCTGGGGGGGGGGTGTTATGAAACGCCGTGATGGCTCCAGGTATGACCGTATTAGGCCGGCGGACAAAAGAGGTGAGTCAGGAGGAGAAACTGACAAAGACACCTCACGCCTTGATGAGTTGTTTTTCTCCCTCACTGAACTCGGCTGAACTGAAACTGCTCTAAACTGCAGCTCCTCCACTGCCTCGTTACTAAAATGTCTCATAACACACGAGTCTGACAGAGACAAACTTACTGTGAAAGACACTCCTCTTTGTCATATAGTAGAATTGTGGCGACTAGATAAAAGAGAAGTGTTTTGCAGTTGCACACTTCATTTTGTGTCACTGTCAAACGGCGCGTTCCTGCCCTCCTCCACCCGAGTATAGAAACTGTCACTTTTATCAGTCACATAAAGCCTGATGTCTGAACAAGAGAATAACTTGCGGGAACCCAGTAAATCGAGACAATTATGACTGACTCCGTGTTGCCTTTGTCGTCCTGTGACGTTCATGACTCACATGCATCACAAGTCAAACAGTCATGTGCTCGCGCCTCGATAACCGGTGGCAGGGGAGACGTGTTTGTCAGCCTGGCTTGACGAGAATATAAGCCCATCAAAGCCCGTCGAGTAGGCAGAGCAGTGGTTGTGCTTGTGTGTGTGTGTGTATCAGGAAGTGTGTGTCCTGATCGCCACATTGCCAGGAAATCCCCACAGGAGGCAGCTTGTGGAACCTCATCCCATTTCAGTGATAATGCCATCATTGTCCCCTCGGTAAGGGATGGAAATGAGCTATGCTCTGGTCTTATGGGTGACTTGCTGTCATAGTCAAATAAGGATGTCTTTGTCCGCGGATCACCCAAGATATTGTTGATTTTCATCTTCTCTCATCTGTCGTGGCAGCGTGTTTATGAAACATCAGAAGAGAACAGCAGCATTGTAGATGTGTGTTTTTTCTCTCTCAACTGCAAAACCTTTCAAAAGTGTTTGAAATCGCTCCAACCCATCAGCAGTGCTGTGTGGTGTGTGTAGGTGTTTCAGTTCCTCATGGCAAAACGCCACATCGCAACAGGATGATCACAGTTTTATCGCCGAGAAGTGGAGTTACTAAAGCTGACTTGGGAGTTTCTTCTGCTTGTTTTCTTCCCCTTCGGCAGAAATGACAAACTGACCTTGTGTCACCGTGTTTGAATAAACTTCACACCTCCCAAAATGCTGCGGGAGGTGTGAAGTCATTTCAGCTCCGACTAAAAGTCCTTAATGAGCCTGGAACCAAGACTAAAACCAGATAGTTGTCAGGTCTTTACTCGTCAGTGACTGAGAGAAACGTTAGTTTTTCAGCTGTGAGAGGATTTTTTTTTACAATCCCCCAAAAAATTTGATTTAGGATGTTGATGAATGTAATTTAATTATGATAACCATTTCCATCCAACTTTCACTGCAGGCTTAGCTGAGATAATCAACATATTTTAGTTTTAGAAAATAGTTGGAAATCAGTTTTGTCCTTCTGCATCACAAGGTCACATTTGGACAAAACCCACTGGAGGACACATCTTGATTCTGCCTCGCTGTTCTGTATGAAAACACAGTGTGGGAGGTCATTCTTCTTCTGTCTTTATGTCGGCTAAGGGAGATTGTTATGGAGTCGAATTGTTGACTGTGTAAAAGAGAGAGGCGGCGTGGTGGGACCGGCTGCCCGCGGGGTTGTGTTCTATGTCCCGCTTCTGATTCTAGAACGTTGGCATCGGTTGTAAAAAAACACACTGGGGCGGCAATACGTCGGTGTGTTCCATTCAGTGTAAACAAGCAACGGTTTCCACAGGGGTCTTCTTAGCAGCAACATGGTGGGATCTTTGCATAGAGCGGTTTCCAGACGTGACCCTCTGAATGGGATTGGTCGGGTCAGATGTGTTCATAACAACATTCCGGTGAGGGGTGGTAGAGAAGCAGGAGGCAGGACACAACGTCGAAATCCTGCAGCTTAAAGCACAGTGTTTTCCTTTCCAGCCACACCACAGCCTGATCGCCAAAAGCTCCCAAATCTCTTCTTTCCAAGTTCACATCTTCGATAGTTGTATTCTATGTTCTTGTTTCACATCCATCACGTGTTGCAAACATCGTGCCCACCCGCTCGTTGGGGGTTTTCTGGGGATTTTCCTGCTCATATGGGTTCACGAGGACATTTTACTTGGGGTCTGGCAAGAAAAAGTTCCAGAAAATGACTGACTTTGACGTTTGCTTTCTCAGCTCCTCCAGAAAAACGTCAGGACAAAAATCTTCACTTCTGAAAGCAGCTTGTAAGGGAATAAAGTTGATGTCACTATCAGGTTTTTCATGTTTAAGAATTTAAAGTATTCAATGATTTGTTTCACTATCCAACACAATTATAAAGGAGCTTGTATTTTCATTGACTTTGTGAAGGAGCTGGGGAGAAAAGAAAAAAAGCCGTCACTTATATACAGATAAATTAACAGGTGGTGTCACATTGTGGATATAAAACACAGAACGACTCATCCGACACATTATCTTTACCAAAGCACACAGTATGTTTTCAGCCTGTCAGCCTTCATCGTTGTGATGATACATTAATTGTTCTTTCAAAGCAGTGACTCAACATGTTAATTAGGCTCCTACAATCCACTGATTACCAGTCTGGTGTAGAATTAGAGAATTATGCAGTGCGATATAGTGAGTGTAGAAATGCTGTAATAAAAGAATGAGCCCAATCCCCAAATGTGCAGTAAGATGTTATTTTGGTTATAAACCAGCTATTCTTCCTGTACAAACATGTCAGCTCAAATTTATTCAGGAGGGTATTGCAGCAGTAACACTGCCACAATGAAAGATTAACGGCCAAACCTTTGCTAACACGCATCATACTTTGAGGGTTTTGCAATGCACGTGGACACAAAAAGTCTCTCTGTGTGTTTTAGGTTTTTACGTCTTCAATAAAAAACGATGCAGAGCGCAGCTCAAACAACAACAACCTTCGCTCTACCACCAAATGCATTGCACGCCTCAGTGAGCGATGGTTGTCATGCAGCGGTTTGACATCTCTCTTTCAACAAATGCAAAACAAACGATTTACCATCTTCATTTTTCTATGAGAGGAGCCGTGTTCTGAGGAATGTATTTACCAATGTTCCCTTGTACTGGTTCCAGTCCCGGGCTATTTTGTCCCCTGACTAAACACCATGCAGCAGGGTGGAGGTCAAGACAGAGGCAGCAGATAAGAGGGACAGAGGAGAAGAGGGAGAGGAGGGCGTACTCCCTGACCGCAGAGCACAATGTCTTATCTTGTCCTCCCTGTTGTTATCTCCTGCACGTGGACGCAGGGACTGCACACAGCTGTTGTCTGAAATAAGACTTCACTGTTTTATACAAATGAAAGAGGAGCATCACATTTTGCATCGTCGCATGAAGGTAAAACTATGCAGAGAGAAAATGAGCATTCACCAGGCACTGTCAACCCACGTGATATTATAATTAGTTGATGACCTTCCCTTTACCACAGTGGAAATGATGCTGTGCTAAGAAACAAGCCAATCAGTTTGTAGCTGATGTTAGCAAATAGAAAACAGTTTAATTAGTCTATAGCATTTCTGTTATTGTGTTCTTTTTATTGAAAAATATTTTAAAGAATTAAACGTTCAAACTTTTTAAGATATGGAGAATCGCACGTGTTAAAACCCATGTGCACACTGGGCATGTGAAGAAATCCAAACCTGGACAGGTCTACTGTGCCTTGTAATAGTTACTACTACGTTTCAATTTTTTTATCTTAAAATAGCGAACTAAAACTACATGAGGGTTTTAACTCACTTGAAAAATGTATATCACATCACTGAGGATGTGCGTGCTGGTGCAAACAGGAAGGAGATTGTCTGCTCGGCAGCCGGTTGCTTAGTTGCATAAAACACTATTAACAAGAAACCACAATAGAGAAAGTAGATGAGGGATTTATTTTCTTGGATCAATGATGCAGTGTCACTGTTACTACAAAGTGCTGCTGTAGTAAAGTCGAGACTAAATCAGGAAGCGAATGTGGGTCAATTAATCATTCCAAACGTCTCCGTTTTACAAAGCAGCCCTGGAGCTTTCAAACTAAAGCGGAGCCAGCAGCGTTTCCTAACTTATCTGTGGATGGCAGGTGTGTAAACATAGCAACAGTGATGTGCTTTAAGAATAGAACGTGCTAGTGCGATGTAGCCGATATGCCTGGACATCCAGGGTGAGATTCAGCAAATACACCGTAGACAGGTCGCCAGCGTATCGCCAACAACCATTGACACCCTCATTCACGCCTTCGGCCCAATAACCCAAACCCAGTCTGCATGTCTCTGGACTGTGGGAGGAAGCCAGAGGAAGTTGGAGTACACAGAGAAAACCTGTCAGCACGGGAAGAAAGAAATTGTTGCTGTGAGGCGACAGTGATAACCACCACACCACCGTGCCGGCCGCCATTGGTGCATATTCACTAAGTTGAACTTGCAAGAGCTCAGCATCGATCTACTTTTACTTCTGCAGAGCGACTCCTCACAGAAACTCCACTGCAATAAACTGTGCAGTTTGTTGTTGTGCTTCTCTCTGCCAGAGTCTGTATGAATAATAACTTCACTGTATCCTACAGTACACCGACCGGATAATATTCAGATTAACATTGCAAACATGTAGCGCAGGTATTTATTAAACGAGTTATTGAAATTCTGGCAATGGGTGGATGTTGTTATGGATATATGACAGCCGCCTTTTGCTTTTTATTCTGTAAACTCTGTTCTTGATTCATGGTTTCTAACAGCAATATCCAGGGATGAGCCTAGAGTGGATCTTGGATAAGCCTCTAGCCTTTAAGCTTAGGTCCCCACCCCCACCCCTCCACTCCTTGTTCTTCTCTTTCTCTGAGTCTCTATGTTTCTTTTTCTCTCTCTCAAAGAGACACTGACACACACACACACACACACACACACACACACACACACACACACACACACACACACACACACACACACACACACACACACACACACACACACACACACACACATACAGAGACTCTAAAAGCACTACACACACACTCTTTGCCAATTTAATAAAGAAAGACTTTGTCATGCGTATCTCTCCCACAGCTTCCTGGCCATAGTGACAACAGTGTGGGTGAGTGGAAAAACAGGAGGAGGACAGGCGGACCATAGGCAGCTCTAGTGGGCAGTGTGTGTTTGTGTGCTGCAGCCTGTGCATGTGTATATACAATACGCCATATGTGCGATCCTGCCCGTGACATGTGCTCACCAGGACATTTAGATGGGATGGTAATGACAGATATAAATAGCAGTTTAGAGGTGGGGACATGTGTGGGAGTAGGATATTGCTTCATATCATTAGTAAAACTGGACTGAAACTACAAACTAAGCTTTTCTACTCTGCGTGTTTCACGTGCACACACTGCTTCCTATGAAGTAGCTGTGTACTTGTACTCGAAGTTCAACACTGACAAAAGGTTTTGTCGCCTCCCGCCTACTCCTGCTTAACCAATCGCTGCCCTTGTCACTTCCTGCACATGCCAAAGAATGCCAGAGAGAGACTGCTTGGGAGTTTGGTTGCCAGGCATTGGACCCAGGCCCTGTTCATACCGGTCTTTAGTGATCTGATCAGAAGTAGCCCCCTCTACGTGCAGGTGTGCATGCACCGAGATCACTCAGACCACATTCTGAGGTGGTCTGGGTTGCACATGGCCACATTCTTTCCGCAGTATGTACGTAAATGCCTCCTGGGCCACACTGAAGGACCACCTACTCAAATTAGAATGGCCCTCAGCAGAGCGCATACCTCAGTCCCCTTATAAAACCACATTTATATTCACAAGATCAGAATTTGATTTGGATCTGCACCGAATGGGAACTGAAATACAGCAATATCAGTCCCCCAGATAAATTCCCATCAAGATCCATTAATTATTTTCTGCCCTATCTCGCAATGTTAAAGAAAGTTGAGTAGTTTTTGTGTAATCCTGCTAAACAACTACGGGGGGGGGGGGACGCCAATGAAAACACAAGGCCACCAAATCTGATCATTTCAAAAAGCCCATATCACAAGCGCATCAATCCTCTTGACAAAATTAATCTGTGCTGCTCATCTCCTGGTTATTTATTTTTATTTTTACAACTGATACAACATACTGTATATACAAGTTTACTGACTTAAAAGAGATGACTATAGGCTACCACCAAACACATTGCTACTTCCATTCACTACTGGAATATCACATTAGTCACATTAGTGTCTCCTGCCTTTCTAGGGTCAGAGAGCTGTGCAAATACGGAAATACTTGATATATTTAGAAGTCTGCACCCAGTACGTGTTGAGGGGGACAAAAACTCCAACATCACAGTATGAACCAATAACAGAGCTCATGATGGGAGGTCCAAAGGACAAAGACCATAAGGGGAACTTCATCCAGACACATAGCTTTTGGGAGAAACTCAATAATGCATTATTTGTGTTTTCTTGCTCGTACAGCATGATTGCTTTCCACAATGTCCCTCTGGAGGATGGATATTTCTGAAAATGTACAGATCCCTCAACTGTTGTCGAAAACATATAGTGCCTTTTAGAGCCTGGTTGTACTTTTATCACCCCCCCCGGGACCAAAAGTTGACCATTCTACCCTGTTGTTCAGAATATGAGCAAAGCACCACTGTAATTCCTCATCGTTCTCCCACACTTTCACCCCCTTAATTGTTTTTGCCGCTGTCAAAGATGCCGTAACCAACTGCTTGAATACTAACTGTGTGTCCAAACAGATTTCTGCTGCGAGTGAGTCATTTGGTAAATATAGAGAGTGACAGCGCTGACTTTCAATTTGGACTCAGCTGTTTAACAGTCTAGCTGGAACACACAAACATGTGAACGCGCTGACAGACACACACACACACACACACACACACACACACACACACACACACACACACACACACACACACACACACACACACACACACACAGCTGTCAGTGGTTTCAGAGAAGACATTTGGATTCTGCACTGCACACATGTAGGTGATGAAACTACAGTGTGCAAACATGGCGAGACACAAAACCATGGCTTGAAAATAGGTCATTTCATAGGTTGTGCAGCGTTTGAACTGCCTCAAGTGTTATTGCACCAATGTATCAGTAGAGGAGACCTGCTTTAGCTTGACAGCCAGAGCGGCTCCGCGGATGGGGAACAGAAAAATGAAATTATGCCCAGGACAATCCAGATTCTTACTGTTGCACAAAAGCCTGTCAGTTCCTGGTGTTTTTGTTACACAGAGGTAGAGTTGCCTTACAGCTCACTGTCATATTTACGCGTTGAGAGAAATAGAAGTCCACCTTCTCGACACGGAGGCGTATCTGTTTACTGAAGAGGTGAGTGCAGGAGAAGCAGACGGGGGAAGGCCATAGGTACAAGTGCATGCATGTGTGCGGGCGTGTGCGCAGTCTTGGACTGCATACGTGCGCATGGGTGTGTTTGTTTGTGGAGGGGAAGCGTGTCACAGGGTGCTTTAGCCCCGCCACAAACCCGACTCCTCCTGACATCTGTGAGTCAATTAGCTGACTGAAGAGAAAACATCCCTGCCCCCTCTTTCCCACACCCTCCCTTCCCTCCATGCATCCCTTCCTCCACCAAACAACCCCAGCCAGCCAGGCAGCCAGTGAGGTGGTGTAGCATAGCAGCTCCTGTCTGCCCTGGCTGGCTGGCTGGTGTGAGGCGTTGGGGGAGGGGCGCGAGTCAGGTCCGGGGGGGTGGGAGGGTAGTGGGGGTGATGAGGTTGGATGTCAAGAATGTGGCTCATGGTCTGCTCTTTTGTGTATTTTGTGCAAGATGAATAGGCCCATGGTAGGCTGGGGTGCTAGTCGGCCGCAGCTCCCCATTGATTTGTGTGTCAGAAAAGCCTGAAGGCCTCGGCCGGCCCCTCTTGAAATGAGACAGACGGATAATGAATGCTGCTGGGTGAACAACTTAAACGCCCACTACATATACTGTAGACATAACTATTTCAATGTGTTATTTCCTCCTTGGCTCATTCTTGACTCGATATTGCGTACAGCCTCATTATCTCTCTTCTCTGATGTCCATCTCTATCTCCTTGTCCATGCCTCCCAGAGCCCCACATCAGGACAGTTACTGTTTGCTAAGCTGGTGTAGGGGACTGTTCTTTTTTTTTTTTTTTGGTGCTTGGTGCATCCCATATTCCCTTCCCCATTCTTCCCCAATGCCCTCCATGTCCTGAGGCTATCGCTATGGAAATATGCTTCAGTCACATTGCTAATTATTTAAGAGTCGTCACCTCATTAACAGTGCTGGGAGATAATGAATGATTAATAGGTCATGCTTCCCGTCGTCGCTGTGTTCTCCTGCTCCCTCCTCCCATAAAAGCGACTTGTTTGACAGGTTGTGCGAGCTCCTGTTGTCCATTTAGCCGCGTGCATCCCCCACACTCCTCTTGCTCGGAGCGCGCACGTTCCTAGAGGTAACTGAAAACATGGTGAGTGGCTGTGAGGCAGGAAGTGCAGTGAAGGGGACATGATTAGTGTTTGTGTCGACAATGATCCCTCAGGCTAGTAAACGCTGAAGAACGGTATTGCTTGGAAATGCAGGCAGTGGGCTTGTGGTGCTGACTGTAAATGACTGACATTGCTTGGTAATGAGCCAAGCCTGGATACATGAAACCAAGGAGGGATCCAGTCATGTTTATACAGTTTGCATTAAGTCATCACTAGAGACAGTGAACCCCTGCAGGCACAATACTCCTTATCATGTCTTTGCCATCATGATAAAGTTGTTTCAGTGGTTATCTGCTGCCTCAGACGTCCCTGCACGCTCTCAGGTTTCTCTGCTAACGGGAACTTAGCATTCTTTTGGACACTATGACAACGCGTTTCCTTCCACCACTCAACTTCATCATTATCAATGTCATATGATGTGTGATCCGGCCACATCCGATGGTAAAAGTGTGTCTACCTGTTCTGAGGGGCCACACTCACAGCTGTGGGCAAAGAAATCAGTAGTCACAGAGCTGGGAGGATAAATCAGACAAATGGTGATAACGGCTCACAATTGCTGACAGACTTCTATGAGGCTATCTGGGTTTTGCTCTCGGGTGTGTAGAGGATAAACCTGCTAAAAATGGCAACTGACTCCTTTCCTGTTGCCAGTTGAGGAGTTTGACTTTCTGTTTCTTGAAAAATGTCGGACACCAATGCTTTGGAAACCTCGCTGTCATGCCAGTGTTGCAGGCTGAGGCTGAGTGGTTGTCCACCAGAAGGTTGGCAGTTCAATCCTCAGTCTTTCCCATCTGCATGCCAAAGTGTCCTTGGGCAAGATACTGAACCCCTAAATGGCCCTTCATAGATGTTCAAAGCACTAAATGTAAGTTGTAAGTTGGATAAAAGCATCTGCCAAATGACATGTAATAATGTAATGCTGTTGCACGTTGTTCCTAAGATGTAATAAACATTAACTACACAAACGTTCATGGTTATTTCCACTTCAACTTCCAGAAGTTCAAAGTACATCATAACATCATGATAAAAAAAGGTCCGTCATTGTCTAGACTGTCAAAGTAAAGGAGCTGAAGAAGACATTAGCACGTACACCAGGCTGCCATGTTTCAATCACTGCCAAACGGAGCCCGAGCCAATAATAACTTGTGTCTACTGCAGAGTCATTTGACCCGGGAGTGAATTCTCATTGTTATCACTCCCATTGCAGACAAAAGCCAGAACTTATTGAGTGTTGGTTTTTGTGACCTGTGGGAAAGTGGCTTTGTGGGTTGTATATGCAAATATTAATATCTTAACTCGGGTTAAACTGAAGAAGTGAAAGTTTGACAGTAATCAGTGAGTTTTGTGACGTTTACACTGTTTGTTTTAGACTTATTTTCTTAGGACTGTCAACTCTATTTCCCAGTTTAGATAAACTTTATTTTGAAGTTGTTAAAATAGTTTATTATTACAATTTATAGTACACAATTAAACTGCTCACCCATACAGACCCGATAAACTAGTTCTTTTCTTGAATAACCAGGCGGCTGGGTCTCAGCCCCGGGGTAAGATTTCTATTATTACACTGTCAGATGCCGAATATATGACGATTTGACAAGTGTGTTTCTGGAAGCTCACTGAGACTCTTTAGGTGTCAGTATAAGGAGTGTGTTCGCAGTTAACCTAAACCATGTCTCACCTCTAAGGATTTTCACATCATCTGTCGAATGTGGCATTTCAGAATTAGAAATAAACACTTCTGCCTCACAACTATTTCTCCAACCCAGCACAAATTCTATTTTGTTAATGGTTTGTATTAATAAAGAGCTTTTCTAGTCTTGATGACCACTCACACACACATTCATACAGTGCATCATTGGGGTGCTGTGCTATGATGATGCCATGTTAATATTTCATGGATATTAAATCAATACATCTGAGCAAGCTGAAAGTAAACCAAAAAAAATGCAATAGCAGATTTTATTTTATGTAATAAATTGCTTACATTGGTTAATTAGATTGTCCGGCCAACTACAATTGACCTAGTTTTCTCCTTATAGACAATCTATAAGCACATTTCTATTTACTACATTCGTCTTTATTTGTATCCAGTTACAAGTCGTATATAGTTAAGTCCGACAGAAGCTTTTCAAGCGGCACAAAGTCAGAATGTAAAAACAAACCAGTCAAGTGCACCGCTGTCAAATAGCAAAGTTGATAGGAAGGAAGTCATGGCTGCTCTTATGGAGCAAAAGTGCTCATCACTCAGAAAAGTTGTTGGAAACCTCCTCTCATGTGATATGTTGTGACCACCCCCGCCCAACCAAATCACTACTTTCTCTCAGGCCTCACCCCCAAAACTTTGTGGCCTCAGGTCTGTGATGAGTGGCAGTTTCTTCCAACGTCCCTCACCCCCTCTCTCCCCCATGGTATGTTTGAGTCAGACCCTCCCCCCACTCCCTTCCTTCCCTCCCTCCCCCGTTAGCCTTGACTCAGGCTTGTTGCCCTCTCTCAGCTGCTCGGCCGAACGGTGTCTGTTGATTGGTGGTTGAGATGGAGAAGGAAGCCTTGGGAGTATTTATAGAGACTCTCTCATTTACCAGAACAATAACAACCCTCCCCCACACCAAGAGAGAGAGAGGGAGGCAAACTGACTTTTGGTTTCACATCTTAGGGGGGGAATGTGGCTTTTCCATTCATGTTGATGCTGTGTAGCAATAATAAAAGAATACAGGCTTAAAGTAATTCTGCCCATTCATGTGTTGAATTAAGATCTTCAAGGGAAACTTATAGGATTGTTTGAAGTTGGCTATTTATATTCAAGTATTGTTCTAAGAATTTTATGTCGAGCTAATTGAGTCCAGTGAACGCAACAAGTAAAAAAGTATTGAATTCACAGATCAGCATAATTAGAAGCAGCGGAAATTTGACAATTTCCTGCTGGAGTCCAAATAATTTCCTGTTATTAAACCACATGCCGTTTTGTTTTATCCTAAATGAGCTAACACATTGTATTCCAGGAAGGGTTATAGATATGATGCATTCATCTGATGCAAGCGAAACCAATTCGTTTGAAGGATGTGGCAACATTTTCTCACAGCTCTCACTCATATGGCTCCACCTCTATCAAGCCACTCGTCTGCAGCAGCAGCCATGAGGTTCGATGCAGTGCTGACACTGCCAGTCATCGCTGGCAGAGGCAGTGCTGGCAGGATTAGTCAGGTGGGTAGGATTGAGTCAGCTGGTCTGAGATCAGTGGCTATTAGTTGTTGGTGACACAGATTGAGGATGACTTGCAAGCAATTAGGCCAGTATCTTATGGTTGATGATTACTGTAGCTCATAGTGTGAAGAGCTTCCTGTCACTTTGTCCATCTGATCTCACATGATAAGTCACTCATCTCAGAGAACACAGAGTAAATACTATGATGCTTGAACAGGGTTTAGTATAAAGTATTACAGGAAGTGCCACTATTATAGTTCAAGTAAATAAATTATATTATGAGGAAAATTTCTAGAATGGCACCCAGTAGAGTGCATACCTCCACATAGACCGGTTTTTATTTGGACCCGTACAAAATTTCCATGAATTATTATCTAAGAAATCAAGGAAAATGTCCAATCTTGCAATGTTAGAGGGAGTGAGAGAAAATGGATCCACCCCCTGACACAGATCTGAACCAAAATGAAGTGGGTTCCTCCCCTGATCCACACTACATCCTTCCACTAAATTCCATTGTAACCCATCCAGTAGTTTTTGTGTCAGCTTGCTTACAAAAATAAACAAATACAAACCGACAACCAACATAATTTGAGTGTTACTTAACCCTAATCAAAGATTCAGGACAGAGGTAATGACTGGTGAGATGATATGACCCAGATGCAGAAGCAACGCCTCATCTTGTGTGCAACTATGACAATGCACATCCACAGCTGATCTCTCGTCTGTCATTACATGTGTTTGGTATGCACAAGTAGGAAAAACCAAACAGAGTTGGCTTGTTGTTTGGCAGTCAAAGGGAATATCTGGTTCCACTTCCTTGTTCTTTGGGTGTTGGTGTTACATTTCTTTAAACCTCTTCTCTACTTACTTGCAGACCCAGGGATGTGGTCTGTTGTCACATGTGTCATCTTGCAGGTGTTTCCTCAGTGTGTATCAACAGAGTTCAACTACACAACGTTCTCCACACGTTCCCAGACCCTGTTGAAGGGCAGTGAACATCGGCCTTCTTGAAATCTCACATGAACGACCTGGGTAGGAAGCTGAAAGATATCTGGAAGTATTGAAGTCACCCAAGACAGACAGTGTGCAGATGATGTACCCAGTAAGTTGGTCAACGCCTGCTTTTTACCCACCACAGTTTGAAAAAGCTCACAGTGATTTGCTGAGGATGTGTGGACACAAATATGTGATGCGCAGCAGGTATGTGCATGCCGAATGTAAACAGGAAGCAGATTGTATGCAGCTGGTTACAGATAATACTACGAACAGCGATGGTGAATAGTAAGAGAAGAGATTTCTTTCAGTGGACCTACAGTGACAGCAATTCCATGTATTCACTGCTGCTCGTCAAGTTTTGACTAATAGGGACCAATCAGGAAGCGAATTAGGGAGACTCAATCAATCAATCAATCAAATTGTATTTATTTGTCTCATAGGGCTTTAACAAGGTGTGACTACATTATCATTTCAAAATGTCTGCATTTCCGCCAATCAACAATGCAGCCCTGGAGATGTCGAAACTAAAACGAAGCCACCAGCGTTCTCCGTTTGTCGCTCAAAATCTCTGACGACAATTGAAAATGTAAAAAACAGAGATAAATTTCAAACCTCTAAAGTAGTTTGGTTGTAGCCGAAGCCTATTAATGTGGGAATGTACAACATGCATTGTTGTTCTGCATAAAAGGCGTGGATACGGCATGGGCGTTATTGTAGCTCCACCTCGAGGTTGTCACAGTTCATGTGTATGTTAAGGAGAGAGCCAGTCTGGTGGGACAGGATGCCAATGCTGTTGTGTTACACGTCACACCTCTGATTCCAAAATACCATCATGCTATTTAAAATCACTGTGGCAGCAACATGACAACTTTGTTTGGTGTAGTGTAAACAAGCAAAACCAGCATAATGACTCAACGACAACGTAGCCGGATCTCTGTTTCTGGCCCTTTCTCCTTGAAATGCAAGCACACAGGCACACTCTCGCATACGTATAGAAATCAATACACGGCTTAAGACGCGTTTTGTGGATGCTCATCCTTTAAACCATAGATTACAGTCAGCGGTGTGGATAAATCTATGAAAAATACACAGTATTTAGAAAAAAAAGCCTTCAGGTGGCACGACTGCAGTGCATCAATTATCTAATCACAACAACACAATGGATATATAATTACAAACCACATAACTTTCACCACAGTCACGGCTGTCTGGAATTCCATTTGAATGTCTCAGGTTTTAAAGAGACACAGTCATGTGAGTGGTGAGCTCCAGAGGATTTGGGCACATTACTTGTTCTGTAATGCAAAATGACACCATTAGAAGCTTTTGGCCCTGGGTTATACAACAAAGATGTTGTTGATGGATTTTAAAATGCTACAGTTTGTCAAATGGTCACAGACTGCAGAACACAAATGCTATAACAAGTGAGTTGAGTTCATCACAGCACAACAAAACCTGATGTTGATTCTGTTTTGTTTGGACTGACTAGCTGGGTGAGTTTCTCAGAGAGCACCCAACACCTGGGAGTGGCTTATTAACACTGGCTTAAAGTGGCCGGACAATGTCAAACAATGACAAGCGCCTGCCAGTGGTTGCCCATTTATAGACAAATTCCCCCGACAATGGATTGGCTCTCTCTCTCAAAGAGGTTCCATTCATTTGCAATTGCAGGCAAGAGGTCATTGTCCTGAAGTGGGCAATCAAGAGACATGTGCATCTGCAGAGTGGAGGTACAAACACACACATGCACAGCCGTAGTTACACTGCTGCTGCTGCTGCTGCTGCAGCCAGTGTGGCCTAGAATAGCACACAGGCTACATTCCTCTGCCCTCCCTCTGCTGCCTAGCTGAGGCGAACACAGCAGACTGGTGGGTCACATGGACCAACAGTGATCTCAGTCATCCTGGAGATGAAGTGTACAGGCACACACTGAGTAACATACACGCACACGCACGCACGCACACACACACACACACACACACACACACACACACACACACACACACACACACACACACACACACACACACACACACACACGCACACACAGGCCAAATAAACAAGTTGGTGCAGTCAAATTGGGAACATGAATTTCTAGCCTAATGTTATGGCACGTATGTTTGGCACTTACTATCAGATACAAATGTAGGCGGACTCCTACAGTCATGCATAATACAGAGATAATAGAAAACACTATCTATCTATCATACAAACAAACATGTATAGTGACTCTTATATACATGCATAAAACATAGATAGACATAAAAACAAACACAAATCTATCTACCTATCTATCTATCTATCTATCTATCTATCTATCTATCTATCTATCTATCTATCTATCTATCTATCTATCTATCTACCTATCTATCTATCTATCTATCTATCTATCTATCTATCTATCTATCTATCTATCTATCTATCTATCTATCTATCTATCTATGTCTTAAAATGATTGACAAATCCTGTATTGCACAAAGTGAAGACAGCGGCAGTTACTCATGAAGACAAACAAGATGTCCAAATATTCTTTCAAAAAGAAACGGAGGGGAGGAGGATATTTAAATTAGCTACTGTGTCACAAGCTCTCCAACAGCCCCCTTCTCTCCCTCTCCCTCTCTCTCTCTCTCCCTCTCTCTCTTTTTCTTTCTACGCCCATGCACAATTATATTAAGTAGGGCCAATAGGAACAAAGGAGAGGCAGGACCGAGGCTCCACCTCTCCCCGGCTGCCTTCCTCTGAGCTTTTTACATGTACATAATCCCTGAGTTGACCCAGAAAATAGGCAGTCGTTTCAAGATCTGATGCGGCAGTCTTTGTGCACACCGTCCCCGCCTGAGCATGAAGCGTAACCCAGTGGAATAACCCAGTGTAATCCAGAGAGGAGCGTCGCCCTGCAGAGGAACACTGCCCTTTTTACGCACAGGAGCTGACGCCAAGTCGCGCAACTTTGTGGAAACGTAGAGGAAAAGGGTGAGTGGTTGGATTCTGTATTTGTACGCGAGACGTTTAGGCTTTTTTTTTCTCTTCCTTTCTGGTCCGCGGTGGTCTCCGGGGCTGCTGCTGCTGCTGCTCCATTGTTTGCATTCCCCCTGTTTCAAACTCGACAAACGGATCATGTTAGTCCGCAGCTTTTCAGGGGGGGAAACGGTTTGAGCAGTCGGGGGGTTGGTGCGTGATCGCAGGAGACCAGAAGCCCTTTGTTGGATTTTCTGCCTTGTTAGAAAATGTGGTGATTCAGCTGTTGTGGGGAGATGTTGCATGATGTCAGTGTTCTTTGTTGCAACCTTACGTGCGTAAAATGTAACTGTAGATGGTTTCCCCCATAGCCTGGCGTGCAACATAGAAGATGGGATTTAAAGCAACGCATTACGACATGCACGCGTTTTTTTTTGTCTCCCGTTTTGTCGATCCCGTTCGTGCACGAATGATCCCAGCTGTTAAACATGCACCCAAACAATGTATGTGGACCCGTGATGTCAAACCGGGGGCGTCCATAACCCACAGGCACAAAGAGGGGAGGCTGGTTTAGGAAGGGCTTCAGTGTTGCAGATATTTTATTTTCCGGAAGCATTTCCACTGGTTTAACTTGAGGTGGGATTGTGACATTACAAGGGAAAAATGTGCCTTTGTTACAGGTGAAGCTTGTGGTCACCATAGAAAAGGTCACTAGTCTGGATAAGGAACTGGTTTGAAGCACAGAAATATAAAACACACGTGACAACATTAACCTCATTGTTGTGTATCTGTAACCAGTTTGATAGTGAATCACATGGACGTGTAAATATGTGCACGTCATGTCAGCCGTAACCAATGTTTTTTTTTTTTTTACTGATCTCATAACTGTGTCTCCTCTGCTCTCAGACAGGAGGCATGGCAGACCATCTGATGATGCCCATGAATCACAGCTCAGCGGGCGCCAGTCTCCACGGTTACAGGATGGGCATGAACGGCGGCCTGCAGGCGGGTCACCAGCAGCATGCCAACCAGCAGGGCATGCGGGCGCTGCCCAACGGCCAGATGATGCACTATGGCGGCACCCAGGCCAACATGGAGACCGCCATGAGGCAGCGACAGGGCATGGTGGGCGGACCCATGAGCGGACAGCTGAACGGGGCCCAGATGGGTCACCACCAGATGACCTCCGGTAACATGATGTACAATGGCCAGCCCCAACAACAACAACAACAACAACAACAACAACAACAGCAGCAGCAGCATCATCCCCAGCAGCAGCAGCAGCAGCATCCCCAGCAGCAGCAGCATCACATGCACCCACAGCAGCAGCACCAGCAACAAGCCCAGCACCCGCAGCAGCACCCGCAGCAGCAGCACCCACAGCAGCAGCACCCGCAACAACAACAGCAGCCGCAACAGCAGCCGCAGCAGCAGCAGCAACAACAACAGCACCCACAGCAGCAGCAACAGTTCCTGAATGGAGGGTTAACGTCCCAACAGCTCATGGCCAGCATGCAGCTGCAGAAACTCAACACCCAGTACCACGGACACCCACTGGGGCCTATGGGTGGTAACCACATGGGGCCCACAACACAGTATCGTGTGAACCCTGCTCAGCTGGCTAGCATGCAGCACATGGCCGGGCCGGCCCTGGCACTGAACGGCATGGATGCGGATATGATCGACGAGGAGGTCCTGACCTCGCTGGTCATGGAGCTGGGCCTGGACCGGGTCCAGGAGCTGCCAGAACTCTTCCTGGGCCAGAATGAGTTTGACTTCATTTCAGACTTTGTCAGCAAACAGCAGCCCAGCACCGTTAGTTGCTGAGAGGACCTGATTTGCCAAGAGGCACAAACGGACACAGGAGAGTGAGAATCGTCCAGGATGGATAACGGGTGCTCGTCTCTCCTCTTTTTATTTTGGAGGCTCCTCCCTTTACAACTAAAGTGAGTTGAGGCGCAGGTGCACAGAAGAGAACTTTGGATATCCGTGGTAAATGCACAGTCTCGCGTGTGCTTGTGGCCAGAGGGTGGCTGGCTTTAAGGCCTGTTGTTCCACTTCGCCCATTTCCTGGACATGAATGTACTTAATGCTGAAATTCTCTGAAAAAGCCACTTTGAACAATGCTTTGACACTGTGTAGCTTCCAAGACTCCACCACAGTTTACCAGTAAAAAGGCGTATTTATTTATTCCTGACTGAGAAAACTGATATAAAGAACAACCACCGTCTCCATTATGGGAACCAAGTGGCTTTAATGATTTTTATTTTTATTTCCTGAGAGTAAATGGGGAGGAAATTAAATTTAAGTTCCCTGCTCATGATTTTATTTCCCATTCTATTTGGCCTGATATTAAAACGACAAGGTAATCTTAAAGGAGCCAGAATTTTCTCTCAGTAAAGTCAGACACAACACAAGTACATGTTATGTCATTTGAATGGAAGTCTCATCCAGATTTAAAAAATGGTTCACTTTTGGTAAAGTGCTGCCTTTTTAGATGTGATGTTCTTGAAAATCTACTGCTTGTACTGTATGAAGCTGTAAAACTCCAACATGTCCACACTGTTGTGTTCTATTGGAGCTGTAGAACCGCCTTAATCACGCAGATTCTTATTTATTGGTTGTTTATATTGTCCCCTTTTTTTGTGGTCAAGATGGGGGGATGGTCTTTGTGAAAGGGGTTTTGAGGATCAATAAAGATGGCCTGGTTAGAAGTGTGGCCTGCTTTTCCATTCATTGCACAGCTCTTCCCCCTGGGCAGTGGAGGGCCAGCTAAGTGCTTAGGTCAACCTGTGGGTGAAGGGAAACCTCAGTTTCTTTCAAGTCTGGGTTGGAAATGTTAAAGCAGATGTAATATTTATGCTTTTTGAGGAGGGATATCTACTCTGCTCTAAATCTCCCGGGTTTTCATTAGCCCAGCTCCTGACTTTTAATGGAGGAATCTCTGTCTGTCTTTCGATTTTCTCCACAACCGCTCGTCCAATCAGGCTTGGTCGCTGTAGGACCCAAGGACGAGGAGCTTATGCAAGTGTTTGGCCAAAAAAACGACAAACATTCCTCCCATGTCAGTTATTTAGCTACACGTGGCGTCTCTTTGGTAACCAACCTTTTGATGATATCAGAAAAAGGTCATGCTCAGCTTGACGGGCGCTGTGTGCTCAATTTACCATCTCCCTCGCTAAAAAGGCACAGTGTCGCTTACAGGAGCGTGATTGACACATGGTGATAATTACATACAAAAAGAGCAGTGTATTAAGTCAGTATACATCTGATATGACGTCCCAGGAAGCGATATTCAAATGGGGCTTCACCGTGTAACATTTAGTTCGGCTGCAGACGCCGTGCCCTGACATTAAAGGTGGTAAACATTCCTATAAAGGTTGTCAGGGAAGCAGCATTTGATTTGAATGACACTGGTTTCTCGGTGGCGCCCAAAACATTTGTTTCTTCGCTGTGTGTAAAGAGTAATGTGAGTGGGGGGGGGGGATGGCCAAACAATGCTTACCTTGATGGGGGTTTAAGTGACTTAAAGCTTGTAAGCCCTGGCTCAGAGCCAGTAGCCTCTTTTACGCGGCCAGCTCAAGGCGGGAATGTTCGGCCTTTATTCCATCTCGCCGTTCTGTATGATACAAAAGTAGGAACATGGACTGTGGACGGGTATTGTTGTTCCACCTTAATGCCGACAGCCGAGGTAGTCAGAGACGAATCAATGTCTGTGTAAGTGGGACAGACGCTGTTGTTTTGCTCGTCACGCCAGCATGCTATGTAAAATCACACTGGGGAGGCAATATGGCGTCTTGTTTGTGTCAGTGTAAACAAACAGGCAGATTAAGGTGTTGTCTTTCCTACTGGGGTGTAGCGGAATCTGTAGAAACGAGGTTTTGTGCTGCTTTTTTCCCAGGTCACACAGCAGATGGCCAGAAAAAACAAGACTTTTTGCCATTAAACAATAACATCATTTAACAAATGACCAATCCACAACAAACCCCCCCTCACACCACAACAGTCGCAGGAACCAAACTATTTTCCCTGTCTAATTGCATTCATTATGAATTGAGGGTAAAGAGATTCTCTGCGGTGGGTGAGTTTGTTGGATTGTTTTGTGCC
The DNA here is from genome assembly GCF_022539355.2 of Hippoglossus stenolepis. NCBI lineage: Eukaryota > Metazoa > Chordata > Actinopteri > Pleuronectiformes > Pleuronectidae > Hippoglossus > Hippoglossus stenolepis. The sequence continues at coordinate 19,756,374 of NC_061490.1, forward strand.
TGCGGGCCATGAAAACGCCTGATTAAGGTCATGTTGGGAATGTCACCGCCACATTTAGCTTTTCACATCGTCAACAAAGGCATCTTCAGCAGCGTCACGAGCAACAAGGGGGTGGGGTGGGGGGTGAGAGTGTGTCGTCCCGAACCAGAAATGGAGTTTGCACAATATCCGAATCAGTTCCGCTCTTATATCGGCTGAAACTATTCTTCACTCGTCCAATTGTGTTAAAGGCCATTTAAAAAAGGTAACAGGGAGGATCCGATCAGAAATAGGTCGACCTGAATATGGGCTTGTTTCAAATAACAAAAGGGTGTGTGCGTGTATGTCTTTCTATGGTTGTGAGGACCTATTTTCCTTCAAAACCATTGTGAGAAAATTTTTCAGAGTCCTCTAAAAGTCATTTTAAAGGTTTAAGGCTTGGTTTTTGGGTTAGAATGAGGTTTAGGCGGCAGGAAAAGGGTTGGGGTTTGGTATGTAGTTGTGGTGGTTAAATTTAGGGTAAGGGTTTAGCGATGCGTTATGCCGCAGAGTGTCCTCACAACTATAGAAAGAATGCCTGTGTGTATTTTCTTGGCTTGACACTATCTAGAGAATGGCTCATAAGTAGGCCAACAGCCTTGGCGCGGCGCTCAGTAACGGTTGCGGGTCCCTTGCCCGGTGCCAATCTGGTGAGATGGTCTTCTGGTGCGCGGCACATGGGGCACGCTGGCACACGGTCGGAACTCTGTCTCCTCGTATATCTCATAATTGCATGCTACACCGCGAGCTCCTTGTTTAGCCCCAATTAAATGCAGAGGTTTGGTTGCCTGATGGTGACTCCATAGGGCGAATGGCTAAACACGTCAAACAGCCCGTGTTTGCTCTCCCAATCCCTTGTTATGACTGCCGCTCTCAAAGGCCGGTCTAGACGCAGGCTAAGCAGGGTGGGACACTCCGAGACATTTACAGTTACTTCTGTTTTTCTTGCTCTCTCGTTTCCCAGCCCACCCACAGCAACTGCTCGAAACACAAGCTTCCTGTGGCAGCTTTTCTCGATATAAGTCACAGACCGAAAGCCACATTCTGATCGAGAGGCAAAGTGAAAGAGAAAAAAGATAAGAAATGTAAGGATTTCTCCAAGTTGCAATTAGAAATTAGGTGAAGGGATTTTTTTTATTTTGTTCTGCTCTTCGGGGATTTCTCAGCTGGGTTTTCCCACAATTCTTTTATGACTCCATCGAAAACCCTTCAATAAACATTATGCACATTCCTCTCTTCTGCTCAATATCTGTAAATGAGCCGTACACCTCTGTGCATTTAATACTGTCAAGTTCACTCTTTCCAGGCTCTGGTACAGCTGGTGCCAAGCCTGAGCTCGAGGTAATCTCGGCAGCTAGTGCCGGCGACAGATAGGTGGTCATTTGCTGTAGTCACGCATGGTCAGGTCTTCACATGCACACGCATAGCATCAGCACACAAGCTGATCAAACAGGCAGACAGGGATGCCTCAGTATCAGTGTGGAGCCAGGCGAAGATAAAGGGTTTATGTCTCAACTGTGGTCGTTGTGATCCTTACACCAGCTCCTACAGTGCGCTGGCAGACTTGAGTGAAAGATCAGGAAGCAAATGCAACTTATATCCTGGAGATTTTGTCAAAAAGACTGAATTGGGAGTGTTACCTCTCAATTTGTGTGCTAGTTTTGAGATGTAAAAAAAACCAGTATGTGTCACTTCAAGAATCTCCCATGTGTCAATGACTGTAAAACAAAAGAGTGACAAACACTGTGAAAGTGAGAATTGCACTTGAGTTTCCAAGTTGAGAGGATGAGTTGTTATCGACAACAAGGGGCACGTTTCTGTCTGTATGTGTGAATATTGTGTGAAGAGAGAGCGAGCGTGTTTGAACTCGTCTGCTTTAACAAGAGCGTTTGGAGGTTTTTGTCACGTTTTTGTGGTGATGTTGTGTCTGTGTGTGAGTGTGTGTGTGGCGGCGTGCATGTACGTGCATGCGCTGGCAGGGGGTAAATAAACAGCAGATCCCTCGGGTGCAGGGTTCATCCAGTGGACATGTTGCTCAAGCCGAACTTCCTGATTTTCTAGCTGAACAGTCGGCCTTCTCCACTTGACTTGTGATGTTATTGGACGCTGCTCTCTCCCTCCCCTTCCTCTAAGTTCCCCCCCTGCTCACACAACAGGCCTCCTCTGGAAAACATCAGTCGTTGCACTGTTGGATTCTGCTTCTGGGCTCGTTTTAGTGGAAGTAAAGCTCGGCGACTTAGCTTGTAAGTGACAACAAAAAAAGGGAAAAACCCCTCCTCTTCCCCGCACGAGGGAAAAAGTAATATAATCACATCACACTTTCTTTCCTGGAGCCGCATAGTTTAGCTGTAATTGTTTTGTTTTCCATATGAATCCAGCTGAAGAGGCTTTTAAATGCAGTTATGTACCTGCGGCCTCCAGAGGAAAGTGGCTGGTCCTGGCATGTCGGTGCAGGTGACACAGAGGTTGCCTAGTGACTAGCAACTCCTCCTCTGACCGCCACCCCCCCACCCCCCCAAATCTGGGGTTGAATGGTTTGCCAGCTCTTTGAAGTAAAAACAGGGGGGGGTTTGTAAATAATTTATTTAGCTGCACACAGCTGACACGTCTCCGTCGAGGCGGCTCAAGCACATCGAGGTGTTCCAACAATGTCTAAAGGTGGTAAATATTTAAGGGTTGTGTGATTTACACGCTCGAGCCAAACTGAGCGGGGATGCGGCTTTTTCACAGCAGTGGCAGAAACTAAACCCTGGTGTTATCTCAAAGCCTCGAGAGACCTCCAGTCATATTGATAAAAATGTTACTCGATATGTTTTTTTTAGAATTTAATTGGTTTTTATCGTGTAATTCACACCAGATATAATCTCGGGCCTGCTTTAGCGTTTGGCCTTCCAATGTGTCAAAACCCTGCCAAGCAGATTATAAAGAAATGCTAACATTTATCAAGGAGCTGACACGGGAACAGCAACACTGCGGTGCAATGTCAAATAATCTAATAAGGAACTGTGAAACTAATATTGCACTTTTAAAGCTTTAAATGTGATTTTTTTTTTCTGTTGAAACTGTGTCAACAAGGGTGTTAAATCAACCACAGTGTTCCTGTTATTGCACCTCACTGTTCAACATAATGCAGACTTGAATGCCGCGGTGTCAACAAACATGATAAGTCACAGCTACCATGAGCAGTGAAGCGGTTTGTCTCAGCGCAGGAGAATTACAGGTTCGCAGGTCAGAAAAGAGGGAAACCGAATTAGTACAAGCTATGTTCTGTACACAGTGTCTTTGTGTGCAGGGCTTTAAGCCTGCGTGCTAATCTGGTGACAGTGGCAAGCACATGCTACCAAAGACAGAGTAACAGGCGGGTGGAATTCATACAAGAGAGCAGTTCTTGTCGGGCTTTACAAGCGTTATCCTGTTGGTGGAATCTAAATATACCGAAGAAGCAGCGTGTTTATGCCAAGAAAAGTCATGTGCACGCTTTTCTAAATTGTTTTTGCGTTGATGTGAGATTTCTGCCTCCTTTCCTCTTCACTGATAGATTAAAGCCTGCCACGCTGCCATGTGACCAATATTTCTTGCAAGACAATCCTGACACGAGTTGGCTCGCAACCGTCTGTAGCTCGTGGGGTCGGAGTGTGTTGAGGTGAGGGGGTCGAGACGGAGTTCTCAGCTGATATGATCTCCCAACTGAGAGTCACAGGAGACCAGCGAGCGAAGCAGGTCTGCGGCCTCGTTTACGGAAAGTGATGAAATCTAATTTGATTTGAGACAAATCCGTAGCCGTCGGTGTCATGTGTTACAAACATAGTTTCCAAGTAAAGAAACAAACGGACACTTCGGGGCCCAGTTGTTCCCAGAGATGTCACAGTTCTTCTTGGATGCGACTCCATTTTCTTTCTTCTCTTCATATCCTCAAAATAATTAACTCTGAAACCTTGAGGATTAACATATTCTGAAATAGAAGGGTGCATTCCTCCGCGACGGCCCAACAGTCCCCTATGAAACCACATTTAAATTCACTTGATCTGGATAGACTCTGTCATAAATATAAGTCCCCTGAACGTGTCGGATTTTTGAAAATATGGTACAAAATGTTTTAATGTTAAATACAGTTTTTTGGGAATTCCTGGATCCACACTGATCTGGATCTGCACCATAATTTAATTGTTTCTTCCCTGACACATATTGCATCTTTCCAAGTTTGGGGTAATCAGTCTAGTAGTTTTAGCGTGATACTGCTAACTAACAGACAAACTCAAACATAACCTCCATGGCTGAACAGTTCCTTCAGGCATTAGATACATAACCAAGAAAAATCATCTGCTCATGTGTTGCAAACCAGGACTTTGCACAATCTGGAAAAACAATCTAAACATCAACCTGACTAAGAAATCCAGCTGAATTAATCTGTAACCAGAGTTCTCAGAATCAACTCCACCTCAAATGACCGCCAAAGGGCATGCTGGGAATTCCGCTGGAGAGAAGGTGGCGGACCGAGCACCTTCTCTCTGTCCACGTGGTGTTTCTGCAGACGGTAATGGCATGTTTATGCTACAGCACGACACCTGAAGCAAGGACTTGAGAAAGCTGTGTTTTATTCTCACAGCTCTGACTGATCCGCAGAGCTTCCTCTCACACACACTGAAACTGTCTCACCGCTCTAAATAGTGTGTGTGTGTGCGTGTGTGACAGTTGGGGCACACACAGCAGATGACTGTGCATTGAGAAATGTTGAAAAATATAAAGGCTCGGATTTCCCCAAAGTACCAAATACCATTGCACAGTGTGACATAACCAGTGATGATTATCTATCTGGATTTTTTTTCAAAGGGGCCAAAACTGTTATGTTGGAAATTCACCTTGATGCTTTTTGTGCCTGCTGCACCATCAGCAAAACAAGGGCGACACCTGATCAGAATCCCACCGCAATGTCGGGAGCCCAAGTGAAAACTGGCTTCACAACCTTCGCAAACACAATATGCGGCACAAGGAGCCGTTACTTCTATAAATAGCTCGGGCTTCATGCACAACACTTTGGCTACTATTACACATCAAGGAGCACAGGCATCAGCCATGAGCCCTGAGCCTTGTCACATGTGTCTGAGCAGAACACACAAAGCACAGCAACCATTGTGTGTGTACGTGTCACACGCTCACACACACACGCTCACACACACACATCCTCGTCAGTTACAATCAGGGGGGGTTCAGTCACTTGTTTTCAAGCCTGTATATGTTGTGATTTCCTGTTTTGACTTAGAGGATGTGGGTTTTTTTTCTGCCTTGTGCTTCTGTGAGACACAAGTTATTTCTTCGCCCACAAGCCCAATAGCCCACACACGTACCAGCAGAAAGAATGACAGCAAAATGTTCACAAAAACAACACAAACAATAGAGACACATAATAATAAAAAAGGGTCTTTAAATATTGGAGAAGAATAAGAAAGAAAAAAACACAATATGTGGGAGAAATACCGACGATGAAACGCCTGAATAACAACCATGAGAAATCACCTTTACATGGTGTAAAAATATCACAGATATTATCATGCTGGGCTTAACAGATGGAGCTGTGGACACCTATGGCAGAACATGACACTGTCCCAAGGAGAAACAGCAAGGAGACAGCTCTGCAAGGAGGTGAACAGGCCTGTGCTGCCCTCTGTTGGTCTACTTCTGTAAATTGAAGACTCACTAGGGCTCCAAAATAAAAACATGAATGGATGAGAATGTGCAATATTCAACCGACTTGCTGATTTTAACTTAAAAAATAAAACAAAATGGAATTTGCATGTGACATTTATGGTCTTGTAGATTAATTGTATTTAAAAAGGTCACGGATATTAAATGGAGAAAAGCAGAAGACGAGTCAACAGGATGTAACCACAAGTTGTGGCTTTGAACACACACACCAGAGGAAGCCAACAGTTGAATTATTATATATTTATTGAACAATGTTAATTATGATAGGGTTCTCCACGTAGGAACTCTAATAATATAGTATAAAAAATTAAAAAAGTACAAATAACAAAGACAAGACGAGGCATTGTAAACAACATCCAGAATTAGACAAAAGAAACAGATTTCCTCATGGCAGTATTTTTAAGAATAAAAGTTTCTTTTCATAAAACCATTTTTTTCTCCCTATAATTAATATTGATGTGGTTGCAAAGTTGTGCCTCAAACTGAGACATTAATCAGAAGCGTTCCCAACCATTGGGATGAATGAAGTTAATTCTTTTCTTCCTTTAGGGTTTTCTTTCTTTGAGCATATCCAACACGACGAGGCAAAAATACATCCATATATTCATGAAATACAAAATATGACCTATGTACAGAATACATGTAACAAAATAAAAGCAGGCCCGGAAAAAAAGCCTTTTACAGTTAAAATGGCCACTTTGACTCTTCAAGTTATACTGAAATGCAAAACAGATGACGGACAAGTGGGTGATCCTACGTATCCCATGCTGCCTTAGGGCTGGATTGTGCTACACAAAATAAAACATTCCTCATTGGATTAGGTCAGGACAGGGGTGTGTAATACCAGATGTGGTGGTCTGATGGACGTTGCTACATGTAAGTGGTCAGTATATGTCCAATGTGTAGTGCATAATATACTGATCCTAGATCGGGGAGGTGGGGTTGGAGCGTAGTCCTTTGGAAGGCTGCTGCGGGTCCGCCGACTCCCTCACTGCCGCTTGAGCTTGTCGATGTGGAAGGTGAGTTTGAGGGCGGGGCCGAGCTTCAAGCCCATATATTTCATCATCATGTCGCTACGCAGCAACAGGAGTGCCTTGCCGTCAATCTCCTGCAGCAGAGGGAGGGATCAAAGAAATGTTAACAGACATTAAATTGAGCAAAAGTTATAAATCAAAAACATATTTCTTGTGTGGTGATTTTAAGTTTCAGAAGAAAAGTTACATGTTTTCTAAAAAGGTCAGCGTGTGGTGCCAGCACGGGGTCGATTTCTCTGATGTACTTCATGACGTCCTCCACCGTCCACAGGTTGGGGTCCTGACCACTGGGTCTCGGGCTCTCCCGTAAACTGCCTGAACACGAGGAAGCACAAAGTCCAATTCATAATCGTTGGTTATGTCATCTGGTTCTATCCAGTGTTACATTAGGATCCACAAACTGAGCAAGCACGGACACACTTGAGCATGCAATATCAATATATCAGAAAAACAATACACATTGATCGTCCTATTATCCTCGTGCATGGGCTAATCATTAGCCTGTTAAATAAAGTCAATACATCCTGTGCTAATAAAATCTGCTTAATCCTTTCTGACAAAACAAGCGTAACGTACATTTTCTTATCTGCCCACGCTGTAAGGGCCTGGGTGAAGAGTGCAGCTTACAACTGCACGGACCATTCATGCAAACATACATGAAAAACTGGAACACATCCACATGTTCAGACACCGAATGTAATAAAACAGAACCAGTATCTTTGTCTATACCCATCAAAAGTAATCTTAACTATCGCATCTGCAAACTTAATCCGTTTTGCAAATATTTAACTTATGCAACAACTAAAGCTCAAATGCATCATCACTCTGTCAATATGTCACTTCTAAGTTATCAGGGTCATTCAGACATTCTGCAGGATTGAGTGGAGAAAAAAAGCGTCATTCATTGGAATGTTGCTCTTCATCATCACTACAAAAGGATCCATCAAAAACATGCACTCATCATCCAATCAAATATACACAAGCAAACATTCTCCGTAGATCATATTTCTGATGTTAATCTTGTGATTCTTTGGTTGTGAGGACAATGCCATGAGCAGAGTTATCTTAAATATTCAGATAAAACCGCTCGCAACACGTCTGCATCCATGTTTTCATATGTATGTCAGTTGTGGTCTGATTTCCCTCTGAGGATCATTACAGTTCTTACACAGAAGCAGTGAAATGTGACCGTGTTTCTTGTGTCAGTGTCTCTTCCGACCTGTGAAGTTATTGTGATGCAGCAGTTTGGTGGGAGACCTGAGACCCGGTGACAAAGCCGTAGAGTTTGGAGAGAGGGGGCTTTTCTTTAAGTGCTCGGATGTGGCGACGCTGTTCTCCATGAAGGACTCACCTGGGAACAATGCAGGCAGAAAACACTTCAGTGAGATAAATCCACACACTGACACTTAAACAATTCCACAGAACAACAGAGAACAGCAGCCAATAAATCAAACAGTAAATACAGAATGATTAAAATACTGACAGAGAACTGACTTCATCCCAAGACATATTTCACAGTCTGAAACTCTCACAGAAAGCTGCAGTGATTTAAGTCTGCTGGCCTTCTGTAAAGAGTGGAGGGGATATTACCCTTTAACATAAATCTCTTCAAATATCCCATTAACTTAATTAAAATCTAAGGAAATTGAAAGATGATTAAATTATTAACCTCCTGGCCCACAACTTAATAACAGTCGCTCCTGAGCCAAGAGCTGCTTCTGTTCCACCAGCACATTTCATATGATTATATAAAGCTTTACTGGACAACTCGGAGCACTTGATAATTAGAGTAGAATGTCCTGCATTAAATTTGATGCAGCTATAGAGTTAAGAGCCTCTGATTATATAAACAAACACTATACCCCGACGTGGGAGGTCTGTTTAGTCAGGGAAAGCTTCTGTTTTATGTGTTTTTCTAATTCATATTTACTCACTAATAAAAAACATTTTAAAAAAAAGGTTTTAAAGCCATTTTACAAATTAGAAATGTACCAGCCAGGAGCCTCATATGTATAATGAACCAGCACAGTGGGTACGGCCTAATTAAGGACCTATCTGTGTAAATTGTAGGAGCGTACAGCAGCTAACATATAAATAGAAAATTAAGAATTACTATTCTCACAGTGGAATCAAAGTAAACCATTAAAACAGATGATACAGTATTATTATGTTATTATGGGTAAGCAAAGTAGTTAAGAGAATCCAAACATGGTCCTGAAGTCGTTCTTTGATGACTTGACTGATGACGCATTGAGTTTTTTGTTTTTTTTAAATGACTGAGGTGCACCCTACCATCGGTGGAGTGTCGGGAGATTTTGGCCAGTTTCTGTGGTAACGGACTGTTGTAGTTCTGGAGGAACCTCTTGTTGCCCGGGCCCGTCGTCAGGCTGTCACCAAAACTTCTCCTCTCTGAAACCAGCATATATGGAGGAAGCAACAAACACTGTTACAGATAAGAGGCCGTGAAGGCACAGAAAAGGGAACCAGACTGTAATCGATTGAACTTATCTAGACTTCTGCTGATGCAGTATCATGCTCTACAAAAGGAATAAAGATATTTGTGTCCTTTGAGGAGAATAGAATACAGATGGAGCAACTGCACAACCAGAGGGGAAATATGGGATGACGACACCCAGTTGAATTATGATTGGGAAAAGAAATAAGAGTTTGCTTATGCTGACTATTCATTTATTAAAATTACATCCCTTTTAACTGCTTCCCTTATAATTGTTAATGATTGATAAAAAATGTGAGGTGCAGGGTTGTAATCAGAAACACTGCTGCAAACGTTCATCATGACATGAAGAGGGAAATATATACTGTGTGATGTGAGCCTGATTTATTTATCCTTTTCAAATGTGCATCCGAATCTGGAGGCTGTATGATGCATGATCACCTGCTGGTTTTCATAAACGTGCTTCAAAACAGGCACACCCCAGCCATCATATTTTATAATGAGAATAACATTAAACGTGGCTGTCGGCATTTGTATTCACCGAACACAGTGTGAGCGCTGACCTGTCGTGTACGTGTGACTGTTGTAGTGCAGAGCTCCTCTGGCAACAGGCTGGCTGCCAAACAGCGCATCGCAGTGAAGGTTGTGGCAAAGCTTTTCCAGGAAGCGGAGGACGTAGGTGACGCTGCTGACTGTGGGCAGGGTCAGGGTGTGCTGCTGCTCGTCAAAGTACGCTACATCGGACAAAGAGAGAGAACCACAGGCTGTTCATTTGACATATACAGACAAAGAAATGAATGAAAGGACATGTTAGGTGATTTGTGAGAGCGGGATTTATTTATAATCTTTCTGGATCTCAGATTTTATGTAGCAATAAAATCTGGATTTACTCTCAACAAGATCATTTTTGAGTTTTTTTTGGGGATACCAGAAATAAAAGGATTTTTTAGTTCTTTGACAACAACACATTCTGCTCTCATGGAAGATAATTAAACAAAGATGTCACCGCAATAAAAAATGAATAGAGAGATGTAATGGTAAGTGATGGCCGTGGTAATTATAAACATGATGACTCTCTCTGAGCAGGCGTTTCTCTGAAGGAGCCTGATGGGAGGACTCGGTCTGGGAGATTCAGACGCTCTCTGCTTCTCTCCCCTGGATTCCACAGTGTTGTACTTTGTTTATCTATACTCTCATTTCCTCTTCAGTTTTGTAAAATACATTTATTTTAAATTCCTCCGTCGTCCATCCTGAAGATCCAGACTCAAAATCTCCTAATGTAGAAATACCTGCAGGGAGCAAGAAGAGGAGATGGAGCGAGGGCGAGAAAGCACAACATGAGCATGTGATCCTCACCAGAAATGACTTCACCACCCTGGCCGGATTTAAGGCAAGAGAAGACGGTGCTCTGGTTGTGAGCGGAGTCCACACAAGCCTGGACACACTGCTGAAGCACCGAGGACGCTCGGCCTGGCCCAAAATGGTCCGGGAGCTGCTGGATCCGCCGCTGGTCCAAATGGGGTCCCACTTTGCCGTACTTGTTTAGGTAGACACAAACTACAGGACAGAACAATAAGGGGAGGAGGTTGTATGACTTATAAAATCTATTAATTCACCACTGTGTTGATTTACAATATCCAATTATTTATCACTCACAGTACTTGCCAGGTTTCTCAACTTCACAGAGACCCTGGCAGCTACAACAGACAGGTATTGCATTTTGCTCTACTTTCCCACCAGTGTCAGGTGAAATCAAGCTGCCGTACATCTCTGTGATCTTTCTGTTCTGCTGCCAAAACAGCACAAAGCCAGTGGCAGTGTGTGTGTGAGCATGACAGCATGCGTCATAGTCTCAAACATGTATCGTACGTCCCAGACAGGAAAACCCATCAATAATCAATAATCATGTCCCAGTCTGTGGACAATCATATACCTGTGGGAGCCTGTAGTGCAGAGTTGGGGATGGTGGCATTGTCCAGAGGCACAGTGCTGGTGTCGGGCTCTGGGGTGCTGCTGGTGGGAGACGTGGGGACTGGATTAGGTACCACGCGTGGTTTTCTCTGGACACAGACACACACATTCAGACATTTCACAGATTTATGTATTATTACTTGTTCATTAATGTGAAGGACATTTCATAGAGGAATAAAGCATCTAACCCTGACTCTATAATCTTCATATTTGAGCTCATAAACCACCTGGACAACAGTCCAACATGTCTCTTGAAATGCTAATAGGTGATTATCTGTGTCTAAAAAGTAAACACAATAGCAGCCTACTGCTGTGATGTAATATTCAGTGGCCCAGTGATGTCTGTGTTTCTAAACACTGCACAGCTACCTTGCTGCCAGGCTTGGGCCCTCGTTTCTTTGGGATCTTGATGGGTTGTGCCTGAGTCTGGGCCTGCTGCAGAGCTATCGTCTGTGTCCAGTTGGCCGGCAGTCTGCCCCTGGTTCGCCCGGGGCCTGTCGCCGGCCGTCCCGGGCCAGCCATGGCATCTTCCAGCCAGCCAGCTCTCTTTGCCCAGCTCAGCTACGGACAAAAGGGCGAAAGAGACAAGAGTCAAGAGGGGCAGCTCCTAATTCTGTGATCATTTTCAGATATTCGCCTCTGACATGTCCGCCATCCTTTACAGAAACAACGTCCCAGTCACTCTGGATAATAAAAACCTCACTGTGAAAAGAAATTGCCTCCACAGAGCCTAATGTTTTATCTATGTGTGAAGAGGCAGAAATATCAGATATCTCATGACTGAACCAAACTCCAATGATCAACAGCATCAGATGAGAAAATGTGTTTTTTATAATTTGGGTAAGCTGACCCCACAATTTAAGCACACCATCTGTCTCGGATGGGGTCTTCAAACCACTTCACTCTTACCTTATTGCCAGGCTTGGGCCCTCGTTTTTTGGGGATCTTGATGGGCTCAAGGTCTTTGCTCGGCTGGATGCTCTGTGGTCCCAAGGCTGAAGCCTTCTGACCCCAGGGCACTGTGACCTTGGTTTTCCTCCGGCCTGGCTTCCGCCCTCTCTGACCCGGAGGTCTGCCCACTGTTGGGGTGGGGTGCATGGCTGGAGTCTCTACACTCCCATCTGTTAACGCCCCAAGACTCTTAGGCAACACTACTGCACGGAAAAGAGAGAGAGAGGCACAAGAAAAAGGGAGATGATTATAAAAGCTGTGGCAAAAAGGGAAAAATAAATTAAGAATTTTAGGACCACGTTCCCCATTAAATTACACCAGGTAAAATAAAATGTTTTTAAATTCGAACCTATCAGTAGTTTCAGGGAACAGTTCTATTTTTTCTTCACATAAAAGAAAATAGGAGGCTTCTTCATGGATTAAGTACAAAAAACACAAAAAGTAATTAATCATGATCCCCTGTATTGCACAATACACTGCTGATGTTCATCCCAATACTTTTTCTTTGTAAGGACAAACCGACAAAGTACTAGAATGGCTGTCAGTCGAGCACATTCCTCCACCAGGGCCACAAGTCCTGCACCAAATGTCACACACTGATAGAGATCAGTTCTCTAAATGGGTCCGATTTATTTCATCAAGATCCATGAATTCTTCCCTGGGAAAACTGAGAGAGTATCAACCAAACGCTCTATCTTCACCAAAATGTAACACGTAATCTTGCTAAACCAACAAAAACACAAACCAACAAACCAAGTGCTGTGACAGGCATTGAATGGGTTGAAATCCATAGCAACCAACAAAGGAGGATGAAGCGGAGGAAGGACGGGACGATATTAGACAAGATGTGAAGGATAGAAATGAGCTGTTTCAGAGGAAGGTACAGAGGCAATCAAAGATGATTCTCTTTTGGCCTGCTCCCAAGTCCCTTATGGCTGGAATAAAAAGGAGGAAACTTAAAAGCTTGAGGACTAAACCCCAATAAAGAAGCATGCTGCTGACAGCTGTGAGAAGAAATTAAAATTTATCTCTCAAAGTCGAACCCATCAACACACACTCTCTTTTATTTTGATGGGAAGCGTTTGAAAAATCACATAAACCACATACAAACATTAAGACGCCAGTTGATACATAAAAACAAGCCAACGAGCTGTGTGCTTGATTTAAGCCATGGCAGCTGGCAAATATTCAAGAATGTGTGCATGCAATAACAACGGCACAGGAAAAGGGAAAGTCAGGAGAGCTGGATTCACATACACCTGCAAGCACGCACACACGCACACGCGCACACACACACGCACACACACACACACACACACACACACACACACACACACACACACACACACACACAAGCATTGTATGAATTTAAGTGCACCGATTCATCCCGAATCAACCCACAACTGACGAGAGGAGCGGCAACATTCATTAACACAGGTCCAGGCCCGTGGGGGTGTATTTATTAAACACTTTTACACAGGCAAAGCAATCAATGCAAAGCCTAGACTGCCGGCTGCTGCTACTTTTCATCAGGGAGCAACTATGAAGCTCAGGAAAAGAAAAAAAAAACGAGACGTCTGATTGATCTTCCACAGATTGGACGGATCCTGGATAATATGTTTGAAAGGTTCGCAGAGCTCGAGGTTACATGTTCATTGATCAGAGGCAGCACTTGTAAATACAGCCAAACAAACACTTAACAAGCCAACCCTTGTATTCCTCCCTCTCCTCTGAGCGCAACCAAGTTCACTGAGTTCACAAAGCCGCCGCCGCCAGCTTTGCGTTGCGAGATATCCTCTCAAGAGCTTATATCCGATCACTGAGACGGCGTTCCTGTTATTTCATTCATCTTTACTCACCTCTCTGCGTTCAAAGAAAAGTTTAAAGTGTGTGGTTTGCCTGCGCGGCTGTCCTCAGATTCACCCTCTCCTCTTCTCCCTCTCCTCCTCTCCCACTCTTCCTCTGCGTTCGCTCCGCCTTTCTGCCTATTCCCTCTCTCTCTCCTCCCACCATCTGTTGACAATGTAAACACTCCACCTTTCACGGTCTACAATATGTCTGTCTTTTCTCTTTGTTTCTATCCTCTCTCACAGCTCCATTCTCTCCTGAGGTGTTTAATCAGACCTTGTTAGCCAGGGTGCCAGTGGGAGGCCTGCTGAGGGGGCACCGAGGCTCATTTCAACCACGTCATGGCCCGACTCTGCCAACTGGGCGAGTGCCAGGCCTTCATAGAACGAGTCCTGCCTCCCTGGTTCTCTCCTTCTTTTTCCACTCCCTCACACACTGTGGACTGTAACAGATGAGTAGGGTTGACCTTGCGGCTGATAACCCTTGTATCCACTTCTCCCTTTTGTGTCCTTTTTTAAACAAATTGCTTCCTCTGGTCCCCAGCTCTGGTTCAAGACGTTGGTCCTGCACCAAAACTCACTGACAGGAAAACCACATTCTTTGCTGAATGTGAAAACAAAGAAGCAGTGTGTGGCGTATGTATGGTTTTCTGTCAGATTACAGCACAAAGGCAGACTAAACCACAGGCCTGCTGACAGCAACATGTGACAAAGTAGATTACTTTATACTTGATTTCTTTTCTTCAAACAAATCAAAAGAACATGGAAAGAGATTCAACACATGACAAACACACACAAATAGTTAACTCATGTCTTGATCAACTGTTCCACATGATGCCTTCAGGCTGCCGTGTGCTCGTATCAAACCATGATGCACAAACCAACCCCACAAATACCATCAAAAGTTGTAGTTAATTCCAGCAGAATAAGTTGAATCAACGTGCTCACAGAGAATACTACATCTCTATGTTTGCTCTGTTTATCACTGAAGTGCTGTGTGCCCAAGCAGAAAACATTTATCTACCTGTTGAACACTGGATTTGCTGCACAACAAATTCCTGGATTCTGCACATGTGGGAAAATAAAGCGTGGACAACTATTTCAATTTTTCAGTGTATTATAAAAATTAGATAATTAAATTATCAAGGTTGGCTGGTAATTAAGTGTCTTCTGCGACAAAGTCATGTGCAGATGGGTGACAAATGAAAGGAGAAGCTAACGTGTACCATCTTAGTAAGGTGACACCAGAACAGCTTCAATGGGCCTTGACATTGATTCTACAAGTCTGTACAGCTCTGCTGGAGGAATCAAACAACATTCTTCAAACGATATTCCCTCATTCGGTGTTTCAGTGAAGGTGATGGGGAGTGCAGTATAACACACAAGTCAAATTATCCCACATGTGTCTCACAGAGAGAGATCAGGAACTGTAACTGTAACATCTTATTTAAGCTCTGTCAGACTAGTTGTTGTATGTGAAAATAATAATCTTGTCATCGGTTGTTTTGGCCTTTTAATCGCAAAAAAGCCGAACCACAGACTACGCTGAGACTAAAGGTAGATCTGACCATCCCATTTAAAAAACGACATAAAATGTAGTTGCTATAAAAGTAAGATAAAAGGAATTAAAACAACACAATAGCACCAGTTACAAATCACATGTTAGGTTGGGATATGGGAACTGTGGTCCCATCATTTTCATACCCAGCAAACCATTCTGTGAACCCACATAACATTAGTAGTTGTTGATTTCTTGTAAACAGCCATTTCTCATGGCTGTGACCACCACAAAAAATACCTCCATGTATCACAGTGGAGGCAGAGACCTCAGAGACCCAGAGCACAACACATGGGCAAATGAAGCCACAGGTTTTACAAGATACAACTAAGAGTCGTGTTATATTCAAACAGAACTAATTTGTATGATGTGCTGTTTAACCACGTTGGGAACTAAAAGTGTTCATAGCTGTTCTGAGGGGCCACAATCCAAGACGTGGTGAAAAGCCAGACATAGAGCAGGAGAGATGGAATATTGAAATACGGAGGAAACACACTTTCTCCAGATCATGTTCACGTCATTGATCATATGAAAATTAATATTGCAAAGAAAACACTTCTGAAGCATCCTACTGGCCACTGTAATTTAATTGAACAGACACAATGACACCCTGATTCATAAAACCTCTCGCCCACTGTTTAGGTTCATACCTTTGGTACCAGGCGGCTGGAGGTTGTCTCCGGTGAGTGAGCACCAGCCAACAGGGAAGATGTCGCGTGAGTCGTAGCGGCAGTAGTAGTCAAAGGCCCCCCGCCAGCCATCAAAGGTGACCAGCACCTCAACACCACGCAGCGCACCCACTGTGGCTGGACAGATAAAGTGGGGGTTTTTCCGGTCCACCGCCTCCAGCTTCATGCCCATCTGAAAGGAGTTTTGCTCCGGTGCGGGAGGCTCCTGCTGGGGAACACGGAGAGAGAAAGGAGTCAGGTATGGAAGTTAGCATATGAGCATTCGCTATAGGTGATATGCTTTCTTCATCTAACAGACATTATGAGGCAATGTTCATCTTCTAAGTTCCTCTTTTAAGCCACAAAAGTTCCTGGTTAAGACCCATAAATGAGTCGCGATGACCACAAAATAAACATGCATGTCTTCTTTGGGAAAAATGACAACAACTAGTTTTTCAGTGCGTGTTGAGGTACCTTGTGAAAAATGCGAGACGGTGCCATCTCAGCTCCATTTAGTGTTTTCAGTAGGAACATGGGCCAGGAGGAAGCGTTGAGACGGAAACCTGCACAAGACGATAGAAGTTGTCATAAGTGAACAAGCTTTCCATCCAAGGGTTGTGTAATCACCATGATGATGCTGCTGGCATTGATAAATCATGGAAAAAGTAATACAAGTGCAATGATTTAATCAATAAGTCAACTGGCAGAAAATGTATAAGTGACGAGCTGATTAATTGTTTCAGTCATTTTTAAAGAAACCAAAATATTTAACATTTCATAGACTAAGCAGTTATTTAAGAAGATAATCATCAGATAATTTAATAATGAAAAGCATGGTAGGTTTACGGTCCTAAAGATGATCAACACCATAATAGTCTGACTACAGACTGAGTGCACTTCTGTCTCTTCAGTACAGAGACATCCTGGCTAGGTGGCTTGATAATCTGTGTCAGGAGGAAGTTATTTATAGGCCGTAACATCACACACTCATAAACTCTGCTGTCGCTCACTGACATCTAGTGGACAAGATCATTTAAAAAAAAGAAGTCAAATCAGTAGAGCTATTTTTCCATGACTGTACGAGAAACTATATTTTGTGTACATGTCCTTACCAAGTGGGGGCTGCAGCATGCCTCCACTCTTCTCACAGCTGCCAATAGGCTGGATCTCTGAGGAGTCCACCAAGCGCCAGAAGTCGTTCTTGTTGTCGGAGCCGTCCAAACGCAGCCGCAGCCGCGAGCCCGTCAGGCCCACCACTGTGGCGATGCAGGTGGACGTGGTGTTCCGCGGGTCCTGGGCCTCCAGCTTCATCCCGGCCTTGAACTCGTTAACCGGAGGCGTGGGACTCTAGACGGCGATGACAGATAACTGTTGGTTAGCAAATTGAATGGCAAGGGGGAGAAAACATTTGTACAAATAGGTCAAACAGTTGAGCGGAGAACATTCTGGTGAGGACGTTGTCAGTCTGCTCACCTGTTTGAAGCATGAAGCAGGTGCAGCAGCAGCGCCGGTCTCTTTCAAGTATTTCTCCCAGCTGAAATGTCCTGTAGAAGAACAATAACAGGCTGAAACACTTCATATCACACATTTGTTTGATTAATAGTTGGTTGAACTACGAATAACAACAAAAAAGAGACACCAGGCTTTAAATCTATCATTAATATTTATAGCAAATGTGGCTCGATGTTAAATAAAACACTGATCAAATCCATGGTGTTGCCCTCAGTTACTTCATCAATCAATGGCTGCTGTGGGTTATTTACCTTGGTACTGTGAAGGCACCCGGGAGGGCCGTCCACTCCGGGCATGCTTGATCCTTCTGGCATCTTTCCACTCTATAGCTGGAGGAGCCAACACAGACAGAATAAGCTCTCAACTATGGGTGATTTTCTCGTCAGTCAATACCTCGCAATACCTGCCACAGTCGGGAATTCCAGGACTATCACAAGCAAATGTATGAATCTGCCAACACAGGAACAACAAAGGGGGTTGGATGGGTGAATTTAAACTGAGTCATACTTGTATCGTACGTCAAACTTTCTCCCGGAAGCTACTGTGAATTCTTGTTTGTCGGAGAAAATCACTCTGTTATCATTATAGCTTATGGATGTAGAATATATTCTTACCTTTCTGTGGTACGGGTTTCCTCATGCTCCAACAATACTGACCAAGCTCACGATGCAACAGTGGCCTCCGCTCTATAAAGAAATATACAGAAAAAAATATATGTTATAGATGCATGAACCGTACAGTGGAGTGACAAAGTTTGCAAAGATACCAAATATATCAGATTCAATTTTAGAGAAATGATTTTAAAATGATATAAAGCATGAGGGATATTTCCTTCTGATGGAATAAAGCAGCCATTCAAACTTTTAAGGTATGAATTATTTCACACAGTATGAACATCACGTATTTGAAATATAGAACTGGAGCAAACGGAAAAAGATCTTAAAACAATTCATGGGATGAAAGGAGAAAACCTTAACATAAAAAGGTTAAGTGGACTCATGCGTGTCTCAAGTAACTGATGATAAAACTCACATGTAAACTGTACATGTGTCTTTAAAGAGAAACCAGGGAGCTTCCCCTGTTATCTATTGTAGATCACTGGATTTCTTTCCTCACGACAGGCAGGGGGTCGTCACGCAAGAGCAAATTCAACAAAGAGGCCCGAGATCATGCCAGCAAAGCACTTCATATGAATTTAAGGGGCTTTTTCACGCTTTAAAGATTAATTTCAAGATTAAAATACTTTCTCTACTGACTGTACAAGCTGACAGTTATCGATATTAACACAGTATTAACAACACCTCTTAATGTAAAACCGATACAATTCAACTGCGTCTCAAACAAAAGCCTAAACCTTAATTTAACCGTTTTTTGAAATAGTCTGCATTAATCAGCAATAAATCAATATCAATTATCGCAGTATAAGTTTCATTGATAGCAATACAACAAAAGTCAAAGACAGTATTTTTCGATATATTGCTGAAGCACAGTGATATAATATCATTAATCTAGCTTTGATTGTGAAATATTTTGCCATTTTTTAAAAAGTGTTTGGTTATTCTCTGCCCATAAAGCAGAGTGTAAAAACACAACCTTCACTCAGGAGCAGAAATCAGCTTTTCAAATTAAAGGTAAAAATAATGTGAGATATATCGCAACAATTACCAATATGGACTGATATTTTACGCCAGCACAATAGAAAACTAGATATATATAGTATGGTCATTGATTAAGAAATAAACGTGCTGACTACATCTGTTTTCTTTCTCATCATCAATTGGTGACAGAAGGGTTAAGAGGAGGGTGACATGTTTTGCATGACCCCTGTCACCCAGACGTTTGGCTCACCAACATCACAGACTCAGACACAACACACGGGTCAACAGGTCAGAGTGATGTAAACAAAGTGTGTGTCCCAACGTGGCCCCGGTCCCATGTGGGCTCACTAACCCTCAATGTAGATGATGTGAAATACTGACATAAAACACACACAAGCTTTTATCTACACACAGAAAAACAACGATGGGAGGAATAACATGACACACACACTTGTTAACCATCACCAAAGAAAGATAGATAGATAGAAAGAAAGACAGATAGATACTTTAATGATCCCGAGGGAGGTTTAGACATCCAGTATGTCAAACACAAGAGCATAAGAATAACAAAAGGTCAAAATGAGTCAAGAAGTAGTGAGATGAAAGTCTCGGCAGCAGAATTACAACAAAGCTGTCACTGTAAAGAAGTATTGTGCTAATGGAGATACTGACAATACAGATATTTGAAGTATAAGTTGATTGAAAGACACAAGTAACCAAATATAAATACAGATTTAAAAGATAGAGAACTGAAGCTGTACAAAGTTGTGCATTAGACTAACGCAGCCTGTGAAGTGATGGTGCAGCAGATTGTGAGTGTGTGTTTTTAAAAAAAAGTGCGAGAACAAGTTAGAAAAACAACACACACATGACGCTCCTCATGTAAACCATCACAACGCGTCTTACCTTAAACCTTCATCACCGTTTCGCAGCGGCTCTTCTTCCTCTCCGGGTGATTCCTCTGTTTTCTATAGAAGTGCGCCTTTTTTCCTCCGCCGAGGGGGTGTGGGGTTGGGGTGGGGGGGGAGGGATGGCGTCCGAATTAAAGCGACCCGCTCCCTGTTCTCCTTCCTCCTGCTCGGTCTGTGGAGGAGGTGGTGACAGTAGGGTGGGGGGGAAGCATTAGCAGAGATCAGGGGGTCTCAATAAAAAAAAACAACTCCATGCCAGTGGCCCCAAAACCCCCACATTTCCCCCCTAAACCCGCTGAGCTCCATTCAAAACACAAAGCCGACACATGGGAGCCCCCCCTCCAGCTCCTGGGGCTACACACACACACGCACACATGACAGCAGCCATGCGCGTGTAACCCAGGGGTTAAAGCTACGTTAGCATGAGCAGCGGGGACGTAAACAACACGAGACAAATGAATAAAAACAGCCGATCAGACCTCGGACAGCTCAGCCAGCATGCTAGGCTACACACAGACATGCCCACTGCCCGGGATGCTGCTAGCTTAGCATGCTAGGCGGCTAAGCTAGCCCGCCGACCCCCATTGTAAATATGCACATTAGCAAGACGGGAGCGTACCAACGCACCGAGGCTAGCCGGTGGGCTAACCCGGGCTCCGCGCTGAAGCCCCCCCGGGCAGAGAGGCGACGCCGCTCCGGTGTCTGTTTACCTCGCTTTGCAACGTGTGTGTTTGTTTCTGGTGTGGATTTAGCGCTTGTCCGCCATTTTTCCCCCCAACACGATGAGGAGGGGGTGTTTGGCCAACATTGTTTTTGTTGGGCAGTCAGACAGGGAGACCCGGGTGGCGACGACCCCTGCAGGACAAACCACGGTACTTCAGATAACGGAGAAGAGATAGATCGAAATAAATACAATTAAAAATCAATATGATTTTTTATTGGAGATAAAAACAGAAATCTATCGAATAATCCGGGTATCATGTTGATGATCATACTGCAGTTTAAGATCAGTTGTAGTATATATTAAGTACTCAAAACATAGTACACAGTACCACATCGTAAATAATTCATCTTCTGTTTTTGCCTACTTATATTGGGAACTTTTAGGGCAGGTGCATTCTTTCTGGGTCTTACACAATATGTCCTTGTGTACTGTTTGTTGTTGTTTGTTGCACAATGCACTGTTCTGCAGCTGCTGGAGCACTCTAAGAAAAATGTCCTCATGGGCACAATAAAGTATATTTGATTTGATTTGATCTTTTATTTATCACATATATATTTTTTATATAAGAAAGGCAATTTTATTAGTAAAGCACCTTGCATACACAGAGGTAGATTCAGGGTGCTGCACAATTTACATTCATAAACACAGAGACAAAATTAAAAGAAACATGAAATCTGAGAGCAGTTTACAACAATTTTCAAGCAAAATGAAGAGGAGGATGAAAGTATTATAAGAGGTAAAAGAATAAAATAAAATCCAATGATGGTATGACCTTAACAACAATCTAAACATGGTGAAGCAGCTTTCTGTCCCCATGCAGTACAGTGGAACATTTTATTTCTTCTACCTCTTTTATTCTACTCTTTAATCTTTTATTTTGCTTGACAATTGATTTTAACTGTGCTTTCAGATTTTAAATTGTTTTCTTTAAATTTTGTCTCTGTGTTGCTTTTCATTTAATGTTCCTGTACAGCACCTTGAATCTACCTCTGTCTATGATAGCTACTTATAAATAAAACAGCCTTTTCCCTTATAAAATAGCTTTGTTAAAGGAACTTGTGAATTAAAAAGATTTCAACCTGGTTTTTAAAATTGCAGTTTTCAGGATCGGCAGGCAGCTGGTTCCAGTGCTGTGCTGCATAGTGCCGAAAAGCTGCTTCTCCATGTTTACCACCACTAGCAGACCAGTCCCCAGTGATCTCAGAGGTCTTGCAGGGTTGTATTGGACTAACTCGAAGTTATTTGGGAGCAGCTCCATCAAGACATTTAAAATGAGCAGTAAAACTTTAAAATCAATCCTGAGGCTCACTGGCAGCCAGTGTACAGATTTACGAATGTGGGCTGTCTATTTTGGATTTGGTGAAATAGGTAAAATAAATAATTGTTGACAAAAAAAACACCACTAAATAGATATTTAATCTTACAACATAAATCGTAGAAAAAAACTAATATTAAGAAACATAAATCAACATAGATTAACATTTCATTTTCTGTCCACAAAGGAGCAGGATGAAGCAACATGCTTGTCTTGTACAACTCTTATTCTCCTAAATCATCCATAAAATAGAAATATATCTCCACTCTCCCCCTCAAGTATCCATCCTACATCCCTGTAGTCTTCTCTTCCTATATATCATATTTTACACTGCTATAAAAATAACAAATACGATCTAATCTGATTCTGAAATAGCTCAGTCACGTTGTCATGAACAATCTACTTGTTGAGTTTTACGTTCTGTGTTGTTGCATATGTGGCCTATTCAACTGTTCACTTTGAAGTGTTTGAAAAGCCCATCTAGAGGAAGACATTACTGACTAAATTTGAATAAATATATGGATGAATGATATTTGTTTATGCTATATAACCTAACAGATCACATAAAATAAAATAAATCACCACTGCTCAGATTAATAAAAAAAAGCTAATGACATACTGAAGTTTTTTTTTCCTCTTCTGTTTCTCTGTGTTTCCAGTTGAACACACACTGCTGGGATTACTGAATTGCCAATTGTTGCAGAAACAGATTTGCTGTTCTTATGTAACTTTTATATTTGAAATAAAGCTTCCTATTAATAATAGACAGTCTTTTTTATCAACCAGTGTTAATAAGCATGATCAATAATGTATCACAAGAATACAAATACGAATGAAATTTTAGAAATAATATTGCAGCATTACTGCTGCACAGAGCACAGCTCTGGTTTCATCTAAACTGCGCTCTAGTTTTGGGTGTTTGACTAAAAATGTGGGGTATTTGCCTTGAGCATAACATGAATAAAATGTGATTATCAGTGCACACAAAGCTTAACTTATTAACCACTATTTGTTCCTGTTACGGTTCTGTAACATTCTGAGCATCACAATAAATACAGAAATATACTTCACACAGAACCAAAAGTTATTCGTGCTCCCAGAGTGAAATCAGAGCAGAATGTCACTGTAATACAGTCCCTGCCTGAAGTAGAGTGATAAACCTGGCACAGGTCTACACATATATCAAACCATATTCCAGATAAGATGTGTAGGTGTGAAAATTAGAAATAGATGCCATTTGGTAATGCCATGCCAATTAGGTCTGTGTAGCAACTGTAACTATGTGATTTGAAGAAACACCCAGCAGTTCAATTGTGTGTAATGGTCACCTGGCAGCACTGCTAATGCCCATTTCAGCCTACGCTGGGCAGGCCATGGCCCAGTGGCCCCCTGCACCCCAGGCAATTATGTTTGGTTTCACACGGTGAAAAGGGTTAATTGGCAGCGCCCACGCGCCTGATTGGACCTGTTTCACGCCTGTCGGCCTTCATCGCATCAAAGGAAGCCCCAGTCCACCAGGGACCATTATTAGCGCGCACACACACACACACACACACACACACACACACACACACACACACACACACACACACACACACACACACACACACACACACACACACACACACACACACACACACACCTCATGGACATGCACTGTACACAGGCTCGACTTAAATGTAATGCTCTCATGGCAGCATGTATGTGGAGGAGTAAACACACATGCACTTCACCTCTGACCGCACACACTCAAAAACCCAGACAAAAGAAATACACTTCCATAGACCTACACAACCACAATCATAAGAAGATTTGTACCACACTCAATTATTCATTGTCCTCATGCAATCATGTGTTCACACTCTACGCATACAAGCATTATGCAAATAGCTTCCCGGACGATTCTGGCTAATATCACTAGGGGTCAGTGTTGCTTTATACAAAGCAGGGCCATTAAAAGCTGCCTCCTAAAGTCCCCGCATCATTATGTATGTGAGCTGCTTTCCTCTGAGCACGGCTTCACTTACCATCGCTGTCCTTTTAAAACCCTCAAACTTGTATTATCGTTATGATTATTGCTTTTTCAATTTTCAAAGATTATACTTTTGTCTTTTGTTGTTTTGTTTCTATATCCTAAAGTTCTGTATCAGAGGCGTTGAAGAACTGATCATGTTTGACGTCAGCTGCTGTAATTTCATGAAACCCAAGTGGCGTTTAGCGAAGCCATGACGACTGCGTATTGTGTGACGGACTCCATGTGGTTCTGATTTTTTATTAATACGGATTCAACAACCGAGCTACCAGTAGTCTTGTGAAAGTCCGTCAGCCATTATACAAGCCAATTTGACTGGCAAAAAAATAATAATAATGGGCACAATGTGGCCCATTCAACAGTCTGTTCTGGTATAAATCACACTTTTCCCAAGGTTCAACCAATTGCACATACACATAAGTTTCATTAGTCTATTCTGTGAGTGCTGCAAGACGATCATATAGAAAGGCTCTTCTAAATGGCAAAGATTAAAGAAATATGGGAGACGTATACAGTTTTAGCCTCAAGATAAAGACCAGCATTCGATGCAGACCACAAAAGGAAGATAATTGGGCCTCATTTCTATAATACTTAGCGGGTTGAAAGACACTTATTCTACATACTCAAATTTATACAACCTGCACCATTTGACGCTAGCTGTATTCAGGAGAAATTATAGAGGTAATTCCCACAGTTAAATATAACACATATAGTACAAACATATTTTCTGAGACAGACCTATTGTGTCAATGCAAATATAAATTCTCGTATTAGCTCTTTTCTTTTGGCGGCAGCGTCAGTTTTTTTGGGGTCTGTTTTGGAATGTCTTGCTTTGCTCTTTTCATTTTATCACACTAATTGAATCTGGCTCTCGTCGCTGGCAATGTGTTTTTTGGATTTTCCAAACATGTTGCTGTAGGTGTCCACTAGCCAATGGCATGACTCCACCGCCTTGGACTGTTCCTGACAGTACAGCAAGGATCTTTTCCCACTGTGCCTCCTTGTCACTTTCAGCACTCTGGCACGCTCCAACAAAGTCGCCCTTCTCACACATACACAAATACCGCCCCCCCTCCACACACACACACACACAGAGTCGTAAATACACACACACACACACACACACTTGCACATGTACACGCAGCGAGAGTCAGGTTGCGTGTGTTCCTTCCCGACAGAGCCTCAGAGGACTCTGCGCTTGTTCCACAGACGAGGACATGCGTGCGCTCACACACTCACCGAGCCCCGATACACACTTCCCATCTCTGCTGGCATCCTGGGAGGGACTTGCAAGAGAGAAAGCATGAGCATATGTTGGATAGACGTTTGGTGAGGGGGGGATATTTCTCTTTGGATGTTGTCTTACAAGCTCTGACGGCGTGGCGCAGAAAGAAGGCATTTTTTCGTCCAATTTATTAATCCTTTTAGGCAATGTTCTCTGTTCAGAAATGCAAATTGAATCAATCTGAGGCTGACTTTAAGACTTTTCAAGTGGGATTTAATTAGAAGCCAGGGCCTGCAGTTTTTAATGAGAGAGGGGGTGGAGAGATGGAGAAAGAGAGAGAGGGAGAGAGAGAGAAAGAGGGAGACATGGGGAGGGAGAGTGGGTTGCGGTTTTGATCTGGGGGTCCTGCTGGAGAAAAGATACACAAACACCCACACGCACACACGCAAACATAAGCCCATGCACGCGCACACACACAAATGCACCCTGTAGAGCGTGTACGAGGCGGATGCCCGCTGTTTGGTTTTTCTTCACTTCCCTCATCTTCTTCTTCTTGTGAGAGTTCAACTAGAGATCTTGTTACCTCGGTATACATCTCATACCCTCACACCAACCACAGCGTACATCGCCATAGACGGAGCGAAGCCTCTTCTCGCTCCTCAGTGTCAGAGCTGTTCAATAGTGTAAGAACAGATAGCTCCCATTTGTGAGGGCATGTAAAACCATAAATAGGAAGAGGGTTAATTCAAAATAACATACAGTACCCTCCATGGACCAGCAGATGGATAAACAAGTCAACGGATAGATTCCAGACCTGTAAGTCTCTCAATCACAGGCCACACACATTAGCAGAAGTATAACACTGCACTGAGAATTGTGTATGTGTTCAATTCAGTATTCCTATTATTTTAAAGTGAAGACAGTGAATTGTTGCTCCTGGATGGAAACCTATATGGTTCTAGAAGGCATAGGACCAGAGGTACAAGGGTTCATGGCCTGGATTTCTTGCTGGACGGTCAAAAAACTCAGCTTAAGTTTGTTAGACCAGCAAAAAATATGACTGACAAAGACACAAAATGATCTTGAGTGTGGCGCTGCTCCTTACATGTCTGTTCTCGGGGGCCCAATCATCTCGTACTTGATACAGACTGATTGGTTCCCAGCTTTTTTGACTCTTGGGGCCTTTGGAAATCAAGCAGTATCCTTCTTTCTTGTTCAGTTAATAATCATTTAACCCATCCCATTTATCTCAGGGTGGCATGGTGGTGCAGTGGTTTGCACTGTGACCTCACAGCAAGAAGGGCTTCCTGTGTGTTCTTCCTGTGTCTGCGTGGGTTTTCTCCTGCTTCCTCCCACGGTCCAAGGACATGCAGATTGGCGTTAGGTCAAATAGAGACTCTACTGTATGTTGGCCTGTGATGCACTGGCGCCTCTCGTCCAATGTCAGCTGCGATTGGCTCCAGCTCCCCCTGTGACCCTCAAAGGATAATCTGTGTAGATCATTGATGGATGGACATTTATCTCACAGCCTTTCTCTGGGGTCGGAAGGTTGGGAATCGCAGCTGATTTCACCTTTTTCTTGTCCATTTTATTCCCATATGCATATGTGTATGCTCGTGAATGTGGTTGAGTACATACGAAGGCCATGGGCGCTTGAGTTATTTATACTTATTATAGTTATTTGCACGGTTATAGATCTTCCCATCACTCCCTCGTATAAATGATTTTAGCAGACAGCACTTTCCGCCTGAGTGAAACCAGTCCCTGGATTTATCAGAGATTTCAGCGCCACTTGGGCATCACATGCCACGTCTGATACATTTTGGGGGGAATATGGCGCTGTTAAAAAGGGTGAAGTCGGCCTGTGGTGTTGGGATGTGGTTTGAGTGCTCACGCTCGGCTCCGCATTCTCTCCCTCTCCCCCTCAATGTTTCCCGTCACCCGCTCAAATCGGGGCCCGTGGCCGGTGACGTGACTTTCAGGGTTATTCTTCACAGCCACCATATCTGATTATCCCCTTTCTATACTTTCACTTTTGTGCAGACATCCACCACGACACGAGGGAGGCGTTTTGATTCGTCAGTGCTTCTAACATGACCATTTTCCACTTTGAGAGCTCTCTCTGTGCCGCTCTTTCCCATAAAAGCTGTGGGTTGTCTAAGTAGAGAAAAAAAAAAAGATAAATGTCAGGAGGATTGTTTCAAGCTTGGGAAGCTTAATATAGGTAGGTATAAACATGAAATGATATGCACGAAAACAACAATTTCAGATGCCAGCGTGTTGATGTACAGTATTGAAGTAGCGGTAGAAGGAGGGAGAAGATGAGAGGAGATGACTTTTAGGCTGCCACGAAGAGACATGAATTCACCCATTAAAGTTGCAACTGCAGTGTGTGCCTCGCAAAACGCTTGACAACTAGTTGATACTGTCAATGTTTAAATAATACTAATTAATCTCCATTATTGAGACATGTAATTAATCTCTCTCTCACCCTCTCTGGCTGTCTCTCCGTCTCCGTCTCGCTCACATTTAATGGAACATGAAAGGGAAACCCAAAGAGCAAATCCTGTGTTGTGGTCCTCGCGGGGAGCTCAATGAGGGACTCACATCAGAGGAGAAAACAGGCAAAGAGACAGACGGATGGACATGTTTTGACAAACAGACAGTTGGTCCAAAAACTCCTCCTTGTATCTCACTGCTCTGTGCTTCCTCTCCCTCAATCTCCCCCCTCTCTGTGTCTCTCTTTGAACTCAGGCCTTCATTAACAATCTGCTGATTAACAGGCTCGGGAACACAGGGGGTAGACGGATCAGAGGCGGAGAGATAGAGGGAGGAGAGAGACAGAGAGAAAGAATGAGAAGGGGATGCAAGTTAGAGTCAGTAACACTATGTCCGGACCAACATACCGACGAGTGACAAAATGTAGCTCCCTCATTCATTTCAGTGGGACCAGTGGGGGGGCTGGCACTGCAATGATGCTACAGTGAAGAGAGGGTTGTGGGCGTCATGTCACCCAGCAAACCAATAATAACAATCAGTACATGATAAGGCCAAAAATTATATGAAGGTTAAAACACTTCAAATCATTCCATATCAATAATTATCAGGATAAATGTGACATTATTATTTCTTTTTAATTTAAAAACAAATCTTCTTTAACACTTTATAAACTGCAAAACATTTGCAGTTTCTGAGGAAGATCAATTATGCAGTATACCTCCTCACTTTGCACAAGCATAATGATTCTATTGTTATATACTGGACTTTTGTTATATTTGTATTGATGAACATTATATTGCAATAATTACCTCTGCCAAGGTTGTCTGCGTTTGTTTGTTTGTCTGATAGTTGGCAGGATTATGCAAAAACGACAGGATGAATTACCATGAAACTTGGTTGAATGATGTGTAGGGGAAGAACCAAATAAGTTTGTGGATCTGGATCAAGGGGCGGATCCAGGATATGTTTTTTTCCACTTTCTTAAATATTCCCAGAGAATAATTCATGGATCTTGATGGAAAAAACAGGCATATTTAGGGGACTGATATTCAATTTGGAGCAGAACCAAATAAAAATCTGAATTTAGTGGTTTCATATGGGGCATTAATGGAGGTGTCCACTCTTGAGGGCCATTCTAGTTATTTACATTGTTTGACTGCCCAGCCCTAACTCCTGCTAGATTACCTTGCAATGTGAAAATGTAATTCTAGTGTTAAGCATTTATGGGATTGAGGATAAAAGAATGTAATACTTTTCCCGAGATGTACAATCGTTCCTCATACTACTCTAAGCTTTTAGAGTTTCCCAAATGCAAGAACGATTATTCTGCCCGAAATGAATAAGTCTCAAAAGTAACTGAATGAGGGGGAAAAGGCTAAAACATACGTGCAGATTCTAACTGTTCTATTATGTACATGTTTGAGCGATTAGATCCAGTTATATTTTCATTAGATGCAAATTAATTTGTTAAAGAAACTAATTTTGTGAGCTTATTATGTGGAAACAAGTCAATCATTCTGTTAGAGGAAATAAAATATAGCCTCACAAACAAAATCCTGGACAATGTTTTGTCCACTTAAAAGTCACTGATCTACTCCAAACAAACTACCTTTAACATGATGATGGTTCTGGTTTAAACCACGTCCACAGTAAAATAAATGTTTCTTAGACCTAGAACCTAAAAGTTCTGCACAACTTTTAGGTTCTAGGTCTAAGAAACATTTATAAACATTTGTTTGGAGTAGATCAGTGACTTTTAAGTGGACAAAACATTGTGCAAGTTCTGGCCTCACATTTCGATTTGGACAGAAAAAAAGGATAGTGATGTAAGTGTGGTTGGGGTCCGTGTGGCAGTTTGCTGAAGAAGACGAGTTTGGCTGTATAAACACCTGATGGAGGTGATCAGCAGGAGAGGATAAACCCAGGTGCAGAACAACCACACCGTGTCTGCACCAGACACCAGCTGAGAAGAGGAACAGCAGCCATTTGCCTGTTGTGTCTGTGTTTTAATGTGGAGATGTGAGGCATTGGACACAGACATCATTCTCAGACATAAACAGTATTTTCATAGTCTGCTCCGGACTTCGACTCAGAAGGAGAAGGTGTAACTGGAAAAAGCAGGGAGAGAGAGAGAGAGAGAGAAGGAGAGAGACACTCACTGAGACTGGGAGAGACTGGAAAACACCAAGACGGAGAGACAGGCTGACACAGAGGGAGAGGCAGTGGCAGAAAGTCGGGCTGATGGGCAGAGACAGAGAGCGAGGGAGCCCGTCTGATGGACAGAGAGAAAGAGACGGACTGACAGAAGAAGAGAGCGAGGGATGGGCCTGTTCTGAATTAATGACCGCTCTCATCAGAAGATGAATGTTCTCCCGCTCTCCCCTCAGAACCACGCTCGCAAATAAAAAGGGAGTCAGTCCAAGGAATAATGAATACGCAACTAAATAAATAAGCCAATAAATAAATAAGTGAATACATGTGATGGAACTCCTGAAAAACAGATAATGATCGATGTGCGTGCATCTGCGAGTGTGGACGTTTTTCTGAATGCACTTATACTTCAGTGTGTTATGGTTATGAACGAGCATGTAACCCCGCTGCATGTGATTCATTGTGTGCTAGTTTAGGGCTGTAAACATGCATGTTTTTATTGTGTGTTTCCTGCTGCGCATGAAGTCTATAGTAGTCTGCAGAAGTCCATGAGTGTGTGTTGGAAGGAAGTTTTTTTCTGGTGCGTGTGTGCATGTGTGTGTTTGTGTGTTTGTTCATGTGACTGCGAGTTTGTGGTTGTGAGTTTTTGTGTGTGTGTGTGTGTGTGTGTGTGTTTGTATTTACTTGCATGCGGGTTCGTGAATGTGGCTTTGTGATGGTGTGTGTGCATGTATCCATTTTTATTAGTGTGAGTGTGTGTGTGTGCGCGCGTGTGTGTGTGTGTGGGGGGCTCTCTGGTGAGTCTCCTTAACATCAAACAGCTGGAAGTAATAAAATATTTAGGAAGCGCTGGGAGTCTGTGAATATTAATACTGCCTTTTCCTTCTGTCTCTCAAATCTCCCTCTCTTTTCCCTCCTTTCTTTTTCTCCTTTTTCCTCCCAGTTCCTCCCTCCCTCCACCCAGACTCACCCGACCTCCATCTCTCTCTTTCCCCTGCTGGTACATCTCCTCGGCTTGTCCTCTCTCCCTCTGCTCCTTTGGTGCAAACCCACGCTCAGACCCTCCCACCTTATAGCGCTCTCTTTGACCTTGTGTATGAGGGAATCACAGTCGTTTAATTGGGAGTCCGCTCAGTCCGCTGGCGCTCAGGGTGACGGGGGGAGAAGAGAGGAGTTGACCTATGTCATTCTGTCATGCTGGCAGCGACAGTGTCTCACTGTGAGGGGGATAAGCCGTGTCACGAGGCCTGTGCGGCGGCGGGCAGCAGAGTTCACCGCGCTGCTCTCTGCCATGTCGGACATGAGAGTGGACCAAGAGGAGGAGAGACGTGTCCTGATCAAGAAGGGACACGGGACTTTACTCCTGGAACAAGATGTGCTCCAATTTTACTGTTTAATTTAAAGTTTTACTGACTATTTTTAATCGGACTAAATCAATGTCTTTGCATCTGCTGCACAATAATAACAAGTACAACTACTAAGCACAAGAGAAGTTTAAGAAATATTCATAAAAATCTGAGGGAATTCTAATTTTATATACATCCAGAGCCAGAACGTTAACCTTTACTAAATATAATTAGTGATAGTCTGTAGTGGAGAAACTTAGAAAAGCAATTATAAATCAGTTAACTAACTTTCTGTTTGATTTATGCATAAAAAACCCAAAGTAAAAAAAATTGATTTAGTAATTAATCTGTTCAGTTTCTTAATTCTGTCTTTAACTGTTGAATAACAACAGAAATAAAAAAAAAGAAAATAAATCGTATCGTGAATATATTATTATCAGTTCAAAATGTGACAAAAATCCTACCAAACTATCCATTAATTTTAAATCAAATATTTTGTTTGTATTCATTCATATAATTTATCATTATCTACATTAATGGTATATTTTTACCTTCTATCATCCAAATTGTGTCACGCAATACTAACACTTGTTGCCTTATCAAGCACAGGAGACTCTACTGCACATGTAAACCCATCAGCTCTATGAATGACTACAAAATAAGACGACGTGTGTGATGCAAACTTAAATCATCATGTTCAACATTAGTGTGAGTTAATTTTGTGTGTTTGTGTTTCTTTTATCTTTGATTTTTAAAAAAATTCGAAAAGCTTCTTGCTCTTGCTTTTCATCATGATCTAATCAACAGGAAAATATATTGTGAATTTTACTTTTGCAAAGAACAGGTGATGTGTCATTTCATCTCTCTCAATATTAAATTTTTTCCACGATTGGGGTCACATTAGACGTCTCCTGCTAACATTTGTAAAAACCCATGTGCCTTTGTTTTTGCTTCTTTTTCTGTAAAGACGTCTTTATTTCTTTTTCATGAAGATTGCATCCCATCAAAATGCATGTAACTACACACTTTAGACGAACACGTCCAAATGGAAGCGGGCGCCTTCTCTTAACCGTGACTGTGATGTGAATGCCTCAGCCCAAAATCCGACTCACAGGCAGGTGTTGGAAAAGAATTAAGACGTGCGGTGCACAAGGCCACGCGTGCAGCAGACAGCGCAGTCATGCACACGAGGTAAAACGGGGACACAAACAGAAAGAGCGAAGGCAAACAGGACAAACAGACTCCAACAGAAGGTTGTCAGTCGCACCAAGGTCAGTTGTTCTGAGCTCCCATCCCAAGGATATGTGCTATTTGTCCCTTCTGGAGAAAAAAGCCCCCTTCTTGTACGAGTCTGTTAGAGGGATATGTAAATAAACAAGTATATATTAAAGAAACAGACAAAAGAACGAAATTAAAAGACAGGAAACGCAGTCAGACGTACAGACAGACAGACAGGAAGCAGGTTCACAGAGAGGAGCACGGGGAGGCAGGGTGAGACACGGCCAGACTGACAGTGAGACAGGCTCTGGGCAGCGAGACAAAGAGATATAGTCATAGTGAAGGACAGGCAGATAGGAGGGCTGGCTGTTGTCAGCATCACAACAACAGCAGCAATGTAATTATAGGCTCTCTGATTAAAATCAATCTCATTTCAGCCACTCACGACACATTTTGCCTGCTGAAAAGATCTCTGCCGCTCCGACACCTCGGCTGGTGAGAGAGAGAGAGAGGGAGGAAGTCGAGGTGGACAGATGGGCAGGAATTAAGATGAACCATCGATGGAGAGGCTGTATCGTTGTGGCGTTTCTTCTAAAAACAAATAATTTCTTAGAACTCTAT